>NC_134783.1:50116532-50121532 GCF_046742065.1 Oratosquilla oratoria | reverse complement strand
GGAGATAGAGAGTAAGAGGGAAGAAAAAGGAGAGAATGTGAAGGCGGGGAAGAGGAGGAGGAGGAGAGGAGGAAGGAGGAGGAGAGGAGGATAAGGGAGGGAAAGAAAGGAGGAGGAGAGGAGGAGAGGGTAGGCTGAAAGAGGGAGACGTGGCGGGGAGGGGTAGGGGAAACCGGGGGGGGGAGAGAAAGAAAGGTGGAGGGAGAGGTGAGGATAGGTAGAAGCGGAGGAGGAGGAAGGGGAAGATAGGAGGATAGAGGAGAAATAGTAAGGGGAGGACAGGGAAAGGAGGAGGAATGAGAGGGGAGGGGAGGAGTGAAAGGAGGAGGGGGAGGGTAGGTGGAGGAGGAGGAGGGGGATGGGAGGACAGAGGAGGGGAGAGGAGGATAGGGGAGGAATGGGGAAGGGAAAATAGGAAGAGGTGGAGGAGGGGGAAGAGAGGAGGGAAAGGAGGAGGGGGAGGGTAGGACAGGGATAGGAGGAGGAGGAGGAGGGGAGGGGAGGGGAGGGGAGGGGAGGGGAGGACAGGGAGTAGAGGAGGAGACGAAGGGTAGGGTAGTGGGGGAAGAAGAAAGGAAGGGAAGAAGGGGGAGGGGGAGAAGGGGAAGAGAGAGGAAGAGGAGGGGGAAAATGGGGAGGTAGAGAAGGGGAGGGCAGACGGGGGAAGGGGAGAAGGGGGAGGGAGAGAAGGGGAGGGGGAAAACGGGGAGAAGAAGGGGAGGGGGAGAGGGGGAGGAAGAGAAGGGGAGAGGGAGAAGGGGGAAGGGCAAGAAGGGGAGGGGGAGAAAGGGGAAGGGAGAGAAGGGTGGAAGGGGGAGAAGGGGGAAGGTGGAGAAGGGGGGAGTTGGAGAAGGGGGAGGAGGGCATGAGGTACGGAGGCCAAGAGTCCGGTATTTCACGGCGTGTCGACCCCTCCCCTCCCTCCCCCTCCCCCTTCCTCTCCCTCCTCCCCTCCCTCCCCTCCTTCCTCCCCTCCCCTCCCCCTTCCCCCTTCTCCCTTTCCCCTCCCCATCCCTCTCCCTCCTCTCCTCCCTCTCCTCCCCCTCCTTCTCTCTCTCCTCCCCTCCCTTCCCCCTTCCCTCCCTCCCCTCCCCCCTCCCCTCCCCCTCCCTCCTCCCCCTCCCCCTTTCCCTCCCCCTTCCCCCTCCCCTTCCCTCCCGTCCCTTGGCCATGAGGCCTCGCCCTGGCTCCCGCGGGTGCTGGGACGTGGGTGCCCCAATCCCGCCCACCGCCCATCTTCGTGGGCGTAGCCGGCCTTTCTCCATATTGGAAAAGTCCAAGGGCATGGGCATGTGGATGTATTTTATTTTCTATTATTTTTTTTATTTATCTATTTATTTTTTATTTAACTATTTATTCCTGTCCTTTTATTTATCTATTATGTATCTATCTATTCATTCACTTGTTTATTAATTTAAATTTATTCGCCTGTATGTTTATCTAATCTATGATGTTCATTTATCTGTCTTTACTTTTAATTACACGATTAATTTATGTGTTTATTCATTTATTTATATATTCATTTGTTTGATTAATTTATATTTTTTATTTATTTATTCATTTATCTATTATCTATTATTTTAATGTTTTTATTGATCTATTTACCTATTTATTTATCTTTATTTATTTATTTACTTATTATTTTTCATTCAATCTATTTATCATTTTATTCTATTTATTTGTTTTTATCCACTACCTTTTTATTTTTCAGAGTAAATGTCAGTGCGCCATTTAAATGTTTGCACATTGTCCGTGCCTCGACGCATTATTCCGGACAACCAAACCTGGCCCACTATCTTCCAAAACTGTGCAAACACGTCTTTCGTTGTTTTTGCTTTGATGCAGTTTTCTTTAAAAATCACTTTAATTATAAGGGAAGTGTTGTAGACAGAAATCTATGAGATACTTAACAATGGTTGATGTCGTTCGCATTGCTCTGCTGTGTTATGGGGCTCAAGTTAAAATACATGTAATGGTTGGTAAGGAATATATTCGGACAATTTTTTTTTTTTTTTAAATTTAGCTTATGCTGATTTTATTTTAGTTTATCTTATATTATTTTGTATTATTTTATTCTATCTTATACTGTTTCATTCTGTTTTGTTTTGATGTATTTTATATTATTTTATTTTATCTTATCTTATTTTATTTTACTTTATTCTGTTAAAGAATTCTTAACTGCAAACCCAAAATGGACCTGAAATGAGGTACTATGTCAAGAGTTGATGAATAAGTAAATGAATATAAAAATTATGAAATGAATAATAAATACGTAAATAGATAAATAAACAAATGCAAGTGAAAAAAGCAAAATAAATAAATCAATAATATTTCTTAAATGATCAATTTCATGCACTTTTATCAATCTATGTTGGCCTATCGGAATCATATTAAACATTGTGTGTGTGTGTGTGTGTGTGTGTGTGTGTGTGTGTGTGTGTGTGTGTGTGTGTGTGTGTGTGTGTGTGTGTGTGTGTGTGTGTGTGTGTGTGTGTGTGTGTGCCTTTGTGTGTGTGTGTGTGTGTGTGTGTGTGTGTGTGTGTGTGTGTGTGTGTGTATGTGTGTATGTGTGTGTGTGTGTGTCGTTACTTAGGGTGGGAAACCATCTCACCGTAGAAATGTCAGGGTTAGAACCATTGCCCCGACGGACCTCGGGGCATCGAACCCTGGTACACCTGTGTACAACACAATTACGTAACCACTCCTTCCCCCCGGGGCTATCCAAGCACAAGGGGCAAAGGTGCTATCGTCGACTACATCAGAGACCTCCTTACCTGAATAAAATCAACTGGCGCACACCAACAGGAATGCTTATAGGTGCATAATGAACCCTGGTGATGGCCTGTGGCCCTGGCTATCCGAGCACGAAGGGCAAAGGTGGTGAGTGGATGGGGGTGGGTGATAAGGCTTCGTGAGTTTCTACAATAACAATAACTGAATGCTATCACGGTAATGTCAAGGCAACACGCTATCACGCCAGCTCAGTCATAACACGCCCCAGGAAGAATGCAAGACCCTCCCCCCCTCTTTCCCTCTCCCCCCTCTTCCCCCTCTCTCCCCCTCTCCCCCCTCTCCTCTCTCTCTACTTCCTCCTCCTCTCTTCCTCCTCCCTCCCCTCTCCTTCTCTCCTTCCTCCTCTCTCCCTCCTCTTCCCCCCTCCCTCCCTTCACCCCCTTCTCCTCTCTCCCCCTCCACCCCTCTATTTTTCCCTCTCCCCCCTTATTCTTCCCCCCCCTCTCTCCCTCCTCTCTCCTCCTCCCTCCTCCTCCTCTCCTCTCTCTCTCCTCTCACTATCCTCTCTTTTTTTTCCTCCTCTCACTCTCCCTCTCAACTCCCTCTGCACTCTCACTCTCTCTCCCTCCTCCCCCTCCCCTCTCCCTCCCCCTCCTACTCTCCTTCTTTTCCCCCTCTCTTCTCTTCCTCCCCTCTCTCTCCCCTTCCCTAGTCTCCCTCTGTTCTCCCCTTTCCCCTCTCCTCCCTTTCCCTCACTCTCCTTCATTCTTCTTATCCCTCACTAAACACCTCTCTCCCCTCCTTCTCCCACCTCTCCTCCCCCTCTCCCTCCTCTCTCCCTCTCTCTCCCCATCTCCCTCTCTTCACCTTTTCCCCTCCGCCAGCTCTCCTCCCCTTTTTCCTCCCCCCTCCCCTCTGCCCCTCTCCCCACTCCCTCCCCACTTCCCCTTTCCCCTTTCCCCTTCTCTTGCCTTCTCTCCCCCTCTTCATCTCTCTCCCTTTCTCCTCTCTTTCCCCTCCTCTCCCCCTCTACCCTCCACCCGCTCCCCCTCCTCTCTCTCCTCCCCCTCTCTCTTTCTCCCTCCCCTCTCTCCCCTTCCCCTCTCTCCCTTCTCCTCTCTCTCCCCTTCCACCTCTCTCCCCTTCTCTCTCCTGTCCTCTCCCCCTCTACCCTCCACCCCCTCCCTCTCCTCTCTCTCTCCTTCCCCCTCTCTCCCCCTCTCTCTCCCGTCCTCTCCCCCTCTCTCCCCCTCCCCCAATTCCCCCTCCCCTCCCCGGCTATCGTGTAATGACAATGGAAGATATGACCAGAAGCTCAGTACTTGGAATCTCTTTAGGTTCGCGTTACAAGAATACGATGTATTACGACGCATTACGACATAATGACAACATAGGACACATTTGTCTTCCTCTAAGTCTTACACTGAAATGAATCATACCCATCAACTCTGGTCCGTAGGGGTTCTTTCTTTATATCTACTCACCCCCCACCCCACTCACTACCCCATCCACCCCTACCACCCCCTCCAACTACCCCAGTATGTAATAGAATTAATATACATTGTTGTTGAACTAACTCCATTTATTAAAACACCGATCCGATTAATGAATAATAACAATGATAATAATAAAATTCAATAATAACATAAATCAATAATAATCATAATAATGAATAATTACAATAATAGTAATAGTAATAATAATGATGACAATAACAACTACAAAGACGACGAAAACACAGACTACAATAACAAATAATAAAAATAACAACAATAACTGACAAAAATAACGAAAAAACAACAACAATAACAACACTAATAGAAATAACAACGACTGAATGATGAATGAAAATGACGAAAACAACAAAAATAACAACAAAAATATAGATATAACGACAGCAACAACAATGATGAAAATAACGAGAGCAAAAAATAACAAAAATTATAGAAATAACAACGACAGCAACAACCATGATGAAAACAACGAAAACAAAAATAACAAAAATGATAGAAATAATAACGACAAAACAAGAAAAATAACAGAAGTTGAACCCTTTGTCCCCATCGCGTCACAGCCGACCGTCATGGACATGACACATCACGTCATCAACTCACACGTCACTCCATGACGTGACATTCTCACATGACGAACGTCATGGCGAACGTTTGCGTTTTCAAACAATGAACGTTTGTGTTTTCAAACAATGAACGTGAGACAACGTTCCCCGATCTTCCTAAAAAAAAAAGAAAAAAAGAAAAAAAATATAT
>NC_134783.1:50106532-50114032 GCF_046742065.1 Oratosquilla oratoria | reverse complement strand
ACCAAAAGGGACTTCAGGACCAAAAGGGACCCTGCAACCAAAAGGGGCCCCTTGACCAAAAGGGATCCCGGGACCAAAAGGGACCCCGGAACCAAAAAGCACCCCGGGTCCAAAAGGGACTCCGGGACCAAAAGGGGCCCCGGGACCAAAGGGGCCCCGGACCAAAAGGGGTCCCGGGACAAAGGGGGCCCGGACCAAAAGGGACCCCGGGACCAAAGGGGCCCTGGGACCAAAGGGGCCCTGGGACAAAAAGGGACCCCTGGACCAAAAGGGACCCCTGGACCAAAAGGAGCTCCGGGACCAAAGGAGAAATGGACCGAAAAGGGTCCTTAGAACAAATAGGGCCACCGACCTAATTGGGATGGTGGGGGGGGGGGTGCCTGGACCGAACGGGTCCCCAGGACCAAATGGGTTTCAGGGCCAAATGGGGCCTCGTATTTATTACTCTATTTATAAATTAAGTCGCCCATTTTTTTTGTTTATTAAGTACAGCTTTGATATGGACCAATAGGTCTCCATCAAGTTTCAGCTAATTTGTCCTTACGTTTCGTTATATGTCTTTATTATATTGTATGGATATTAAATTCTGTACCTGTATTACATTGTATACACATACTACATTGTATACCTGTGTTACATTGTATACATGTGCTGCGATGTATACCTGTATTACATTATATACATGCCGTGTGTACATGTATTACATTGTATGAATATTACACTTTATATTTTTATTACACTGTACACCTGCATTACATTGTAAACTTGTATTGCATTGAATACCTGTATTACAATGTACAACTACACTATAATATAGATCTCTGCTACACTGTACACCTGCATTAATTGTACAGTTGTATTACAGTATACATCTATATTGTAGTGTACACCTGTATTACATTATACACCTGCATTAATTGTACACCTATATTGCAGTGTACACCTGTTTACGTTGCACACATGTATCACACTGTACACTTGTATTACACAGGACACTTGTATTGCATTGTACACCTGTATTGCAGTGTCTAAATGTTTGAGTTGTCCACCTGCGTTACAATATACATCTGTATTAACCTGAACATTTGTTTTACACTGTACATTTGTATTACGCTCTGCACCTGTAATACACTGGACAACTGTATTGCATTGCACAATCTATATTACAGTGTCTACCTGCTTAGTTTGTACACCTGTATTACATTATACATCTGTATCAGCCTTTGCACCTGTTTTACACTGTACATTTATATTACCCTGTGCACCTGTTTTACACCGTACATTTGTATTGCTCTGTGCATTTGTATTACACTGGACACCTGTACTGCATTGTCCACCTGTATTACATTATACAAGTACATCTGTATTACTCTGTACATCTGTAGTACTCTGTGCACCTGTATTAGACTGGACACCTGTAATGAATAATCCACCTGTATTACATTATACAAGTACATCTATATTACTCTGTACATCTGTATTACTCTGTGCACCTGTATTAGACTGGACACCTGTAATGAATAGTCCACCTGTATTACATTATGCAAGTACATCTGTATTACTCTGAGCATCTGTATTACACTGTGCACCTGTACTGCATTGTACAAATGCGTTACATTGTACACCTGTTTCATATTGTACACTTGTATACAAGAAAGCACGTCTGACCACTCCCCTCCAATCAAAAACGGTATGGAATCGATTACGCGTTAATGACGTCATCAAACGGATTAGGTCACGTGACATGTACGCCAGTGGTTTCTGTAATCACTCAATTGTCACACTTTTTTGTCTGTCATCCATTGTGTCTATGGAACAGGTGAAGTTGATAGGGGTGGTAGAGAAGGGTGAGTACAGCTATGTGATATTAATACGCAACACACATACACATAAACATACATGCACACACATGTGTACACACATACACGTACGCACACTTTTTTTAAGGTTACGGTACCTACTGAAGCTCTGTCTCCATCTTGGAGAGCAAAAGAACATGTGTTGTTATTATATATATATATATATATATATATATATATATATATATATATATATATATATATATATATATATTTACTTTTTTACTATTTATGGTCAAACTATGTTTACGAAGTGTAATACCTCTATTCTGTAATTACCCAAGAATGTTTAGTTAGGAAACAGAAACCATTTAACCCAAAATGGCTATCAGTGATTGCCACAAACCCACGCGATCACAATCAGGATTCGAACCCAAGGCATTAAAGTTATTAGTCAAGTACTCTAACCAGTGCGCTACCACAACTACACATCTGTCACCCGGGAGTGCAGTTTTTCGTGAGTGGGTACGGTAACGACACCGTGAGAGTACCGTGAGATCACGAAAGAGAAAGTCAACAGCCGTGAGATGATTGGTATTGTATTCGAGGGTCTAACTGTGACACCACGACGTGAGATCCTGTGCATTACATTGCATCATCGTGAGAAATACCGTGAGCCACCGACGGTGGATGAAGACGACCGTGAGCCTACAATTATTGCATGCAATTACCGTGAGATTGTGCAGAGCTTGGCAAGACCAATCGTGAGAGGACCGTGAGGCCACACAGGTGGAGACAAACAACCGTGAGACCATAAGTGTTTCATGTCATTATCGTGAGAGCACGAGGGGGGTGAGTAAAATGACCGTGAGACTGTAAGTGATGTACGTCATTAGCGTGAGAGTCCACGGAGTGTAGTGCCTCTAAGCGTGACACAATAAATACAGAATACGGGCCCCCTTCCCCCCCTCCACCTCCCCACTCCCCCTCCCTCTGAAGGTAAAGGGAACCGCGATAAGAGAAGGGAAAGGGAGGGCAGGAGGAGGGGGAAGAGAAGTGAGGGAGATGGTAGTTCGAGTAATTTGAAACTAAAGTCTTGGTCATATGCAAACGTGCGAATGATGACACCTTAAAGCCTGATGATTGTTTCCGTACTGAATCGAAACATCTCTCTCGATGTTTATCATAAACAGTCGTAAGAAGAATAATAAACCAATAAAATGAAACAAATTCCTCCGCAAAATGTATTAGTGTCTTTTGCTAATCGGATACTTTGTTTTATTTGTTTTATTTGGTTGTTTGTACAGTATACTTATCTTTTACATTCGACTCATCATGGACCTAAAGGTCTTCTCTCTTTGTCATTGTAACTCACTGTAAGAAGGATAACAACAGCAACGAAGGCTATGAATAAATAACAAAGAAGGACAAGGAGGTTATGTAGCAAAACGAATAAAACAAGAGACGGAGTAAAGAATAAAGTAGTATGAGAGGAAAATTAAGAAAGAGAAGGAAGAGAAGAGGAATGACAGAGGAAGAAGTAAAAATGAAGAGGAAGTAGTGGGAACCTGAGACTGGGAATGAGAGAGAAAATATTTCGACAGTCTGCAATTACAAAGACAACGCGCAAGTATGGGGGGGGGACTAGTCGTGTATTGGGTAGTTGTAAATGTAGTAATTCATTGTTCACGGGAGGTAGTAAATAAACTACTGTAGGTTTGGGTTTGTGCGTCGATACATACAAAGGACACAAATAACAGCAGTCCACTGGGCCATCCGCGTTCTAACAAAGGACTGTAATGGACTTAGTTTCTGAGTGACGGGTCATTTGTCTAAGCATTGGCGACCTTGCCAGGATTCGTACGCGCAGGTAATGCTACACAGGCAGCCTTCTCCAGAATTCCACAGTCGCCTTTACCATCATAGGACAATTTATCTACATTCAACTTGGATTTACTCACCATTGGTGTTAAATCTTACCAAGTAAGAGTTAACCATTTTAACTTAACCTTTAACCAGACAGAAATTATTCTTAAATATCTTTACAGGATTTAATTCACGTGCAGGGGTGTAATTTTCCAGATTGATGCTTTGTACTGAATTTATGGCTAGCAAACTGTCCACCAACTTAAGTCTTACGGTAATGATCATAAAACATTCTGTCTACACAACAACGTTCGCCTTCCCTCGTTCTCCTCTTCCCTCCTTCCTTACGACTCGTTTTACTATCTTCCTCCTTATTAGCAATCTCCATTATCCCTAACACTTAGCTTCAACATACCTCCTTCGCCAACTTCTCGTACTACCTGCCTCTCCTCCTCCTCCTCCTCTTCCTTCTCCTTCTCCTTCTCCTCTTACTTCTCTTCCTCATCCTTCCCCTCTTCCTCCTCCTTATCCCCCACCCCTCCCTCTCCTCCTCCACCTCCTCCCCACTTCCTCCTCCTTCTTCTATTCTCCCTCCTTCTCCTCCCCCTCCTCTTCTTTCTCCTCACCCTTCTCCTCCTTCTCTTCCTCCTCCTTCCTCTTCTCCTCCTCCTTCTCCTTCTCCTCTTTCTCCTTTTCCTCCTTCTCATTCCCTTCATTCTCCTCTTCCTTCTCCTCATTCTGTTTCTCCTCTTCCTTCTCTTTTCCTCCTCCTCCTTCCCTTCTCCTCCTCCTTCTCCTCCTTCTCCCCCACTTCCTCCTCCTTAACCTCCCCTCCTTCTCCTCTTCTTCTTCCTCCCCCTCCACATCGTCCTCTTACTTTTGTATTCTCCTTCCACAATGCTCCTCTTCAATCAAATCTTTCTTTACTATCTTCACCTATTCCTTATCCTCCTGTTCTCCCTTTTCCTCTTCCTTTCCTTCCTCTTCCATCTACTCTTTTTCTCCTCCTCTTCTCCTGTTCCTTCCTCCTACTCCTTTTCCTCTTTCCCATTCCTCCTCTTCACTCTCCTCCTCTCCCTCTCCTTTCCCATTCTTCCTCACCCTCTCACCTCCTCCTTCCTTCCTCCTCCTTCTGCCCCTTCTAACATACTCTTTCTCCTCAACCCCCTCCCCTCCTCTTCTTCGCCACCCTCCCTTCCTCCTCCTCTTCCTCCTTGTATCCCACTTTGCCTACTCCCCTCCTTCTTTTGCCCCTCCTCATCCACTCTTCGCCTTCTCGCCTCCTCTCCTCCTCCTCGCCCACGCCTCTCTTCCCTCCTCCTCCTCGTCTTCCTCCTTGTACCCCTCTTCGCCCACTTCCCTCCTCCTTATGGCCCTCCCCACCCACTCTTCACTTCCTCGCCCCCTCCTCTCTTCCCCCACCTCCTCCTCCTCCTCCTCCTCGGCTCTTAGCTGCTTGTCACGGGTAATCACGTCACCCGGGCGCACCTCAGGTAATCGTAGGTGCTCGGCACCACTAATGACTATCGAACAATCGTTTGCACCTGCGTCGCCGCTACGGCGAGCTTGTTCGTCAGAGTCCGCCGGAGTCCGCCGGAGTCCGCCGGAGTCCGCCGGAGTCCATCGGAGTCCGCCAGAGAGTCCGCCGGAGTCCGCCGGAGTCTGCCGGAGTCCGCCGGAGTCTGCCGGAGTCCGCCAGAGTCCGTCGGAGTCCATCGGAGTCCGCCAGAGAGTCCGCCGGAGTCCGTTGGAGTCCGCCGGAGTCCGCCAGAGTCCGCCAGAGTCCGCTGGAGTCCATCGGAGTCCGCCAGAGAGTCCGCCGGAGTCCGTTGGAGTCCGTTGGAGTCCGCCAGAGTCCGCCAGACTCCCCCGGAATGCGTCGGAGTCCACCGGAGTCCACCAGAATCCGTCAGAGTCCCCCATAGTGCGTCGGAGTGCGTCAGAATCCGCCGGAATCCGCGGGATTTGCGCTCCTCGGGAGGACGTAAATCACCATTACCCGAAAAGGACGAAATGTGTAATTAAAAGGATTAAGGGCACGGAAAATAATAAAATGGCATGGCGGCATGGAATAAAAAGGAATATTAATAGTAAAGATAATGTTAATAATGATAATAATTATAATAATGATAATGATAATGACAATGGTAATGATGATGATAATAATAATGATAATAATAATAACGATAATGATAATGATAATGATAATGACAATAATGATAACGATGATAATGATAATAATGATCATGACAATAATGATAATGATAATAATGATAATGATAACGATGATAATGATAATAATGATAATGACAATAATGATAATAATGATAATGACAATAATGATAATAATGATAATGACAATAATGATAATAATGATAATGACAATAATGATAATAATGATAATGACAATAATGATAATAATGATAATGACAATAATGATAATGATAATGACAATAGTTATAATAATGATAATGACAATAATGATAATAATGATAATGACAATAATGCTAATAATGATAATGACAATAATGATAATAATGATAATGACAATAATGATAATAATGATAATGACAATAGTGATAATAATGATAATGACAATAATGATAATGACAATAATGATCATGATGATAATGATAATAAAAAATATCCGGTAGGGAAGGATTTTATTGAGATCTGCAAGAACCCTCCCCCCACCATCCCCACCCTCCACCTCGACCCGAAAGTGAATAAAATCGTCTTGCGGCAGGTGGAATGAGAGGGAAAATGCCACCCGTTACGGAAGGGGCTCTGGAGGTAATTATTGTGCCTTTTCTTAAAGATTTCTTGTCTGGAAGACGTCGACTTTCGCAGGAAATAATTAGGACCGCTGGAACGGACACTTTCACGTTGTTGTATTTTTCGCAATAGAATGGTAAAAATACAGATATACATGTATGCATGTGTGTGTGTGTGTGTGTGTGTGTGTATGTGTGTGTGTGTGTGTGTGTGTGTGTGTGTGTGTGTGTGTGTGTGTGTGTGTGTGTGTGTGTGTGTGTGTGTGTGTGTGTGTGTGTGTGTGTGTGTGTGTGTGTGTGTGTGTGTGCTCGATGGAAGCATATTCGGAAACTGATACGCTGTCGGGCTGAGGACTCGAACCCAGTTGACACGTAACAAATGGATAGTGACTTAAAAAAATAATAATGTGGTTGATAAGATGAATATATGTGTATGTATGTGTGTATGCATGTGTGTATAGGCTATATATTTGTATATATAAACACATGTTATACAGTGTTCTAATAAACATGAGATTTACTAACACATAATCTCTCCCCTCCCTATCTACCAGAATACCTTAAGGCAGAGAGTGTTACCCTCGATGTAATGTCGCCCTTGCCCTTGACAATGAGTCTCAGCTGCAGTTGCTATGTCGCCCTCAATCACAAAAAAAAAAAAAAAAAAGAATGTCAAAGCACAAAATCGCAATTACTTGAACAAATGGCCCTGGTAGTGGTCCGTGGCACTCAAGGCAGGGAAGTAACAAGCTTGGGGGGGATCCATTATGAATGTGTGTAGATTGATAACCTTGAAATTGCATATGCGTTGTTTATTTAAGGCAGCGTTACTCAACCTTTTTCCCCTTGCGTAACCTTTAAAATAAATTGCATGTCTCAAGGAACCCCTGCGCAAAAAAGACACATCTTTCTCATTATATTTTCATCATAATAGGTTAGATAGGATGATGTCTATATTACATTATTACAATAACCAAGAATATGTCGTGCGTGTTTAATTATATTACATATATGAAATAAATAAAAAATCAAAAGTGCATTAGCATATCTCACTTGTTCTC
>NC_134783.1:50091532-50094032 GCF_046742065.1 Oratosquilla oratoria | reverse complement strand
AAATTGGAGAAATTTAGATTTAAGAAGGAAATGGGAAAGAATTGGTTTACTGATAGGGTGGTCAACGAATGGAATAGACTTAGCAACCATGTAGTGAGCGCTGAAACTATCAGTTGTTTTAAGAAATGGTTAGACAACTTTATGGATGGGGATGACAGGTGGTAATAGACATGGAACTGTCTAGTGTAGGCCTTATGGTCTCTTGCAGTCTTCTTCATTCCTATGTTCTTATGTCAGGTCTGGCGAGAGGGCTTCGAAATTAAGCCCAGCGAGGTCGTGAAATGTACAGTGGAAGGGTTAACCGGGGGTGAAGAGACTACGGGCAAGCCATCCCGGTTCTGGGGATTTTTTTTCGGGATTTTTTAGTGATTTTGGGGGATTTTTATGGATTCTTTCCAGGGATTATTTTTTAGGGATTTTTTTTTCATGGATTTTTTTCGTTTTTTTTATTCAATATTTTTTCTTTATTTTTTTATCTTTTACCTTTCATCTTTGATCTTTTATCTTTTATTTTATTTAATCATTTATCTATTCTACTTTATCTTATTTATTTGATTTATTTATTTATAATATCTTACCTAATCTTATATTGTTTTTAATTCTATCATATATATTTCATTTATTTATTTATCTATTTTTGTTCTTTTGTGTGTGTGTGTGTGTGTGTGTGTGTGTGTGTGTGTGTGTGTGTGTGTGTGTGTGTCTGTGTGTGTGTGTGTGTGTGTGTGTGTGTGTGTGTGTGTGTGTGTGTGTGTGTGTGTGTGTGTGTATGTGTGAGGTAGGTAGCCCAGCCTGTGGGTGACATAGCGTGGTGGGTCGCGGTCGTGGTCGCGGTCGTCCTCGGGGTGGCCATCGTCCGGTAAAGTGCAGGTAATGGGAGGCGCAGGGTGCCATAAACACCCCCATATAACTATGACGCCCCTTAAACCATAGAAAATGGAGAGCTTATCGGGGGTAGAAAACGGAATGAGGCGAAGAAAACGGGGTTTGAAATCTTCATTATTCGCATGGGTAGTCCACGTGCTTCCTTAATAAAGAATAAGAAAAACTAATTAGTCCATATACCATATACCATATACCACATAAGAAGAGTTTTTTCGCCAGTGGTATGTGGTATATGTTATTTGGATTTATGTATTTTCTTATGTTCTAATAAAAGAAATATATATAGAATAGTAAATGCATAAATAAATAGACAAATAAATAGTCACATAAATAGATAAATGAATGAATAGATAAATTGTCAGGTAAATGAATAAATAAGTAAATAGATTGATAAATATAAAATAAGATGAATAGAACGATTAAAAAATAATTAAATAAAATTGAATGATTTTAAGAACTGGAAACTTCTTCGTCATATTAAGAAAGTAAATTAACAAACATAAAAAAAAAATTCCTAACGTCATTGAGTCATTAAGATAAAATATAAAATAAGAAAATAAAATAAAAAAAATAATTCCTGACGTCATTGAGTCATTAATGACGTCATTAGCTAAGTCATCAATAATGTCTGCCTGACAGTCATAGATGCATGACGTCATTGCCTGACAGTCATGCAGTACATGAAAGTGTCATGAGAAAGGGGAAAAATAATGGATGGAGTGAGGGGGAGAGGAGTGGAGGGAGAGGAGGGGGAAGAGGGGGAAGGGTAGGCGGCAAGGGGGGAGTGGGGAGGGAGAGAAATAGGGAGGGAGAAGAGAAAGATCACTACTTGGGGGGGGACTAAGGGGGAGAGGGAGGAGGGGGAGAGGGAGGAGGAGGGGGAGAGGGAGGAGGAGGGGGGAGGAAGGAGAAGGGAGGGAGGGAGGGAAGAAGGGGAAGGAAGGGAGGAAGGGAGGGAAGAAAGGGAAGGGAGGAAGGGATGGAAGGAGAGGAGGAAGGAAGGGAAAGAGGGGAAGGGAGGGAGAGATGAAGGTGGAGGGAGGAAAGAAGGGAAGTAGGGGAGGGAGGGAGAGAGGAGGAGGAGGAGGAGGAGGAGGAGGAGGAGGGAGGAAGGAATGGAAGGAGGGGAGGGAGAGAGGGAGGGAAGGAGGAGGAAGGAAGAAAAGGAGTGGGAGGGAGAGAGGTAGGGAGGAAGGAGGAAGGAAGAGAAGGAGGGGAAGGAGGAAGAGGGAGGGAGGCAGGAATGTAAGGAGGGAGAGGGAGGGAAGGATGGAGGGAGGGAGGAGGAGGGAGGAAGGGAGGAAGAGGAAGGAAGAGGGAGAGGAACGGAGGAAGGGAGAAGCTGTGAACGTGGTGGGTTGGTTTCCATCGTGCTAAGAGGCATTATGTTCGTACAATAGGACACAATGGGAAGCAAATCAGCTAGAGACTATTGGATTCATCATGTGGATGTTCAATTTAACATTCAATTTCGAGTCCATTATTGATGAAATCTTTGGCCTGGTGTACTCAAGAATAATTCTTTTTTTATCTTAATTATTTCGACTAGTTCGCCTACATCATATTGATTTTGTCTATTTGTTCATTTAGTTATCAAATTTTATAATTATTATTA
>NC_134783.1:50074032-50081532 GCF_046742065.1 Oratosquilla oratoria | reverse complement strand
CACACACACACACACACACACACACACACACACACACACACACACACACACACACACACACACACACACACACACACACAATTACAGTGTAATCCCCAAGGACACTTTTATACGTCATAAAGTCTCTTGAGTTTGCGTGTTTGTGTCCGAGTACTTAGCTAAGGCCTTTGATGAGTGACCTTTGTCGGCAACTGGCCTTCTTCATTACTGTTACGTCCTTAGACGCTGGGAGACACCTCAAGTGCCCGCTGTACAGTCACGCACAGAAGTTCTGCCACGCCGAACGGTTCGGGTGTCGCTAACGATCTCACTTTTACGCCTTCTGTGCCCGGTGGCACTTTTCCCTGTTGTTTGGCTGTCGCCAGGCGATTTTATTCATCTCCGCAGTACTCAGTTGCCAAGGGGTTGTATATTTTGTTGAATGATAAATTTCGTTCTTACATACCCATACGCACGCACGCGTACGCACACATGCGTACACGCGCGTACACACACACTCTCGCGCGCACACGTAGGTATACATACACAAACACACACACACACACGCACACACGCACACACACCCGAACATACACACACACGCACGTAAGCACACTCGAACACGCACTCATACACACACACACACACACACACACACACACACACACACACACACACACACACACACACACACACACACACACACACACACACACACACACACAGGGAGTTGGGTGTGTGTGTGCGTGTAAGGTCACAGTATTACCCATAGATCGGTCATACGAGCTCTGAGCTCTCATCCGGGAAGTTAATAACTGTCGATCACGAATCCAACACGTGATCCAAGGCCATGGTGAATCACACACACACACCCGTGGTCTGTAGTTATGGCATTGCAACTGGTATTAAGTCAGGCCATAATACCATAGAGTTAAGTCGCTATGGGAGAAGGTCGGTGTCATCGACTTGGGATTATTGTGCAGTGACTAGCTCGTGTAATGAGAGAAACGCACGCACAATCTGGTTCTCTATGTTGGTAGGGGCGGGCTATGGGCGTGTAGGGGGGGGACCGAGTGTTGGGTTTAGGGAGGGGTTGGTAGGATGTGTGGGGGTTTGTGGGATTTTTTTTTTTTTTTTTTTTTCGTATGTGTGTGTTCTGGTGTGGAAGGTTGAGATCCACACTTTTGGAGGCGATGTGAGTAGTGGAGCAAGTAAAGGCCGTTTAGTTCTACGGATTTACTCTAGTAAATCGCAGCCAGTTGTCTTGTGCAGAGCCAGTCGTGATCTGCGCTAGGAAGCAAGGCAACTGACCATGAAGGCTGTGACGATTGCCACTACATAAATATTTTGCCGTACAGTAATATTTACAGTGTGACCGAAGTAGGTATTTACATGGTTGAGTGATACACTCATTAGTAAACAAAATATATATACAATTATGATACATAGAAGGACATGGCATATTTTGATAGTACATGGTGAAAAATAAAATATAAGAATAATTCCTTCTGTGGACGTACGCTTCTCAACGGTCGTCTCTCGTGCGGACCAGGTGTCCTAAGAGATCTAATTCCCTTGTTAAGTGGCCTCTGGTCGGGTTCTGGTTAGACCTGACGCTCAACAGCCGCTTGGTGCTGCTGCTGCGACGTACCCGACGTCGTCTGGCTTGATATCTATCTTCTCGTATTGTGACGTCCTGTGACGTGTAGTTGTGACGTCCTGTGACGTGTGATATATCTTCTTCCAACACTGGGTGTCTGCTCGAGGCCCCGACCAAAAGGGGCCCCATGCAATCAGAGCATTACAAATGGTCTGGACATGTATGGGGGAAGGATTCGTGAATGCGTATTGAGCTACACAGTGCATTCCTCATGTTTGACGCCGCAGTGTGATAGTCCTGGCCCCGAGCAAGGATCCTAGGACCCCCAAAACACACACACACACACACACACACACACACACACACACACACACACACACACACACACACACACACACACACACACACACACACACACACACACACACACACACACACACACACACACACACACACACACACACACACACACACACACACACACACACACACACACACACACACACACACACACACACACACACACACACACACACACACACACATACACACAAATAACTACGAGCATAGCTCCCCTTCCAATATAATACAACTAGGTAAATACATACACACATACACACACACACACACACACACACACACACACACACACACACACACACACACACACACACACACACACACACACACACACACACACACACACACACACACACACACACACACACACGCACAACCCGCGAGGCCAGTTCATCTGGGTTAGGGTGTTATTACTTACGGCGAAGATCGAGGGGATGGCGGTTCGAGCCCTGTCACCGGCGAAGCTCAACTAATGGAGTGGTTTATATTTCAGGCTACAAAATCCTCTGTAAGGGGTACCGTCCTAGCCTCCCGATAGGGGGAGTTTGTGACGTTAAACTGAATATGTTTTTAGTCTTTAATTCTTGTTTTTGTCTTTGTTTTTCTTTATGTTGTATTTTGTGTATTGGTAAATGAACTGATTGGTTGCTTTTATTTCTTGTGTATTCACTGCACTGTATTGAACAAGGGCTCCGGGGTAGCCCAGTGGATACCGTGTCGAACTTATGAGGAAGCGGTCGTGAGTTCGATTCCCAGGACCCACTTTGAGCTTTGTCGTGTTGATTCCCGACAACCCTGTCCAGGCGGGGAGGCGACTCAACATCGGCCTAAAACAACCAGCGGCATTCCGTATCTGACAGGGCTCCTTTCAGGGGTTTCTCACTTCCCATTTCGTGACAGTGGGTTGGTGAGTTGTATTGAACAAGAGCATACGGCCCGCGTCCGTTATTCTCTAAGCCAGGGGTTCTCATTAGGGGTGAAATTCACCCCCAGGGGGGGATTTTGAGTTTTCTGGGGGTGAATTGTGACCACAGTAAGTTTACGGGGTGAGGTAAGCAATTATACGTTTTGGCCTATCTGGCCTGTCACCTGGGCTGGAATTATACTTGTGCTGACCCAAATTTGAAAAAAAATAAAAATAAAAGGATTTTTAGTATTATTTGGATATTATTTAGAATGCACCTTTTGGAACAGACACTCTTGGAAAGGAGGGGGGAATGACATTCTGACAAATGGTGAAAGGGGTGCATGGGTCGAGCAAGGCTGAAAACCCCTGCTCTAAGCTATCTGGCGGCCCGCTCTGGCAAAAAAAAAAAAAAAAAAAAAAAAAAAAAAAAAAAAAAAAAAAAAAAAAAAAAAAAAAAAAAAAAAAAAAAAAAAAAAAAAAAAAAAAAAAAAAAAAAAAAAAAAAAAAAAAGTTGTGGTCCTGTTGCTAATTGTCACCCTTTATCCACATTTTGAGTAATTATATGTATTACTTAGCGTGTCCTTCTTGCTCCGAAATTATGTTCACCCGTGAGTCATCTCATACGTACATACATATACCAAAGGCTTTTTTCCCCTTTATAAGGAAGGTAGCCAAAAAACAAAGGCATAAAAACCCCTCCCACCCAATCCATCCCTAACATACTCCACTCCCATCCATCACCCCTCTCTCCCTCTTATCTTGGCGCCTACTGGATGGCGGGTCATCCCTGCATCTCGTCCACTGCCCAGGGTCAGAAGCAACATCTCACCAATGAAAATATTTCTTGTAAATTTTTTAAAAATTATATAATCCCTTGAAAACGGTAACACAATTATTGGAGACTGTTCTGGATATGAACTGGGACCTCAAGTTGAGGACACGAACCCTGAGGTGAAGACTGTCACTACTGATCGAGACCCCGTTATTGTCCGGAGGTCTCTCAGGGTCTGTGTAAAAACGCTTCTTGTCCTTCTGGTGAAACAAAAATCTTAAACTCCTTCACTGTGTTGGAAGGAGTTTAAGGAAAAAATACAAGTTTATAAGTTTACCTTGTCTCTCCTGTCAATTACAAGTGATAACTGCTCAGAAGAAGCGGTTATGGTGACTCTGCTAGTTACTAAAACCTGCTCTTCACTGTCTCGACAGAAACTACATCTATCCTTTCTCTGTTTTCTCCGTCTCTTCATTCGTCTCGCATCCCGTCTCTGTCAGCAAAACCCACATTATATTCATTCTTCCTCTGTCATATTCATGTCATATTATGATAATAATATGATTATAATTATTGTCGTTATAATCTTTTACAATTTCTCTAACGGTATTTGAAAGTGAGGTGATGCTATATACCGCCATTTGTTATATCGGCGGCACACTAGGCATTTCTCGCTAGCATGCTAGTCGCTTTTGCTACTTCGTTTGAGTAGCAACGACTTCGGTGACGATCTTTTGTTTTTCAAATTTCCAAAAGTCAAATTACTCTTGCGTCATAGAGTTAGAAGCTGAATGACGAACTAAGAAAAGTTAAACCTAGAATACGAATGTTAGACACATTGTCGAGATGTTCTTACGGAAGTCTAGAATATTGTAACCGAAGTCGTTGCTACTCAAACCTAGTAGCAAAAGCAAATAGCATGCTAGCCTAGTGTGCCACCACCTTAAAGCGTCCATCATCAGTCATTAACTTCTTGCCCAACAAAACATTATTTTTTCTTATTTTCTTTCTTTTTTCTGATTAAATGATAGTCTACAGAGTAGTCCACAGTTTCTTGACAATTTGACAGCTCTTATGGATTCGACAAATCACTGAAGAATGGAAAAAGGAGTTTAGAAGAACACACAAGAAAGACAACATATCTAAGAGGATGTGAAGAAGTATAGTTTTCTATATAGATACATGAATCCGAGTATTTAGAATAGCTTAGAACAGCGTTTCCTAACCTTTTCCGACCATATCACCCCCTGTTGTCATGTCTAAGCAGTCCAGCACCCCTATCTTGTTATTAGAAGGATAAAAGAAAGTGAAGTGTACTGCTTGATGATTTATTTTCTTGATTCCTTAGAACTGAAACAAATTGACAATAATGTTTGTAGAAGAAATAAGAACACCCTAAAAAAATAAAATAGCATGGAAAAAAGTCAAATATGCACAACTAGGTAATCAATGGTGCATATATCAATGTGATCTTTGTGTGCATCACTTCCCAGCACCCCCTATAATTGATTTCAGCACCCCAGGTTTGGAAACGCTGGCTTAGAAGGTGATATAGCCCAACGAGTGGTAGGGTGATGAGTTTAAACGCCAAGAATCCATTGAAGATTTATTACAAACGTTTCGTCCTACTAAGACTTCTACTCTGAAGAAGTCCTAGTTAGACGAAACGTCAGAAATAAAACTTCAACGGATTCTTGGAGTTTAAACTCACCACCTTACCACTCATTCTGTCTTCACACCTCAACATATAGCCCAATCTCAAACAATACATGAGTTCATATCTAAATGTGATAAACTGGAAATCAACAATATAGATTAAGTTGGAACTGTGCTTGAACTTGAGGCTAGCTATGATACATTAGTGAGTAGAAGACGGGACCCAACGAGCGTAGCTTCTTTCCTGTAAGGTGAAATTAGGTAAATACAATTAGGTAAATACAACACTCAAAAGGCAATCAGTCTACAGATCGTAGGTGCTTGGCTGATAATGCGAAAAAAAATATAATTCAATTAAATTCTACAGATCGTTTTTCAAACAAAAAAATATCGTATTCTGAACTCAATTGTAAAAAATATAAACTCCAATGACCTTTTTTAATATATCTTGATAATCATAAGTTATCAATCAATTGGTAATTGGTAATTAAGTGATCACATAGACCTATATGCAGTTTCAAAGTCTAAAGCTGACTTTTCTTCTTCTTCTTCTTCTTCTTCTTCTTCTTCTTCTTCTTCTTCTTCTTCTTCTTCTTCTTCTTTGCATTCTTCTTCTTCTTTGCATGTTTCCTCTTCTTTTTCGCGTTCTTCTTCTTCTTCTTCTTTTTATTTTTATTTTTCTTCTCCTTTTTCTTTTTTTTTCTTTTTTTTTTCTTCTTCTTCTTCTTCTTCTTCTTCTTCTTCTTCTTCTTCTTCTTCTTCTTCTTCTTCTTTTTTTTTCTTTTTCTCCTTCTCCTTCTTCTTCTTCTTCTTCTTCTTCTTCTTCTTCTTCTTCTTCTTCTTCTTCTTCTTCTTCTTTTTCTTTTTCTTTTTCTTTTTCTTTTTCTTCTTCTTCTTCTTCTTCTTCTTTTACTTCTTCTTCTTCTTCTTTTTCGCGTTACTCTTCTCCTTCTTTTTCTTTTTCTTTTTATTCTTCTTCTTCTCCTCCTTCTTCTTCTTCTTTTTTTCTTTTTCTTTTCCTTTTTCTTTCTTCTTCTTCTTCTTCTTCTTCTTCTTCTTCTTTTTTCTTTTTCTTTTTTCTTTTTCTTTTTCTTTTTCTTTTTCTTCTTCTTCTTTTTCTTCTTCTTCGCGTTCTTCTTCGCGTTCTTCTTTTTCGCGTTCTTCTTATTCCTGTTCTTCTTTTTCTTCTTCTTTTTCTTCTTCTTCATCTTCTTCTTCTTCTTCTTCTTTCTTTCTTTCTTTCTTTCTTTACAGTCTACAGAAGAGCAGTTTAGCATCTCCTCGACAATAACCAGCGCTTCTATCCTTGGGGAAATTGTCGATCCCAAAGAGGTTGACATCAGCTTACTATCGTAACAGACTACTGCGTGACCGTGGTCGGTAGGGGTGACTTTAAAATCCCTAAAACTTATAAATCCCTAAAAATAATGCAGACAATACACCATATTTGACTGATCAATATCAATCGTAAACAAGGAATATTGGTTGAGGAGATAGATAAATATAATCTTTATAAATAAACATTGTCAACTTTGTCATCTATCACGTGTTCGGACGATCGATCAGGAAGGTATGTGATTACACATCGCCTCACACGCAGCATTTGCTAAAAGAACTAACACTTGTAAATAATAATTTTCTGTCTCGTTTGGAATAAAGTATATTTTCTTCGAGTATAGAAAATGGGATGTAGATTAAATAAAACGTAACTTTACGTTGGTCTATCGACGAGTGAAGCATATTTATATTGTGACGCCACTAACACATTGTGGCGTCACTAAAATATAATGAAGTAGTTAACATATTGTGACGTCACTAAAATATGGTGACGTCACCATAGCCAGATCATGACGACAGAACGGTGACAAGAAGTTTGTAATCAAGGAATTCGACTTAAATATATATACATATATATATGTATATATATATATATATATATGTATATATATATATATATATATATATAAATATATATATACATAAATATATATATACATATATATATACACGCACACAGATATATATATAAATATATATATATATATGCAAAGTAGACCACTTGGAAAAAGGAAACTAACGAAGCAGAGCGCTTTCGTATATTACATCTTCAGTGCAACAAGTACAAAGTAATAGAAATGCATACATAATATATACACGAAACAAAGGAACAAGGACAGTTTGGATATGGGTAGCGGCCAATTACCCCCTGGGGGGCGGAAGGTCATT
>NC_134783.1:50054032-50069032 GCF_046742065.1 Oratosquilla oratoria | reverse complement strand
ATCTCCGTAAAAACTAAAAAATGGCAACTGATTTGCCCGAGTCGTTGAGACGGTTTGTTTTGATTGAATGTCCAAATATGCCTTCCATAACATTTATCTATAAATACAGATCATCACATCAAATCATTTAATAATATATCACTTAAATATGCTATAAGTAAT
Organism: Oratosquilla oratoria; assembly: GCF_046742065.1. Lineage (NCBI taxonomy): Eukaryota > Metazoa > Arthropoda > Malacostraca > Stomatopoda > Squillidae > Oratosquilla > Oratosquilla oratoria. The sequence continues at coordinate 50,068,870 of NC_134783.1, read as the reverse complement.
TTTGAATAATTAGAATTTCACTGAACTCCATTTTCATAGTTTCTAGTTTCTAGAATAAAAGGAAATAATAAAACGTCCTTTCTCATGAGGATTGATAAGCCTATAATAAACTCTTTATTCATATATAAGTAGATAATAAAATATATATATTTTCTTTTCATAATTATTAATTTAAAATCTCAACACGATAATTATTAGTAACATACGATCGGTAGAAATAAACTGATCATTCATTCAACTTTACTGTCGCTTATGTAAACAAGAAGTTTGACTATCCAAAGTGTTATAATTCGTTTTCTGTGTCAGTTTTCATTGTTTAGTGATGTGTGATCTCGTAATAATTGTTAAAGTGTAGAAGAAATTGTTACAATAGTGTGCAGACGAGGAAATAACCAGGAAAGAAAGGTAAGGAAAATAATATAACAAGACTCGTCAGTATAAACATGTGTCATGTCTGGCTGTGAATACCCGTACTTGCTTATATATAATTTTCTATAAAGGTATGCATGTGTATGTATATACTGGATTGTGAGTGGAACTGTGAATTAATGCTTATGCAAATGGCTTTATTTATCACTATATCTTGATATATTTATTGTTTATTTTCATTTTTCGTTTATTTAGTCATATTAATTCATTTGTTTATTTGTTATATATTTTCAATTTTGTGTGTCATTTTGACAATTGGAAATAAGCTCCACCGCAAGAACTCGAACCTTTGCCGTAGTGACTGCCTGGGTGGCTCGATGGTATCGCCTTTGTTTCAGAATATGCAGTCGCTATGGCAGAGGTTCGAGTCCTTGCGGTGGAGCTTATTTCCGTTTTCATTTTTCGTTCTTTAGTCTTAATGATTTATTAATTTATTGTTTATTTGAATTTTTATCATACACAATTTCCTATTTATTACGGGAGGAGGAAGAGGAAAAATGGGAAAATGAGGGACAAGAGAGGAGGAGGAAGAAGAGGAGGAGGTGGAGGAGGAAGAGGAGGAGGAAGAGGAGGAGAAAGAGGAGGAGGAAAATTAGGAGAGAGACGAATGGACGAGTCCATGCGTCTGCTACCGTGTGTTCCCTTGATTACCTGTGGGCGTTTTTTTAATTTATTATTTCATTAATAGGCCGACCGGCTTTCTTCATGAGCTCGTTACCGGTAGCGGTAGCGGTACCGGTATGGTACCGGGTGGAGGAGGAGGAGGAGGAGGGGGAGGAAAGGCAATGAAGGGGAGGTGTCTAAGTAGACAGATTTTTTTTCTTTTGTGGGAGAAGGGAGGGAAGACAATGTTAGGTTAAGATTATATTGGGTCAGGTCAGGTCACACACAGTGACATTGAGAATAACTTTTGTAGTAAAAACCATTAGGTTTTTGTTTAGTTGTGTACAACTACGCGATATAGCATTAGTAAATTAAATATTAATTTCGTAAATTATAATACATGAACGTAATGTGTGATTTTCTTGGGGGAGATAAAAGTAAAAAGCACCTTGCTACAAGCAAATATACTAACGAACGAATTCGCTAGCATAGATCGGGACGCCATCTTGTCGTTTGTCAAGTGTTTGTTGTCTGCCCGGTCCAGTTGAGGCCTGGTGTACGCCCTCGATACTTCAGCCAGTACCTCGCGAGGTATATATTTTTGAAGGAATGCTATGGAGCTGAAATCCATGCATTCCTTTAAGCTATGAGAAATCTATATAACCCGCAATCAGAAAGAGTGATTGAACAGGCCGCCAACATTCGTGACGACGACGATGATCCAGATGACCTTAGATTACAGATGTCGATTTAACAAATACACGTTGGGTTAGGTTAGGTTAGAATAGACGAATTTATTATCCTTTAATTTCTTCGACATTGATATATAATAATATACGAGAATTGATCAACTTGCTCCAGCTATGTACCAGAAATAGTGATGTCAAATTCTGGCAGGGCTGTTCTTGGAGCCGGTTGTGCAAGAACTTTGGTCTTCTGTATGTTCACATTCATCCCGAAACGTTGATAAGCTGCAGTGAAGTTGTTGACTGACTGTTGTAGATTCTCGTATCTTGGCAGCTTACTTACCTCCAAGTGCAACTCGGAAAAGGACGTAGAACATGGAATTGCAGCTGCCCATATCGCTTTTGGAAAGCTGTGTCGACGGGTTTTCGACAACAAAGATCTTACCCGAAGAACGAAACTAAGGGTTTATGAAGCCGTCGTTGTCTCCACTCTGCTATATGGCTGCGAAACATGGACACTTTATCGCAGAGATCTGAAGAAACTTGAATGCTTCCATCAACAGAAGCTCCGATCCATGTTGTGCATTAAGTGGAAGGACCACATCACCAACAATGAAGTTCTTTCCCGTGCAAACAGCCAAAGCATGGAGTCTACCATCATGAGACATCGACTTCGCTGGTCCGGCCACATCGCTAGGATGCCAAAAACAAGACTGCCCCGGCAAATCCTCTTTAGCGAGTTGGCCACAGGAGGACGCCCCCGTGGCCGTCCCGTCCTAAGGTACAAAGACCAGCTGAAAGACCCTGAGGTCTACCACAATTGAGCCAGAGACCTGGGAAGAGGTCTCCAGTGACCGCTCAATCTGGCGCAACACAATTCGGGCTGGAACGGAGAGGTTCGAGACCATGCGAAAGGAGAGAGACGAGGAAAAACGGCAACTCAGAAGACTTCGTCTCGCCGCCCCTCGTCCTCCCCCATCCATCCAGTGCCCGTCATGTCCCAGAAAGTTCAACACCAGAATTGGACTACACAGCCATCTCAGACACCATAAATAGAAAGAAGCGTCATGCCATAGTAAACTCTACACCAAAATTGGACAACAACCATCTCAGACACTATGAATAGGAGGAAGCGTGGTATCATCGGACTACGATGCACCGCCGACGACGACGATAATAATATACAACATTAATAATAAATTTTTTATTGCTATATCGCGTAGTTGTGCACAACAGAACATTTACCGTCTAGAAACATTTGTCCTTTTCCCTCTCTTTTCTCCTTGACCCCTCCCGTGCTGAAAATGACAAAAATGAAAAAAAAAAAGAATATATAAATAGATAAAAATAAATAAATAGATAAAATAATAATAGTAACAACAACAACAACAACAACAACAACAACAACAACAACAACAACAACAACAACAACAACAACAACAACAACAACAACAACAACAACAACAACAATAATGACAATTGATAGATCTAATTAATAATAACAACGATATTGATAATAACAACGATATCAACCGCCTGCCCTCAACCGGAACCAAATCACCAAAATACTTTGCTGTATGGCCAAGATTCCGTGGCGGTAACCCGGTAACCGTCTCTTCCTTTGGATTGTCCCGTTCAGTTCGGCGGCCGCGGCTTTTGATATCATTTGTCGGAGAACCTGATCTCTTGGACCTCTTGGGCAGAGTCTCTCTCAATGGACGGCTTTTGTCTTCTTCAAGGTTCTGCAGAAGTCTTCTTCCTGGACAGTCTGTCTCTGCCTCTCTCTCTCTCTCTCTCTCTCTCTCTCTCTCTCTCTCTCTCTCTCTCTCTCTCTCTCTCTCTCTCTCTCTCTCTCTCTCTCTCTCTCTCTCTCTGTCTCTCTCTCTGTCTCTCTTTCTCTGTATCTCTCTCTCTCTCTCTCTATCTCTCTCTCTCTCTCTCTCTCTCTCTCTCTCTCTCTCTCTCTCTCTCTCTCTCTCTCTCTCTCTCTCTCTCTCTCTTTCTGTCTCTCTGTCTCCCTCTCTCTCCCCCTATCTCTTCCTCTTTTTTCTTTTTCTTTCTCTTTTTTCTCTTTCTCTTTCTCTCTCTCTCTCTCTATCTCTCTCTTTCTCTTACAGTGTTTAGTAACTAAAACTTGTTGGGCAACTGCTAAGTGTGACCTGTGTTGGAGGGAAGACAGGTCAACTCACTGCAACGCCATCTCACTGGACCTCACCAACGCGTTGCAGTCAACCCATTGCACATTCTTGTCATAAAATAATTAAGAAATAATAAAAAACAACAGTGAGGTTAGGGTTAGGGTTAGCTTAGGGATAAGTTAGGTTAGCGTTAGGATTAAGTTAGGTTAGGGTTAGAGTTAAGTTAGGGATTAGAGTTGTTAGGGTTAGGTTAGGGATAAGTTAGGTTAGGATTAAGTTAGGTTAGGGTTAGAGTTAAGTTAGGGATTAGAGTTGTTAGGGTTAGGTTAGGGATAAGTTAGGTTAGGATTAGGATTAAGTTAGGTTGGGGTTAGAGTTAAATTAGGGATTAGAGTTGTGATCATCTAGTAGAGTGAATTGTCATCACAGTGCAGTGGAAATACAGTGATTTGGCGTTACAGTGAATTGACGTGTCGTTGCAATCAAAGAGGCCTTCCATTTCAATCTCACCATCTTGGGATTGACAGTAATGATATTGTCAATATCCCACCACACACAACCACTCCCAGCATTGTTTCTAATGATATTAAGTATTGATCAATAATCATTGGTACTTGAATGGACCCATAGACGAAAGAAAGGAAGACTTTCAAAGACAAATGCATCTGACCCACTTCAAGTTCTTTCATTAAACCAAATCAGCCATCCTGAGTCCACTGCTGAACTAAGGCCTCCTTCATAGCATTCCATGATTCACACGACCGCGCCAACCCCTGCCACGTCACTCTTGCAAACTTCTCAATCTCGTCACTCCACCTTGAGAAGCTGATTACAAAAGCTATGTCGATAGAGAGGAAATCTGCAGGGTCACCCATATCGAACAGGTTTTGTAAGAAAGATCAGACAAAGAGCAGCTCACACAGTCGCAGGACCCACTGCTAACTGGCACGCCCCTGATTGCGAACAGGGAAATTCCCCATAGATATATGGGATACCGTCATAATGACGGCGTGGACCATTAGGAACCCTATAGATATATAGGGTTTCACCGAATATAAAGAATAAGGTGACACCAGAGAAATATCTCACCAGAAAGTAGTTGGCAGGGAGGTGAGATTACTGCCAAAAGCCATTTTAAGTTTTAACCTGAATAAATTGCCTGGCGGCAGTAAGATAAATGCTCAAGTTTACGAATTAGTTATTTTACAATTTACATTCGGTTAATCACCTCGTTTATCGAGACACGGCGCTTGAGGTCTCCACTTCCGGTCTTCCTTTTCATTCCCCCATTTCCGTTTTCTATTGTCTCTCCATTTTCTTTGTCTTCCCATTTTCTTTGTCTTTCCATTTTCTCGCCCGCGCCCCATTCTTCGTCCACTTGACGGGAATGCGGGAGGGAGGGGGTGAGGGGTGTTCACTTATTGGACAAAGGTTGGGATAGAAAGCAATTAGATCCTTTTGTGTGATCCGATATGTTTGGGTTAGGATTAAGATTTGGTGCGATTTTTGGTGTTGATTTCGTCCGTTTTCGTTCCTTTACTTCCTTCCCAGTGCTTGGAGGCTTTGCGTTCTCACGCCCTCAGTAAGAGGAGAATTCCATTCATGAAATGTTTGTGAAAATGAAGGGGGGTATATGCGTGCTTGTGAATATATATGTACACATACACACGCGCACATACACACACACACACACACACACACACACACACACACACACACACACACACACACACACACACACACACACACACACACACACACACACACACACACACACACACACACACACACACACACACACACATATATATATATACAGTATATATATATATATATATGTATATATATATATATATATATATATATATATATATATATATATATATATATATATATATATATATATATACACACACACACATGCACACACGTATACACATACATGCACATATAAACTCACACACACATACACACACACACACACACACACACACACACACACACACACACACACACACACACACACACACACACACATACATGCACACATACACAAACACACACACAAACACGTAGTTTGCAATTTCTTATGACCGGATTTAGGGTCTGGTCGTTCTTATCTGGAAGAGAAAGAGAGACCGGGAAGAGTACATTAATTACCGCTATATTGTTTAGTTCAGCGTGCCAGGTATAGTACTATTCGCGAACCTGTTGCTGGACTCAACAATCCAGATTCAAACTCAGATCCTAGCCCTTCGTGTTCTCGTAGAACGCCGGCGTGAGTTTGAACAAGGGTTGCTTGCAGCTTATATGGATTTCCAGAAAGCGTTTGACTTGGTGTCTGGTAGGGTTCTATGGGGTTTTCTGCTGATTCGTGGGGTTCTTGCAAGGATTATGGACCTGTCTGGGACAGAGTGATGCGGCGTATTGAGGAGTCGTATTTTTTTTTTTTTTTGGGTGGGGGGGGTGTTATCGTCCTGAGTCTTCAACACCTGGATATTGGACTGAGTTGTCCATCAATGCTATTGGGGAATATCTATTGACAACTCTGAGGTCACTGACCTCGTCTTAGTCTTTTGGAGTCGATGGAGCTCCTGGTCGTGGCCCTCGGGTCACTGCATAGAGAGGCGAGACCTTTTGGTCTTCAGGTCTCCTGGACCAAGACCAAGATCCAGGCGTTTAGGGGATTACTGGATGATAAGGTTCAGTCATTCCAGACATGTGGGGAGGTCATTGAGGCCCTGGAAAGCTTTACATGATCCATGGTGAACCAGCGTATATGGTGTTGCCACTACTAATGTAAGACTAAGATCCAGGCGTTTAGGGGCTTGCTGGATGATACGGTTCAGTCATTCCAGGCATGTGGGAAGGACGTTGAGGTCCTGGAAAGCTTTACATGATCCATGGTGTTATGGAATCTCTCAGCCAGCGTATATAGTGTTGCCAGTACTTCTGCAGAAGCATTAAGATCCAGGCGTTTAGGGGATTACTGGATAAGGTTCAGTCATTCCAGGCATGTGGGAAGGACGTTGAGGTCCTGGAAAGCTTTACATGATCCATGGTGTTATGGAATCTCTCAGCCAGCGTATATAGTGTTGCCAGTACTTCTGCAGAAGCATTAAGATCCAGGCGTTTAGGGGATTACTGGATAAGGTTCAGTCATTCCAGGCATGTGGGAAGGACGTTGAGTCCTGGAAAGCTTTACATGATCCATGGTGTTATGGAATCTCTCAACCAGCGTATATAGTGTTGCCAGTACTTATGCAGAAGGATTAAGATCCGAATATTAAAGTTTATTGCGTTCTCTGTCTTCCTGTACGGCTGTGAAATATGAACACTGAATGTTGACTTTAACATGCGTCTCCACAAGAGACAACCCTCGATGGAGGAGGAAGAGGAGGAGGAGGAGGAGGAGGAGGAGGAGGAGAAGACGTCCATAAAATACATGGCTGCAGTAAGTCGACTGATCTTGCAAAGAGTTGTTTGGGATGAATTGGGAGACTGCATGGGAGATTTCTCGGAAGACCGTGAGGGGAATGGCGTCGGTGTGTGAGTGAAGCGACGCATCCCATTCCGGGCGTATACTGTGCGTGTATGTATGTATTTTTATGTGTATGTATGTGTATATGTAAAAATACGTTGTATGGTCACCTGTGTCCTATTATGTGTTGACAAAAAATTTGTGAATAAAAAAAAAATAATAATAATAAATAAATAAATAAAATAAAAATAAATTGAATAGATAAAAATATGTAGTAATAAATAAATAAATAACAATATATATAATAATGAATAAATGAATAAATAAATAAAAAACCCAAGCCAATCTCTGACAAACGATCAATCATATTCTATCAGAAAAGTTGACAGAAACTGATTGATGTTCGCGTGACCTGGATTGCGGGTTGACTTCTTGTCCGATGACCTTGTTTTCGCCGTCGATCAGAGAGAGGACTGTCACGAAGGACCAAGATCAAAAAGGCGTTTAACAGTATGAAAACAACTTACATTAAACTGAAATAAATGGGGATTTTTTTTTATATGTTAACCAATTAATTCATTAATTTATTTATTGTCTTATTTATTTGTTTATTTATTTATTTATTAACTAATTGATTAATTTATTTGTTAATTTATTTATTCAGTTTATTTGTTTATTTATTTATTTTTATTATTTATTTATATATCTATCACCAAGGTGGGGTGGGATGTGATGGATGCGAATAAAATCGTCTGACGGCAGTTTTAAGGATAGGAAAAGTACCACACTGTATGGAAGGGGTTAGTCGAGGTAGGCTGCAAACTCCTCAGTACCGAGGAGGTGACCCTGAGACGACAAGAATAATCCGGATGCAGAAGAACTAATAGAAAACGTAAGACGGGGTGGGATATATATATATATATTTTTTTCATTTTTTTTTATTTGTTTATTCAGTTATTTGTCTATATATCTTTTATCCATTTAATTATTTGTCTGTTTATATTTATTTCTAATATTTCTTTGTGTCATTATTTATTTTAATTTATTTATTTTTTGTCAAATGATAATGAAAATTGTAATCTATTCAGCAAAGCAAGGCAATAAAGATTCTATTTATGTCAATATCAGACGATATGAATAGTTGTGATTCACCATGGTCTTGGATCACGTTTTGGACTCGTGATCGACAGCTATTTTCCTCCCGGAAGAGAGCTCAGAGCTCATACAAGACTGATCTCTGGGTAATGCTGTGACCTTACACACACACACACACACACACACACACACACACACACACACACACACACACACACACACACACACACACACACACACACACACACACACACACACACACACATCTCCCCGCCCACGAGAGTTTGAGTAACGACTCGCAGCGCAGTGCTACTAGAATTATTTCAGCTCTGAGCGGGATTTGAACTCGGACCGCCGTAGTGGCAACCGGGAACTCTACCACCGCACCACGAGGTGTGTGTGTGTGTGTGTGTGTGTGTGTGTGTATTTACCTAGTTGTATTTACCTAGTTGTATTTTGCGGGAAGGGGAGCTATGCTCGTGTTGTCCCGCTGTATCTTGCAGTGTCTAGTTTGTTTTTAAACTCATGAATGGTTTTTGCGCATACTATTTCATTGTCCAGTTTGTTCCAAGTGTCCAAAACTCTATGAGGAAAACTGTTTTTCTTCAGTTCTCTTCTATAGCTATGTTTTTTTATTTTCTTTCCATGTCCTCTTGTGTTTCTTTTGTCCCAGTTAAGTAAGTTCTCACTATCGAGTACCTCTGTGCCTTTCATGATTCTGTAGATGGTCAATAGGTCACCTCTCTCTCTTCTTTGCTCCAGTGTCGGTAACTCCAGTTTAGCCAATCTCTCTTCGTATGATAGGTTTGCAAGTGCAGGTGCCATTTTTGTAGCTGCTCTTTGGATTCTTTCTATTTTCTTTATATTCTTTTTGGTACTGGGGGACCACAATGTCGCTGCATACTCTAATCTAGGCCTTATCAATGTAACCAATATTTTTTTCATCATGTCTTCGTCCAAGTATGTAAACGCCACTTTTATTGATCTTAGCAAGTTGTAAGTCTCCCCGACAATTTTGTTAATCTGTATATCATAGGACAAGTCGTTCGTGATAATTACTCCCAAATCTTTTTCGGATCCTACTTTCTTTACTTCTTTGGTTCCAATTGTATATTTTCCTGATATTCTGTTTTTGCTTTTTCCAAACTCCATTATGCTACACTTCTTAGTATTAAAGTCCACTTCCCATTTCTGACTCCAGTTCCATACCCTATTTAGGTCTTCTTGCAGTGCTTCACAGTCCTCATCAGTTTCTATTTTCCTTAGCAGTTTGGCGTCATCGGCAAAGAAGCTCATGTAGCAGTTCACGTCCTCATCCATGTCATTCATATAGATAGCAAACATTATTGGTGCCAGCACAGATCCTTGCGGTACTCCACTGATCACCTCTTTCCAGTCTGAATATTTTTCTCTGAGCACTACTCTCATCTTTCTACCAGTCAGAAAGTCCTCTATCCATTTTAGTAGGTTTCCCTGTATTCCTCCTATGTGTTCCAGTTTTTTTTAGTAGTTTTCTGTGTGGTACTTTGTCAAAGGCTTTTTGCAAGTCTAGGAATGCACAATCAGCCCATCCATTTCTTTCTTGCACTATGTCTATTAGTCTTGAGTAAAAGCATATTAAGTTTGTGGAGCATGATCTTCCTTGTCTGAATCCGAATTGTCTTGGGTTTAATATGTCATTGTCTTCCAGATGTTTTACCCATCTATTCTTGATTATTTTCTCACAAATTTTGGCAATGGTGCTTGTTAGTGATACTGGCCTATAGTTGGTGGGTTCTTCTTTGTTTCCTCCTTTGTGTATAGGTACAATGTTAGCGTTTTTCCAGTCCTCGGGTATCTTTCCTTCTTTGAGTGAGCTGTTTATTAAGATGTGTATTTTGTCTGTTAGTTCTTCTTTGCACTCCTTTAGAATCCAATTTGCAATACCGTCCGGGCCATGTGATTTTCTGACATCCAGCCTTGATAAATGTTCTGATATTTCCTTTAGTGATGCTGTAAACTCATTCATGAGTGGAGATTTCTTGTTTTTGTCTATGTGTGTGTGTGTGTGTGTGTGTGTGTGTGTGTGTGTGTGTGTGTGTGTGTGTGTGTGTGTGTGCGTGCATGCGTGTGCTTGCTTGTAATTCAAATGCATATATGCGTAGATAGAAACTATAAATATGCTGTTTACTTTACGCTCTCAGTGAGGGAACCACGGTATCCATTGTACCTTTGCCCAGCGACGACCTGGCAGCTGCTGCTGCTGCGCCCAGGTCAGGTCAGGTCACCAACGAACTAACGCACACCGTCCCAGGTGTGAAGAACCACACACGGACTCTTGGTCCCTTGGTGCCCACTCCGGTTTCTTACCTTCATTTCCCTTTCCCTTACCTTTCCTTTCCTTTCCCTCCTTTTCTCTCTCATTCCATATTCTTTCTTTTCTAAATTTATTCTATCTTTTCCTTTCTCTTTACTTTTCTCCCTCTTCCACTCCCTTTCCTTACTCCCTCCCACATTTAACTCTCTCTCCTTTCCCGTCCCTCCCTCTCCCATCCCCTTCCCTTCTTCTCCCTTCCCCTCTTTTCACCTCCCCTCCCCTTCACCCCCTCCCTTACCTTCATATCCCATTACCTTTCCTTCCCATTGCCCTCTCTGTCTTCCTCTCCCTTCCCCTCTCTTTCCTTCCCTTCTCCTCCCTTCCCTTCCCTTCTCCTCCCTTCCCTTCCCTTCCCTTCCCTTCCCTTCCCTTCCCTTCCTTTCCCCTCCCATCGTCCTCTTCCTTCTCTCCGTTCCCCTCACTTCCTTTCCCTTCCTCTTTTCTCCCTTGTCTTCCCCTCCCTCCCCCATCCCTCCACCTCCTCTCCCACTTCCCCTCTCTCCTCCCTTCCCTTCCCCTCATATCCCATTCCCTTTCCTCCCCATCGTACTTCCCTCCCTTTCCTTCCCCTCACTTCCTGTCTCCTCTCCTTTCCCCTCCCCCGTCTCCCTTCCCTTCCCATACCCTCTTCCCCTTCCCTTCCCCTTTTCATTCCCCCCTTCCAATCCCCTCACCTTCCCTTTCCCTCCCTCTAGCCTTTCCCTCCCCCTACCCTTCCCATATCCCCTATCCCTTCCTTCTTCCCTTCCCCTTTCCCCTCCCCTTCCCCTTTCCCAATCCCCTCCCCTCCCCCTTCCCTTTCCATACCCCCTCCCCTCCACCTACCCCCTCCCTCCCCCTCCCCTACCTTCCCTTCCCTCCCCCCTACCCTACCATCCCTTCCCTTCCCCTTTTCATTCCCCCCTTCCAATCCCCTCACCTTCCCTTTCCCTCCCTCTAGCCTTTCCCTCCCCCTTCCCTTTCCATATCCCCTTTCCCTTCCTTCTTCCCTTCCCCTTTCCCCTCCCCTTCCCCCTTCCCAATCCCCTCCCCTCCCCCTTCTCTTTCCATACCCTCTCCCCTCCACCTCCCCCTTCCCTCCCCCTCCCCTACCCTCCCTTCCCTTCCCCTCCCCCGTCCCCACGTGCCCCACGTGAGACAAAGGAGGGAGTGGGGGACCTTGGCAGGCAGGCAGGCAGGGAAGCAAGCAAACTTCCGGCCACTTGATTCTTCGCCAAACACTCCAGAGGAGAGCTCCCTCCCGTGTTCTCGTGTTCTTCACGTGTTCTTCCCCGTGTTTCCTTTAGTCCTCAGACATGTTCTTCCCCGTGCTCCCACTGGTTCTCAGCCGCTCGTGTTCTTCTGTTCTCTAGAACACCGAAAAAGGTTCTGGGAACTGCGGATGTAATTTTGTGTTCTTCAGGGGCGCTAATACAGAGGTCCTCGTGGTGTTCTCACGTGTTCTGAAGAACAAAGAACAATATGGGTATTAGGAGTTCTTTCCGTAAAATAGAACACTATTGTTCTTCATGGTTCTTCAGTGTTCTCTTGTTCTCTTTTAGAACAGCAGGGCCTCCACAGGTGTTCTGTGTTCTCCAGTGCTCCTTGTTCTTGTTCTTTATAACGCTGTTCATGCCTAGTCCAGGCCAAAAGAAATCCAAGACCCAGTATTCTATAAAGTATGAGAACGTTTACTATAGAATATTTGAATCCTTCGACCAGTAACGGTTTTAACGAACTTTTTAGTTGTATTTGTTCATGCAATTTATTCATATTTATTCTTATATGTTATTTACTGATTTTTGTATTTACTTTATATTTATGTATTCATATGTGTATTCAATTTCTCTTATTTATTACTTCTTTATAATTGATATTTCTATTGTAATTATCTGCTTTATCTATTATTTATTTATTTATTTATTTACTTATTTGCGTATTTATTTATTTCTATCTATTTATTTATATTTTCATTCATGAAGTTTCTGTACAATTTTGCATTACCTTCACCCTGAGCATTTAGAGAATTCAAAACAAATGAATGTGTTTATTTGAACCAAAGCGAAAACGAAGAGAGAGAGAGAGAGAGAGAGAGAGAGAGAGAGAGAGAGAGAGAGAGAGAGAGAGAGAGAGAGAGAGAGAGAGAGAGAGAGAGAGAGAGAGAGAGGGAGGGAGAGAGGGAGGAAGAGAGAGAGAAAGAGAAAGAGAGGGAGAGAGATAGAGAGAGAGGGAGAGAAAGAAAGAGAGGGAGAGAGAGGAAGAAAGAGAGAGAGAGAAAGAAAAAGAGGGAAAGAGAGGAAGAGAGAGAGTTTATATACATATGCACATACGCGCACACACACATACACACACACACACACACACACACACACACACACACACACACACACACACACACACACACACACACACACACACACACACACACACACACACACACACACACACACACACGTACGTTCGCTAACACAGTCTGAACCAACGCGTCAATATCTGTTTCCTGTTTTGTAGACCGAGAGGAAATGTGAAAAAGCGATTTAGGCGTGGAGGGGGTGGAACGCTGTAGGGGCGTCGGGTGGGGGAGGGAGGAGAGGTGGAAAGGGGGAGAGGGAGGTGGAGACGGGGAGAGGGAGGAGGTTAAGGGGTAGAGGGAGGGGGGTTAAGGGGGAGACGGAGGGGGTTAAGGAGGGAGAGGGTGGGGGTTAAGGGGGCAAGGGAGGGGGGTTAAGGGGGAGAGGGAGGGGGTTAAGGTGGCGAGGGAGGTGGTTAAGGTGGCGAGGGAGGTGGTTAAGGGAGCTAGAGAGGAGAGGGAGGGGGTTAATGGGGAGAGGAAGGGGGTTAAGGGGAGAGGGAGGGTGTTAAAGTGGGGAGAGGGAGGGGGTTCAGGGGGCGAGGGAGGGGGTTAAGGGGGGAGAGGGAGGGAGTTAAGGGGGCGAGGGAGGTGGTTATGGGAGCTAGAGAAGAGAGGGAGGGGTTAATGGGGAGAGGGAGGGGGGTTAAGGGGTGAGAGGGGGTTAAAGGGGAGAAAGGGGTTAAGGGGGCGAGAGAGGAGCGGGAGGGAGTTAAAGGGGAGAGGGAGGGGGGTTAGGGGGAAGAGGGAGGGAGGTTAGGGGGAGAGGGTGGGGGTTAAGGGGTGAGAGAGTAGCGGGAGGGAGTTAAGGGGTAGAGGGAGTGGGGTTAAGGGGGAAGAGGGAGGGGGTTTAGGGGGAGAGGGAGGGGAGCTCAGGGGGAGCTAGGGGAGAGGAAGGGGGGATAGGGGACGGGAGAAGGGGGATATTTTAGGGTTCTGGTTCTGGTGTCGATTTAGGGGCTTTAAGGGTTTCTAAGGTTTGTCTGTGTCTGCGTAGGCCGGAACTGGAACTGGACGTATGGAATGGGACGTATTCTGACGCAAAGTGTCCGCCAGGTATGGAATAGGACGCATTCTGACGGAAACTGCCAGAGGCCAGAACTATGATGCGAGAAACCTGGAATTAGGCAGTGATTAAGAAAATTGGCATTAAGGTCAGAATCGGACATATTCCGACGCAATTTCTTTTAACTGACATCGGAATCTGACATATTCTGATTGTTTTGTTTTTTTACTGAGATTTGAATTGGACATAATCCGACGCAAAATCCTTGAGATCACATCAACAGCAGCAGGTGCACCTTTCACAAGAACGGCATCAACGCTGACATCTCCATGATGTTTAAGAAAAACAAAATGGCGGGTAGCAATCATGTGTACAATTTTTGAGTTCTCGGAAGACTCGGAAATGTGTTGGAAAATTTCATTATGGGGACAAGGAGGAGGAAGAGGAAGAGGAGGAGAAAGAGGAGGAGGAGGAGGAAGAGGATGCAGGGAAAGGAGGGGAGGAAGAAAGACACGGAAGAAGTGGAGAGTGTGTGAAGTCTGGTAAAAGAGGAGGAGGAAGAGGAGGAGGAGGGAGAGGAAGAAAAGAAAGAAGAGGAAGAAGGAGACCTGGAGGTTAAGAGAGCAGGAACTCAGAAAGAAGAGGAGGAGGAGAAGGGAAAAGAGAAGAGGATGGGATGAAGAGGAAGATTAGTAGGAAAGGAAAGAAGAGAAAA
>NC_134783.1:50041532-50046532 GCF_046742065.1 Oratosquilla oratoria | reverse complement strand
TTTCCCTTCTCCTGTGGTTATTTTGTATATATATATATATATATATATATATATATTTATATATACATATATATATATATATATATATATATATGTGATAATAATAATAATAAATGAATAAATAGATTAATAAATAAATGAACAAATAAATGAAATCGAAAGAAGAGGGACGCATCGGGAGTGTGTAGATGAGCGATGGGGAAGAGATGAGGAGGAAGAAGGTGGATAAGGAGGAGGAAAAGTAGGGATGGAATAGGGTGTTGGTGGATAGGTGGATAGGTGGGTCTGGTATGGAGTGGAGAAGTGGAGGAGGAGGAGGGGGAAGGGCGAGTCTGGTATCGGCTAAAGAAGGGATGGGGAGGAGGAAAAAGAGGAAGAGGAGGATGATAAGGATGATAAAGAAGAGGTGGAGGATGTAGAAGAGAAGGATGAAGAAGAGGAGGAAAAAGAGGAGGAGGATGAAGAGGAGTAGGATAAGGAAGAGGAGGAGGAGGAAGAGAAGGAGGAAGAGGAGGAGAAGGAAAAGATAGAAGAGAGGGAGGATGAAGAAAAGGAGAAGAAAGGGGAGGAGGAGGAGGAGAATGTGGAAGAGGAGAAGGAGGAGTAGGAGGAAGAGGAAAAGGAGTATAATGGAGAGGAAGAAGGGGAGAAGGTGGAAGAGGAGGAGGAGGAAGATGAAAAGGAGTATAAAGAGGAGGAGGAGGAGGAGGGGTAGGAGGAAGAGGAAAAGGTGTATAAAGAAGAGGAAGAAAAGGAGGAAGAGTAAGAGGAGAAGGTTGAAGAGAAGGAAGAGAAGTATTGGGAGGAAGAGGAAAAGAAGTATAAAGAAGAGAAAGAAGAGTAGAAGGAGGAAGAGGAAGAGGAGGAAAAGGACTATAAAGAAGAGGAAGGAGAGGAGTAGGAGGAGGAGGAGAAGAAGGAGGAAGAGGAGGAGGAGAAGGAGAAGGAGGAAGAGGAGGAGGAGAAGGAGTATAAAGAAGAGGAGGAAGAGAAGGAGGAAAAGGAGTATAAAGAAGAGGAAGAAGAGGAGGAGGAAGAGAAAAAGATAAGGAGGAGGAGGAGGAGGAAGAGGAAGAGGAAAAGAATTATAAAGAAGAGGAAGAAAAGGAGGAGGAAGAGGAAAAGGAGAAGGAGGAAGAGGAGGAGGAGGAGGAGGAGGTTTGGTTAGTCTCGCGCGTGGAAGACTATCGACGCTTTTATCTTCAAAGAAGTGGAGTCACCTTCCGAGCCATCGAAGGCCCACCCACGCTAACGTATGTTCCCAATAGTTTTCGGTCAATACCCAGAGTGGTCCTTATTCCACGTCCGATAACTTATGAAAAAAAATCCAAGAACATGTCAAAAGGACACCCCCCCCTTTTTTTTTTTTTTTTTAACCCTTCATTTTTTACCAGAAAGAATGGCTTCGGACGAAAGGCGTGAAAACGGACGAAGGAATGTGGAATTTGGTGTCGAGGCGTAGGCGCCTCCTAATATTTTGGCGGCAAAATGTCTGTGTTTGGCGGAGGGCGGGTGGCGGGCTCCTCTTGGGCAAGAAATTCAATCCTGAGGTCAACTTTTCCTCCATTTTCTGTTCGAAGGTTGTTCCCTATCGAATTTGGCTACTGTCTAGACAAAAAGAAAACGGAAAACGAACAAATAAATAAATGGCAAAAAAGAAAATAAATAAATAAATTAAATAGATAAATTAACTAATAGATAAATAAACTAAAAAAGAGAGGCAGAAAGAAAAAAGGTATAAAAAGGTATATAAAGATATGTATATACAGAAAAACAAATAAAAATTAGACAATAAAAACGTATAGAATAAAGTTATGCTTAAAATGAAATAGGTGATAACAATACAAGCATAAATTGAAATAAGAAATGAGAAATAATGAAACAAATGGATAAGCATTACCTTGCGAGAGACAACGTCAAGACTGTTCCTGTGAAGGGTGAACACCCGTTGTATTGACCACAGAGAGAGAGAGAGAGAGAGAGAGAGAGAGAGAGAGAGAGAGAGAGAGAGAGAGAGAGAGAGAGAGAGAGAGAGAGAGAGAGAGAGAGAGAGAGAGAGATAGAGAGAGAGAGAGAGAGAGAGAGAGAGAGAGTGAGAGAGAGAGAGAGAGTGAGATAGAGGAAGGGAGAGAAAGGAAGGGAAAGAGGGAGAGAGAGAGAGAGGGAGAGGAAAAAAAGGAGGTAGAGGGAGAGAGAGAGTGGGGAGAGAGAGAGAGGAACGGAGAGAAAGAAAGGGAGGTAGAGGGAGAGAGAGAGGGAAGGAGAAGAAAAAAGGGAGGTAGAGGGGGAGAGAGTGGGGAGAGAGAGGAAGGGAGAGAAAGAAAGGGAGGTAGAGGGAGAGAGAGAGAAAAGGAGAGAATGAAAGGGAGGCAGAAGGAGAGAAGTGGGAGAGGAAGGGCGAGAAAGAATGGGAGGTAGAGGGAGAGAGAAGGGGGGGAGAGAGAGGTGGAAGGAGAGAAAGAAAGGGAGGTAGGGAGAGAGAGAGAGAGAGAGAAAGAGAGAGAGAGAGAGAGAGAGAGAGAGAGAGAGAGAGAGATAGAGAGAGAGAGAGAGAGAGAGAGAGAGAGAGAGAGAGAGAGAGAGAGAGAGAGAGAGAGAGAGAGAGAGAGAGAGAGAGTGAGTGAGAGAGAGGGGTGAGAGAGAGGAAGGGAGAGAAAGAAAGGGAGGTAGAGGGAAAGAGAGAAACATTTTATTCCCGTTTCAGGACCGAACGCCAGTCTCACGGGGCCGCACCCACAGTTAAGGATAAAGATCTCCAGATCTGGAGACGCGGAGCCAGATGGGGGGGACACGACCCTCTCCGACACACTGTCCTCTGGTTAGACGAAGAAGAGAGACGTTCAAGGACAGAAGAACACTTTGAGTTTCTGTTTGCGTGATTTGTGAGTTTCTGTTTCCTATGTGACGTGTGGCGGGTTTGTTTTTGGCCCGCGTGGGCGGGGCAGAGTGGTCGGGAGTTTGTAGGTGCGGTCATCAAGAAGCCGAAAGGGAAGGTTTTTGTCCGCTAAATGTATTTAAAAGAGTCGTGTGTTGTGTGTGTGTGTAACTGAGTGTATGTGTGTGTTTGTATATGTCTATATGTATTATATATATATATATTATAATATCTCTTAAGTCACTATCACTTGTCACGTGCAAGCGGAGGTTCGAGTCCTCAGCTATACCGTGTTTCAATTTCTGCATGTATGCCTCCTCGAGGCTCTAGATGTTGATGGCTTAGAATTAAAGTGAATTGTGGTTGATAAATGTGTATGCATATATACTGTATATATATATATATATATATATATATATATATAGTGTATAAACATATAATTATATACTGTGTGTGTATGTGAGTGTGTGTGTGCGTATGTGTGTTTGTACGTCTAAATACACACACACACACACACACACACACACACACACACACACACACACACACACACACACACACACACACACACACACACACACACACACACACACACACACACACACACACACACACACACACACACACACACACACACACACACACACACACACACACACACATACACATACAGACACATAGTGTATGTGTTTGTAATGCGGGCATGGGCATGCAGTGCCATTTAGTGCCAATCTTGTCTTCGGCGGGTGCCTTGTTCCCCTCGGCGGCCCCACTTTGAAACCACTCGGAGCCTCTTGAAGACCCCATTATGGTCCTTGAACCTTGACGCCCTCTACTTAAACACTCATAAGAGCTACCGACTGTGCCCCCGGATATGAAAAAAATCGCCTGACGGCAGCCAGAATTCAAGGTCAAGTGCCACGGAAGGGTTGACCTGAGATGAGGTTCTGTCACCTCGGGGTTTGAATAAAATCACCTGGCGCAAGATGGAATTAAGGAACAGGACCAACCGGTACGGAAGGGGGAGGGCCAACATGGACCTCTGCCAACACGTTGTCGTAAAGAAAGAAAAGTCTCGAGTTCGATTCTTGGCCCCGAACATCATATGAGGTGTCTTTCACATTCCTGAAGGCACCTGTGATTCATGATCTTGGATCACGTGTTGGACTCGTGATCGACAACATTTTCCCTCCCAGAAGAGAGCTCAGAGCTCATATATGACCGATCTATGGGAAATGCTGTGACCTTACACGCGCGCGCGCACACACACACACACACACACACACACACACACACACACACACACACACACACACACACACACACACACACACAACTCCCCGCCCACGAGAGTTGGAGTAACGACTCACAGCGCAGTGATACTGAAAAAATTTCAGCCTGGGCGGGATTCGAACCCGGGAAGCCGTAGTGGCAGCCGGGAACTCTGCCGACTGTGTGTGTGTGTATGTGTGTGTGTGTGTGTGTGTGTGTTTGTACTGCACCCATGTGTACGTGAATGTACTATGTATGTATTTATGGGTGCCTGTGTGCATAAAGTACACATATTTTACTTGAAATAGAATAATGTTTGCTAAAGAGAAACACTATGAAAGCATAGTAGCTCTTCACCTTTCCTTCCCTTCTTCCTCCTTCCTCCTCTTCCTCCTCTTCCTCCTCCTTCGCTCCTCTTCCTCCCTCTTCCTCTCCTTTCCTACTCTTTCCTTCACCTTTCTCTCCTGTACTCCCCTTTCCTCCCTTTCCCCCCTTTTCCCCTTTTTCTCTTCATCTCCGTTCCTGCCATCTTTACCCTTTTCCCCCTTTTCCTTTATCCTCCCTTTCCCCTCTTTCCCCTCTTTTCCTTTCTCACCCTGCCTTCCTTCTTCCCTTGTCATCTCTCCCCTCTTCTCCCCTTCCCCCTTCCCCATCACCTTCCCCATCCCCTTCCCCTTCCCCCCTCCCCATCCCCTTCTCCCTTCCCCATACCCTTCCCCCATCCCCTCCCCCCTTCCCCAGCCCCCTTCCCCATCCCCTTCCCCTTTCCCCCATACCCTTTCCCCATCCTCTTCCCCCTTCCCCCTTCCATCCCCTTCCCCCATCCCCTTCCCCATCCCTTTCCCCCTTCCCC
>NC_134783.1:50024032-50034032 GCF_046742065.1 Oratosquilla oratoria | reverse complement strand
TCCTGTTCCTCCTCTATCTCATCTTCATCTTCTTCATCTTCTTTCTCCTCTTCTTCCTCTTCCACCTCCCTTTCCTCTTCCACCTCCCTTTCCTCTTCCACCTCCCCTTCCTCTTCCACCTCCCCTTCCTCTTCCACCTCCCCTTCCTCCTCCTCCCCTTCCTCCTCCTCCTCCTCCTCCCCTTCCTCCTCCTCCTCCCCTTCCTCCTCCTCCTCCTCCCCTTCCTCTTCCTCCTCCCCTTCCTCTTCCTCCTCCCCTTCCTCTTCCTCCTCCCCTTCCTCTTCCTCCTCCCCTTCCTCTTCCTCCTCCCCTTCCTCCTCCCCTTCCTCTTCCTCCTCCCCTTCCTCTTCCTCCTCATCCTCCACTTTCTCCTCTTCCTCATCCACCTCCTCTCCATCTTCCTCCTCTTCCTCCTCCTCTTCCTCCCCTTTATCCTCTTCCTCTTCTTCCTCTTCCTCTTCCTCGTCTTCCTCTCCTCCTCTTCACACACGAGTCGCCCTCTGCTGGTGCCAATTACGATGCCATTCTTTTGTTTCTATTGACCTTGTATTGTTTGGTGTCGCCCTGTGTGTCTTATATACACGCGGCATGACCCCCCTCCCTTTCCCTCCCCTGCCCCTCCCCCTCCCTCCCTTTCCCTCCCCCTCCCTCCCCCCTCCCTCCCTTACCCCTCCCTCCCTTTCCCTCCCCCTCCCTTCCCCCTCCCTCCCTTTCCCTCCCTTTCCCTCCCCCTCCCTTCCCCGTCCCTCCCCCTCCCTCCCTTTCCCTCCCCGCCCCTCCCCCTCCCTCCCTTTCCCTCCCCCGCCCCTCCCCCTCCCTCCCTTCCCCCTCCCCCGCCTGGCTCTCTCTCTCTCTCTCTCTCGGCTCCTCTCTATCATTATTCTCTAATGATGCCGCTCTTCTCCTCTCTTCGTCTCTGCTTTCTCTCTATAGGGTGTCTTCTCCTTTTCTCTCTCTCGATGTCTCTTTTTCTCTTTCTCTCTTTTTCTCTGTCTCGTTGTCTCTTTGCCCTCTCTTACTCTCTCTTACCCCTTTTTACCCCCCCCCCCTCTCTCTCTCTCTCTCTCTCTCTCTCTCTCTCTCTCTCTCTCTCTCTCTCTCTCTCTCTCTCTCTCTCTCTCTCTCTCTCTCTCTCTCTTTTAAGACTGTTTTGTGGCTTAGGTATATTTTGACCTATATCCATTACGACGACGACCACCACTACTATCTACCACCGCCACTATTATCTACCACCACCGTCTACCACCACCGTCTACCACCACCATCTACCACCACAACCACCACCACAACCACCACCACAACCACCACCACCACCACAACCACCACCACAACCACCACCACCACCACAACCACCACCACAACCACCACCACAACCACCACCACAACCACCACCACAACCACCACCACAACCACCACCACAACCACAACAATCACCACAGCCATCAGCAGTACTACTGTCATTATAATTACCCATTACTATTACTATTACCACCATACCACTGCGGTTACCACTGTTACCACTACAGCCAACATCACTCCCCATCACCACATTCACGGATCATTACCATTACCATTGACATTACCATTACCATTGACATTACCATTATCATTACTGTTACCATTACCGTTACCACTGTTACCACTACAGCCACCATCACTCACCACCGTCACACTCACGATCACTGCAGAGCTATGGACCCGTGAGAAGTTCTCAGTTCTCACACTTCTCACGACCCGGCACCGGGCCAGCTGACACCCTCCACAGGACAGATTCCCCCTTTCTTTCCTCCTCCACTGACTTCGCCTCCTGTTCCTCCTCTCCTTCCTCCTCCTCCTTCCTCCTCCTCCTTCCTCCTCCTCCTTCCTCCTCCTTCCTCCTCCTCCTTCCTCCTCCTTCCTCCTCCTCCTCCTCTCCTTCCTCCTCTCCTTCCTCCTCCTCCTCCTCCTTCTCCTTCCTCCTCCTTCTCCTTCCTCCTCCTTCCTCCTCCTTCTTCTCCTTCCTCCTCCTTCTTCTCCTTCCTCCTCCTTCTTCTCCTCATCTTACTTCTCCTCTGTCCACCTCCTATTCCTCCTCATTCTCCTCCTCCACCTCTTCTTCCTCTTCCTCCTCTCCCAACTCCTCCTCATTCTCGTCCTCCACTTTCTTCTCCTCTTCCTCCTTCTAAGCCCACCACTTTCGTGCTCTCTCGTTTCGTTTCGTCTCTTAAATTTTCACGACTCTCTTTGTTCCCACTTTTAAAGTTCTCTTCCTTCAGTTTTAATCTTAAGTATTGGGCAGTGAAACTTGTCAAAAAGTTTTCTTCCTTTCTTCACGAATTTTACTACACTTAGTTCTCTCGGCTACACCAGGGGACTCCCGTCGAGAACACTCATTTTAGGTCCCAGGTAAGTTCTGCAGTGACGTCATGAATTCTTTAATTTAATTATCTTTACATCTATATTTAAGATCCTCCAAATAGGGCGTGATGTTACAATCGTGAACCAATTGAATTTTCTCCTCTTCCACCCTTTTCCCAATCAGATTCGTTGTTACAAGTATGCAATATTGTTTATTTAAACAATCTCAAACCTCTGCATAACTTACTTAGGTTACATGATTTCTACATTAGCAAAACATATACACCTCATACAGGCTCCCGGACATTTCAATGACTCTAAGCGGAGAGCGAGCTTGCGCAAACCTTCGCCTACGAACTGTGCTGTTTACAAACAGCCGATCCATAAACAACTCTTACCATCTACTCCACTTTCTACCAGCCTCTTACACTCCTCCATGTCAGAGGCGATCCCTGTAGTTTTGGCGGGAATCGTACTGAAGAGGAGAAACACATTCAGCACAGTACAATAATCATCGCATCACCCTTCAAACGAACGGCTGTGACGCGGACGTCAAAACAGGGGAAGGGTGAGTCCACTCACCCCAATCATCCAGGACCTTCCGATCTCACTCTCCCTTACCCTCGCTCAGTCACCCTCACTCACCCTCACTCACCCTTACCCCCACTCACCCTCGCTTAGTCACTCTCGTTCGACCTCACCCTCCTTCTCCCTGACTCACCCTCGCTTAGTCACTCTCGTTCGATCTCATCCTCATTCTCCCTGACTCACCCTCATTCTCCCTGACTCACCCTCATTCTCCCTGACTCACCCTCGCTTAGTCACCCTCACCCACTCTCACTCAACATCATTCATCCTCACTCATCCTCCTCCCCCACTCTCCCTCATTCACCCTCGCTCACCTTCACTCACCCTTATTCACCCTCGCTCACTCAACCTCACTCTCCCTCACTCTCCCTCATTCACACACTCTCATTCATTCTCACTTGCCTTCATTCACTCACCCTCGCCCACTCACACTCATTATCACTCACCCTCACTCACCCATTGTTCTCACTCACCCTCGTCCACTCACGATTGCCTAATCCTTTGCCAACTCACTTTAGCTCATGTACCTCACCCTAGATTACTCATCCTTGACCACTTGCTCTCGACCTTCACCCTCGCCCTCCACCCTCGCCCTCCACCTCTGCCCTCTCCACCTTTTCCTTCACTCCAGATTTCCTACACTTTGTGCACATGAGCGCTCAACCGCAGTTTCTCTTCACATAGCCTCCCTTTCCTCCTCCTCCTCCTCCTCCTCCTCCTCCGTCTCGTCCTTTTTCTTCTCTTCCTCGTCCTTTTCCTCCTCTTCCTCGTCCTTCTCCTCCTCTTCCTCGTCCTTCTCCTCCTCGTAATTCTCCTTCTCGTCCTTCTCCTTCTTTTCCTCCTTCTCCTTCTCCTCCTCCTTGTCTTCCTCGTAATTCTCCTTCTCGTCCTTCTCCTTCTCCTCCTCCTCGTCCTTCTCCTCGTCCTTCTCTTCGTCGTCCTTCTCCTCGTCGTCCTTCTCCTCCTACTTCTCCTCGTCGTCCTTCTCGTTCCTCTTCTTGTCACTCCTCTTCCTTCTCCTCGTCCTTCTTCTCGTCCTCCTCCTCGTCCTCCTCCTCGTCTTCCTTGGGCTATATTTATTGACACACTTGCAGAAGCAATCGACGAATGTGTCCCAATACGTAACGGACGACCACCAAGCAATGCCAAACTTAAATGGGGGAATATCGAAATTAAGAAAATATTTTGCTAGCCAAAATACGTGCATATAGAAGATACGCATCAACGCAAAGCCAAGCAGGTATAATAGAATACAAAAGGTTTCGTCGAGGAATTTAAAGGCTCATCAAAACCAGTAAGAAATTACAAGAATAGTACATTGCCTCTAAATGCAAAGAAAACCCCCTAAAATTTTTCAGATGTATCAAGGAAAGAATAAAATACTCAAGAGTACCGTTGACCCTTCCAATCAGGTAGGGGGGAGGGGGTTGTAACAGACGAAATTAATGGCCGACATCCTAAATGATTATTTTGCGGCCTTGCTGTGGATGTGCTGTGCCTTGCGACACTGCTTCTGACCCAGGGCAGTGGACAAGATGCAGGGGTGACCCGTCATCCAGGAGGTGCCAAGATAAGAGGGAGGGAAGTGGGTAGAGGGGAGTGGAGTATGTAAGGGATGGAATGGGTGGGAGTGGTTTCTATGCCTTTGTTTTTTGGTTACCTCCCGTGTAAGGGGGAAAAAGCCTATGGTATATGTATGTATGTATGTATGTTTTTACAATTGAGAACATCAGAAACAAACAGCCAGACTGACACTTAGAGTGCATCGGAGAGTAACAAAGCTCATTTCTAGATTGCGGAACAAGTCATACGAAGACCACCTAAGTAAATTGAAATCGTTCAGTCTCTCGAAACGGAGACTGAGAGGGATTTAATTGTGGTCTTCAAAATTATAAAAGAAATTGAAAACATGGACGTGGGAAAATATTTTACAATTGACACCTTAGCAATTAGGAGTCGTGGATGCAAAATTGTAGGAAAACGTTTCCAAACACACGTAACAAAATAATCTTTATTCAACCGTTTTCTTAAACAACAGGGCAGGACTCGCAGTAATGTATTTAAACTGGACAAATTTAGATTTAAGAAGGAAATAGGCAAGAATTGATTTACTAATAGGGTGGTCAACGAATTGAATAGACTTAGTAACCATGTAGTAAGCGCTAAAACTATCAGTTGTTTTAAGAAACGATTAGACAACTTTATGGATGGGGATGACTGGTGGTGATGGACATAGAAAAGCCTAGTGTAGGCCATATGGTCTCTTGCAGTCTCCCTCATTCTTATGTTCTTATGTTAATATACGGAATGGTCTACCATCCAACATAATCTGTTATTCCACTGTGGAATGTCTTGACATCTACTTGGCTACAAATACCAGACTAGAATTATTTGGACCTATATAGTATATATATGTATATATATATACATATATGTATATATATGTATATATATATATATATATATATATATATATATATATACTCGTATATATAGATACACACACACACGTACACACACACACACACACACACACACACACACACACACACACACACACACACACACACACACACACACACGGCCTCACAAGCCGGAGAATCGGGGTTCGATTCCCCGGCCGGGCGGAGACAAGTTGGGTTTGTCTCCTTTCACGTGTAGCCCCTGTTCACCTAGCAGCGAGTAGGTACGGGACGTTAGTCAAGGAGTTGTGACCTTGCTGTCCCGGTGTGTGGAGTGTGAGTGGTCTCAGACCTACCCAGAGATCTGCTAATAATGAGCTCTGAGCTCACTGCCGTAGGGTGGTGTCTGGCTGTCTCGACAGAGACTGCAGCAGATCCGAGGTGAATACACACACACACACACACACACACACACACACACACACACACACACACACACACACACATATATATATATATATATATATATATATATATATATATATATATATATATATGTATATATATATATACATATATATATATATATACATATATATATGTGTATATATGTATATATATATATATATACACAGGTATATATATAAATGTATATATGTATATATGTATACATATACATATATATAAATATATATATATGTATATATACGTATATATATATATATATATATATGTATATATACATATATATGTATTTATATATGTACATATATATATATATATGTATATACATTATATATATATATATATATATATATATATAATATATATATATTTGTGTCATTTGATATTTGGAATTAAACTCGTCTGCTGGGATTCGAACCCTTGGCGGAACGACTGGGCCGTGAACTAAGTCGTTTCGTTTTGTAGGGTCGAGATAGCGTGATTGGTAAGGTCTTTGTCTTATAAGACGCAAGCCGCCTAGGCAAGGGTTCGAATCCCAGCGGACGAGTTTAATTTCAAATATGTATATATATAAATATATATATGTATATATATATATATATATATATATATATATATATATATATATATATATATATGCTAATAAGAAACCCTGGTAACTTGTATTTAATTGATGTAATATACGAAAACGCTCTGCTTTGTCTAGTTTCTCTTTCCCAGTGGTTACTCTTGCATATATATATATATATATATATATATATATATATATATATATATATATATAATATATATATATATATATAACTAATAAGAAACACTCACTGGTAAATTGTATTCAATTGATGTAATATACAAAAGCGCTCTGCTTTGTCTAGTTTCTCTTTCCCAGTGGGTACTCTTGCATATATATATATATTATATATATATATATATATATATTATATATATATATATATATATATATAATATATATATAAATATATATATATATATAAATATATATATATATAAATGTATGTATATATATATATATATAAAAATATTTGTATATATAAACAATATATATGTTTATATATATATAAATATATGTGTATATATGTTTATATATATATATATAAATATATATATATATACTGTATATAAAAATATATGTATATATATAAATATATATGTATATATATATTTATATATATATATATATATATATATATATATATGTATATATATATTTAGCCATAGATATAGCCATGTGAGGATCAATAGGTCAGTTACTGTTCGTCTGTCCATGTAACTCCATGTAGCTCCTTGTCTTCCTCCTTGTCCTTCTCGTCCTCTTCTTTGTCGTCCTCCTCGTTCTCCTCCTCGTCGTCATCGTCCTCCTCCTCCTCCTCCCCCTCCTCCTCCTCCTCCTCCCCCTCCTCGTCGTCGTCCTCCTCTTCCTCCTCCCCTCCTCCTCCTCCTCCCCCTTCTCCTCCTCTTCCCCCTCCTCCTCCTCCTCCCCTCCTCCTCCTCCTCCATCTCCTCCTCGTCCTCCTCCTCCTCCCCCTTCTCCTCCTCGTCCTCCTCTTCCTCGTCCTCCTCCTCGTCGTCCTTCTCCTCGTCCTCCTCCTCCTCGTCCTCCTCCTCCTCGTCCTTCTCCTCGTCCTTCTCCATATCTTCCTCGTCGTTCTCTTCCTCGTCCTTCTCCTCCTCCTCCTCCTCCTCCTCCTTCTCCTCCCTCTCCTTCTCTTCCCCTTCCTCCTCCCCTTCCCCTTCAATTTCTGTCACGAATTGCAAGAAGCGGGGTGAGTGGAGGGTGGGGGGGAGGGGAAGGGGGGGGGTCGTCCCCTTGACTACGCCAGAGCGTAATTACGTTGTCTACGTTGCCTGTCAATACTGTCGATGTGGCCAAGAGAACGGTTCCGGCCTCCCTCTCCACTAGGAGTCGTGGGTGAGTATAAAATGTACTGTATATAAGAGTATATGTATGTATACGTATGTATATATGTTATGTATATGTATGTATGTATGTATGTAGGTTTGATGTAGTATGTATGTGCGAGTATATATATGTATGTATTTATTTTTTATTTTTTCATTTGTATGTGGGTGCGTGTGTGTGTGTGTTTGTGTGTGTGTGTGTAGCCACGATGATGCTGTACAGAAATAATAATGATAATAATGATAACAACAGTAATAATCATGATAGATAATAATAATAGCAATGACAATAATAATAATGAGTAATAATAATGATAATGATAGATAATAATTTATAATAAATTATAATTAATATTAAATAATAATAGATAAACATAACAACAACAACCATAGTAATAGTAGCAACAGTAATAATAGTAAATAAAGAGAAAGATAAAAAGAATAGTAATAATAGAAAATAAAGAAATAAATAGATAAATTGATAACAAATCCCGTTAGGCCCATCAGCCTTGCTCCCAAGGGAAGACTTAATCCATCAAGGCTGGCACGAGGCAGATAAGGGCGTGGGTGATGGAAGGGGCGGTTTTTCACGCCCACACACACAGCGGGCGGGGGCGGTGGAACCCATGGGTGGCAGCCGCCTCCAGCCCACATGAAGTGGTGGCAGGACATAGCACAGATGAAATGTTGGCACAACCAACCTTACAGTTATAAGGAAGGGAGGGAGTGGAGGGTGGAAGGGAGGGAGTGGAGGGAGGAAGGGGGAGTGGAGGAGGAAGGGAGGAAGTGGAGGGTAGGAGGGAGGGAATGGAGGGTGGAAAGGAGGGAGTGGAGGGTAGAAGGGAGGGAGTGGAGGGTGGAAGGGAGTGGAGGGTGGAAGGGAGTGGATGAGGAAGGGAGGGAGATGGGTGGAAGGGAGGGAGTGGAGGGTAGGAGGGAGGGAATGGAGGTTAGAAGGTGAGGGAATGGAGGGTGGAAGGGAGGGAGTGGAGGGTGGAAGGGAGGGAGTGGAGGGTGGAAGGGAGGGAGTGGAGGGTGGAAGGAAGGGAAGGAGTGGAGGGTGGAAGGAAGGGAAGGAGTGGAGGGTGGAAGGGAGGGAGAGGAGGGTGGAAGGGAGGGAGAGGTGGAAGGGAAGGAGTGGAGGATGGAAGAGAGGGAGTGGAGGGCGGAAGGGAGGGAGTGGAAGGTGGAAGGGATGGAGTGGTGGGTAGAAGGGATGGATTAGAGGGTGTAAGGGGTGGCGCTCATGTATGAAGTAGTGGATGTACCAGTAGATTATCAAATATTCCCTGAATCAGTCTTTCCTGTTCCCTTTTAATTTGATTTAATTTTGTTTTTATGTTAATTTAATCTTTTATTTTATTTTTATCTTACTATTTTTTATTTTCTTTTTATTTAATTTTCATTTCATTTTGTTAATTCTATTTTTTTTTAACTTTGATTTTATTTAAATTTTATTCTATTTTTATTTTGTCATTTCTTTTTATTTTTATTTTTTATTTTACCTTTATTTTATTCTAATTTTGTTTTGTTTTATTATTATTATTGATATCTTTCTTTATAAATTTATTCCTTTGCTTTCCTTACTTTTATTTATTTATTATTTTTTATTATTTCATTTACCTATCTATTCATTTATTAATTTTTCAACTATCTTATTCTAATTTTGTTTTTATTTTGTTTTCATTTTATTTCAACTTTATTTAAAAAATTATTTTATTTATCATTTTTTTTGCTTGTGTGTGTGTGTGTGTGTGTGTGTGTGTGTGTGTGTGTGTGTGTGTGTGTGTGTGTGTGTGTGTGTGTGTGTGTGTGTGTGTGTGTGTGTGTGTGTGCATGTTCTCTTGTACGCAACCGTTCTTGTGAAAGGTGCGTATGCCTTAGGTTCATCAAGAGACACCAGTAAAACTTGCTTCAATGGGTTTCATGAGCCAAGGTTCGAACCCCGTTAGGGCTAAACTGGATTAACTCACTTCACAGTAAACGAAATCAGGATTCGAACCTTTACAGAAATCTCTTATACTTGACACGTGATTGACAGTTATTTCTCTCCTGGATGAGAGCTGAGATTATCGGTTGTTTTAAGAACCTGTTAGACAACTTTATGGATGGGGATGATAGGTGGTAATAGACATAGAACTGCCTAGTGTAGGCCTTATGGTCTCTTGCAGTCTCCTTCATATGTTCTTAAAACTTGGGTGTGTGTGTATGTGTTTATGTTTGTGTGTGCATGTGTGTGTTTGTGTATTTGTATGTGTGTGTATATGTGTTTATGTGTGTTTGTGAGT
>NC_134783.1:49996532-50014032 GCF_046742065.1 Oratosquilla oratoria | reverse complement strand
TATGTATGTGTGTGTGTGTGTATGTGTGCATATTTATGAGAGAGGGAAAGAGAATGAAGACGTGGTTGTATAATACTCAACTCTGCCTTTTTTTCATCTGTACGCGTCCTTTCCTTTTCCCCCTCCCTCCTCCTCCCCCTCCCCTTCCCC
Organism: Oratosquilla oratoria; assembly: GCF_046742065.1. Lineage (NCBI taxonomy): Eukaryota > Metazoa > Arthropoda > Malacostraca > Stomatopoda > Squillidae > Oratosquilla > Oratosquilla oratoria. Next base: position 50,013,882 of record NC_134783.1, on the reverse strand, counting down.
CAACCCCCCTCTCAACCCCCTCCCCCTCCCCCTCCTTCCGCATCCTCTTCCGCCTTCCCCTCTCCCCTTAGATGCAGACACCGACCCTCTTGAACAGGTACTTTGCATATTTTCTTAAAGATTTTTTTTTTGTAGAAAAAATAAAAAAAAAATCGAAAAACCGTCGCAAGCAAATCTTGAGAAGCTCTTGACTTGTTCCTCTCTCCCTCCTCACCCCTCTCACCCCTCTCATCCCTCTCACCCCTCTCATCCCTCCCTCCCCTCCCTCCTCTCACCCCTTTCACCCCTCGTTCTCTCCCCTCCCGCTCTCCCCTCTTTTCTTTCCCTCTCTTTCTTCATCGTTTCTATTTCCTCTCTTTTTTTTATTTTGACTCTCTCCCTCTCTCACTCCCTCTCTTTCTTTCTCTTCCTATTTCCCTTCCTCCCTCCCTCCCTCGCTCTCTTCCTTTCTTTATTTCTCTTTCCCTTCCTCCCTCCCTCTCTCTATCTCTCTCTCTCTCTCTCTCTCTCTCTCTCTCTCTCTCTCTCTCTCTCTCTCTCTCTCTCTCTCCCTCTCTTCCCCTCTCTTCCTCTCTCTCTCCCTTGCTTTATTTCTCTCTCCCTTCCTATCTCCCTCTCCCTCCCTCTCTTTCTCTTTCCATTCCAACCCCCCTCCCTCCCTCCCTCCCTCTCTTTAATCCTCCCTCCCTACCTACTTTCCTCCCTCCTTCCTCTCCCTCCCTCCTCTGCCTCCTTCCTCTCCCTCCCTCCTCTTCCTTCCTCCTCTTCCTTCCTCCTCCCTCCTTCCTCTCTCTCCATCCTCTCCCTCCTTCCTCTCCCTCCTTCTTCTTCGCCCTCCTTCCTCAGAGTTTTATCTCTTTTCGCTTCTCTTTACCTCATTTCTTTTTATTCCTCTTTTTACTCTCTTCCTCTTGTCTCTGCCTCTGCTCTCTACCACTCCATCAATGTTTTTCTTTTTTCTTTTCTTCTCGTTTTCTTTATTCCAAATCTTCGTTTACTTTCGTATTTTTTCATTTTGTCTTCTATTTTTTTCTTTCATGTCGTATCCTTCCCAATTTTATTATTTTCTTGATTTCTCTATTTATTTGTATTTTTACATTTATTTATTGATCTATTTATCTATATTTATTTATTTGTTTATTTATTTTGGTCATTTAATTTATTTATTATTAATTTATTATTTGTATTTTTACATTTATTTATTGATCTATTTATCTATATTTATTTATTTATTTATTTATTTTGGCCAATTAATTTATTTTTTGAAAATTCCATTGCTTCTTCTTGGACAGTTTCCCCCATAAAAAAAAAAAAAAAAAAAATGAAATGAAATAGATAAATAGATACATAATGAAAATAAAATAAAACAAAAAAAAATATAAAATAAGATAAAACAAAAATAAAATAGAAAGAAACAAATAGATAAATAATGTAAAAAAAATAGAAAATGAAAAATAAAATAGAATAAAAATATAGAATAAAATAAAAATAAAATAGAAGGAAATGAACGCACCAATTCAACGTCCAGCACCAATTAGCCAACTACTTCAACGTGAAAAAAATCTAGAAGAGTAAGAAGAGTTTGAAAAATATTTTTTCCATACATTTTTGGGGGATTTTTTTTTCAAATCTTTCAGAAAATTTCAGCGCGCAGTAGCAATTAGCCGTCAACTCTAGCACAAGAAAAATTCTCTTCAAAAATATGAAAAGTGTTGGGGAAAAAAAAGAAAAAAGAAAAAACTATCCATATACTTTTCAAGTCACTCGTTTCTGTTCTTGAAGAAATTTTGCAAAAAAAAAAAAAAAAAAAAAAAAAAAAATAAATAAATGAAAAAGTAAAAAAATAAATAAATAAATGAATAAAAAAATGAAAAAATAAATAATATTAATAATAATGATAATAAATGTAATAAAAATTAATAGATAAATAAATAAATAGATAAATAGACAAATAATAAATAAATAAATATAAAGAGTGGCTAGTACTGTTAGGTGTACCTTTGAGTAATCTTTACAAGACCATTTGATTTTATTCAGCAAAGGGAAACCCTTGCTTGGCAACAGGAATGGGTCTACTTCCGTCAACCCTTTCATTGGCCTACTCTCCTTGTCGACAGGTGATTTTATTCAGCTGGGGGAAACCTCCATTGCACAGCTAGAGGGTTGATTACGATTCCAAACACCAAACTGAATGAAATATTCTGGAATCACTCAGAAGAATATATATATATATATATATATATAATGAACGTCACGATATATATATATATATATATATATATATATATGTATGAATATATATATAAAAAATATACATATGTATATATATATATATATACATATATACATATATATATATATATATATATATAAAATCACAAAACACGTGAGAGCATACACAAACATACACGCGCGGTCTCTCTTCACACACACACACACACACACACACACACACACACACACACACACACACACACACACACACACACACACACACACACACACACACACACACACACACACACACACACACACACACACACACCTTCGAATCCCATTGAAATTGACTGAATGAATGATGACCGTGATTTAGATTCCAGACCCTTTTTTTTTTCTCATAAGACATTCTTCAAAGACGCCCTGTGGGGGGTATTTTTATTTCATTTTTTTTTTTTTAATTCAGTTCTTTTCAATTTATTTCGCGAGACATCTTCACATGGAAGTTTTATATATACATATACATACATATATATATATATATATATATATATATATATATATGTATATATGCATATATATATTTGCAGAAACCACTTGGGAAATACCCTGATGATGTCTTGAATAGACGAAAACGTTCGTTATTCATTTATTTTATTTTCCAAGTGGTTTCTGCAAGTATTGTTGTCACGTGTGCTTAGTGATTTGTTTTGCATATATATATATATATATATATATATATATACATATACATATATATATATATATATATATATATATATATATATTATTATTTGTTGACGTTTCTTCAGCTTCTTACTTTATTTTTATTATCATTTGTTTGTTCATTATCATTTACTTTTTATTTTACATTCATTTCTGGATGTGTACTTAGGATACACTGAGTATTTCTTATATGATTTGCAGAACTCGAACCTGCTTGGTGTTAGATAAAATGGTCATAAGTCAGTAGATGTGATGTCATGATTTGTCTACTATCTGCACGACAGTACATCATCGTGTGTTTTTGTGTGTGGTTATGTGTGTGTGTGTGTGTGTGTGTGTGTGTGTGTGTGTGTGTGTGTGTGTGTGTGTGTGATGTAGATGTCCTATTTACACACACACGCACGAACACACACACACACACACACACACACACACACACACACACACACACACACACACACACACACACACACACACACACACACACACACACACACACACACACACACACACACACACACACACACACACACACACACACACACACACACACACACACACACACACACACACTCAAACACTCACTCACACACACACACACACACACACACACACACACACACACACACACTCAAACACATACACACACACACTCAAACACACACACACACACACACACACACACACACACACACACACACACACACACATACACACTCAAACACACACACACACACACACACACACACACACACACACACACACACACACACACACACACTCAAACACACACACACACACACACACACACACACACACACACACACACACACACACACACACACACACACACACACACACACACACACACACACACACACACGCGCGCTCGCGCGCACACCAATCAGCGCACTCTCTACCTCTGTGGGAAGTAATGGTGATGAGAGAGAGAGAGAGAGAGAGAGAGAGAGAGAGAGAGAGAGAGAGAGAGAGAGAGAGAGAGAGAGAGAGAGAGAGAGAGAGAGTGGGGGGAAGGGGGGGGGCTTTTGGGGGAGGGAATGGGGAGGCGACCTGACGTACGATTGGGTTCCATGACAAGTGACTGGAACAGATCGTAATCGACTTCGACACAGGAAGTCGACGTTTTCTATTTATTTATTTATTTATCTATTTATTTATTTACTAACCACCCCTCCCTCACTCCCTCTCTCCCGCCCTCCTCTCTCTTGCTCTCTTCGTCTGCTCTTTGACTGGCACTATCACCTTTCGAGAGGCACGTGGCTGGCCGCTCTTGGATGAGTGGCCATCTCCATCACCAGGTTCCTCAGTGGCCATCCGAAAGTCAGACTTCGACATAAAACCTCTTCTTCCGGTTCTTGGTTGGTCTTCGACTCCCATAAAGAAGAAGAAGAAGAAGAAGAAGAAAAAGGAGAGGTTGGGGTTTTAGGGGTGTTTTGGAGTTAGGGAATGGGGGATTTAGGGGTTGGGGAATGAGAGTTTAGGGCTAGGGAATGGGGATTTGGGGTTTGGGTAATGGAGGGTTTGGGATTGAGGAATGGGGGTTTGGGGGTTTGCGAAGGGGGGGATTGGTGTTGGGGAATGGGGGGTATGGAGTTTTGGGTTGGGGAATGGAGGGTTTGAGGTTGAGGAATAGGAGTTTTGGGTTGGGGAATGGAGGGGTTGGGGTTGGGAAAATGGGGATTTGGGTTCGGGGAATAGAGGATTTGGGGGTTGGGGAATAGGGGTGTTGGGGAATGGGGGTTTGGGGGTTGGGGAATGGAGGGTTTGGGGGCTGGGGAATGGGGGTTGGGAATGGGGGGTTAGGGGTTGGGGAATGGGGGGTTTAGGGTTGACACTCCCCCCTCTCTCCTTCCCCAAAGATTCCCAACTACGACGCCTCCTACCAATTCTAAACATCTCACAATCCTTAACCTCCCTATCCAAAATCCCCCACCCCCCACACACCCCACACCCCCATTTCTTCCCAGTTCCTCGTAAATTACGGCCACGTGTTCCTCAGAAAAGGAGAACCTGATATCAGGGAAGAAAACGGAGATGCGGGTGGTAAACTATACTCTTCAATTCCAGGCACCCCGCTGTCCTCCGCTCATCCCCCTTTCTTCCTCCTTAACCGCCTCCCCCCCTTCTTCCCCCATCCTGCCCCTTTGATTCTCCCTCAGGATCTTTACCCGTACCCCTCGAACCTCCCCCCCCACCCCTGTCCTAACAGGAACATACATTCCTCTCCTAACTGCTTCAGACACTTTGATAACATCGTTCCTCATTCTTCTTTCATTTCTCTACAATCCTGTTTTTTTGGTACATATTGTTTTTATTTTTATCGGCTTTCTTGATTTTTTCTTTCTTTCTGTGTTTCTGTTATACGTGGTTCTTTATTTCCATTCATCTGAGAGTTTGAAGGACAGGAGCGTTTCGTAAATGTCCCGTTCCATCATCAGGCATAGTTTTGACGTGGATGGCAGCTTCAATGGGTCATATGTACCAGATTGGGACAGGTTAAGTTTGGGTTGGTTAGGCTTGGTTTGGTTAGGTTAGGTTTGGTTTGGGTAGGTTAGATTTGGTTAGGTTAGGTTTGGTTTGGTTAGGTTAGGTTTGGCTAGGTTAGGTTTGGTTAGGTTGGGTTAGGTCTGGTTTGGTTAGGTTAGGTTTGGCTAGGTTAGGTTTGGTTAGGTTGGGTTAGGTCTGTTTAGGTTAAGTTTGGTTAGGTTTGGTTAACTTTGGTTAGGTTTGGTTAGCTTAGGTTATCAACTATCAAATGTAGCCATTGAAACTTGACTAAAATCCACTCCACGGAACACGTTAGTTCATCAATTTTAAGTTTTTCAACCCCACCCCACCTTCTAACCATCATACTTCTCAATTATTCTATTCATTGTGTCCTATCCTACTCATCACAGCACATTTACGTTCCTTCTAAAACTCTCCGGCCCACACTCTTTTTTGAATTATTTCAAGACTACGCTCTTCTCGCTTTTCTCAAATTATATGTGATATAAGGCGTTTACAAACGCTCACACCTCCAAAGCTATTCATTTGATCAATACTCCTTTCGATAACACTTTCATTCAACCACTGTCTTACACATCTTATCATTCACTTACACATCTTACACATCTTATCATTCACCATTCTTTCTTCGCTCTCCATTCCCGCCAACCAAATTCAAACTCATCCTTTCAGTTTAGTGTCACTCAGCGCTAACACAGTCATCTTTCTTTGCTTAAGCGTACATTTCCCCTCGTTTGTTTCTCATCCACACACAAGACCCATTGACAAGGCTTCTGGTTAGTATCTTCTGTCTTGGCGATCTTTTGCCTTGACACTTCCTAAATGGAACTTACAAAAAAAAAAAAAAAAAAAAAAAAAGGAATTCCTAATCCTCTCTTTCATTACCATTTAATCACCTTCTACGTCATGCATGGTAATAATGTACCGATATTCTTATAGCCCCAGCACAGAAGCATAAGGAAATGAAGAAGTGAAGTCTTTGGAGTAATATAGGAGAGATGTAAGGTGGGTGTGTTTGTGGGAAGGGCGGGGGGAGGGCAGCAGATAAGGAGGGAGAGCAAAACTAGAAAAAAAAAAAAAAAAAAAAAAAAAAAAAAAAAATCGGCTCAACATTCCTCTGTGAATAGAGATGACTTTCAGGCATAAACGTATCGTGACAAGATGAAACACAGGTGAGGGACGGGTGACTTAATCTCCAAATGTTTTGGTTGGACGCCTTTTTCTTCAAAAGAATAACATTGAGGATCATCATAATCACCTGATGGATCCCTCCTCTCTGTTTGATTCGTCCCAATCGTTTGTTGATATGCGCTCCTGGGAATGACCAACATAGAAATACGTCTTGGTGGTTGGTTGCTTCGTCTTTGTTTACACACACACACACACACACACACACACACACACACACACACACACACACACACACACACACACACACACACACACACACACACACACACACACACACACACACACACACACACTCTCATGGCGCTGTGGTTAGAGCTCTGGCCTGCCACTACGGAGGTCCGGGTTCGACCCTCGCCCGGGGCTGAAATAATATCAGTATCGCAGCGCTGAGGGGTGTTACTCCAACTCTCGTGGGCGGGAGTTGGGGGTGTGTGTGTGTGCAAGGTCATAGCATTACCCATAGATCGGACCTACGAGCTCTGAGCTCTCTTCCAGGAGGGAAATAGCTGTCGATCACGAGTCCAACACGTGATCCAAAGACCAAGTGAATACACACACACACACACACACACACACACACACACACACACACACACACACACACACACACACACACACACACACACACACACACACATGAAAAGAGACTCAAAAAGGATAGTTATAGAAGAGATCTGAAAAATAATAGCTTCCCACACAGAGTAGTGGATATCTGGAATAAATTGGATGAGCCAACAGTGTGTCCAAATACTATTCAAGAATTTAAGAACAAACTTGATGCTGAAAGATACTAAGACGGGTCACTATGAGCATAGCTCCCTTCCCGTATAATACAACTAGGTAAATACAACTAGGTAAACACACACACACACACACACACACACACACACACACACACACACACACACACACACACACACACACACACACACACACACTCACACTCACTCGGGATTATCCTTTTCATGTGTTTACACAACCTTGGGTGGAATATAGTGGACCATTTCCACTATGATGATGGTAATAATAATGATGATAGTAATAATAGTAATAACAATGATATTAACAATGATGGTATTTAATAATTGATAATCATTACTCATTAATAATTAATAAATATTTTAATCGCGAAGTCATTAAACTTTCTATGCACAGTTCCTACTACCATTGACCCTACCCCTTTCCCTTTCCCTCCCTTTTCCTTTCCCTCCCTCCCCTTCCCTCTCCCTCTCTTCCCTCCCCTCTCCTTCCCTCCTCCCCTCTCCCTCTCTCCCCTTTCCTCTCCCTCTCTTCCCTCCTCTCTCCTTCCCCCTCCCCTCTCCTTCCCTCCTCACCCTCCCCTCTCCCTCTCTCCCCTTCCCTCTCCCTCTCTTCCCTCCCCTCTCCCTCCCTCTCCCTCCCCTACCCTCTCCCTCCCTCTCCCTCCCCTTTCCTTCTCGCTTTCCCTCTCCCTTCCATTCCTTCCTCTTTCACTCCCTCCTTTTCCTTTCCCTCCCCTCTCAATCCCCTCTCCCTCCCCTCACCTCTCCCTGCCCTCCCCCTCTCTCTCTCCCCTCTCCCTCCCATCACCCTCCCTTTCCCTCCCCTCTCTCCCTCCCCTCTCTCCTTCTCTCCCCTCTCCCTCCAATCTCCCTTCCTTTCCCTCCCCTCTCTCTCTCCCTCCCACCTCCCTCCCTTTCCCTCCCCTATCTCCCTCCCCTCTCTCCTTCTCTCCCCTCTTCCTCCAATCTCCCTTCCTTCCCCTCCTCTCTCTCCTCTCCCTCCCTCTTCGACTTCCTTCCTCCTTCCTCCGCCCTTTCCTCGTCACCCTCCCCTCCCCTCCCCACTCCCCCCCCACGTCTCACTCCTTTCTCAGCCCATCCCATTCTTTTTCTTCTTCTCCATCACTCCCCCCTCCCCCCTTCACCCACATTCTTCCCCCCCCCCCGTACTCTCCTCCTCATAAAAGTCCTTTCACCGCCCAGAATTCTTCGATCCCCCCCAACCCCCCCATCCTTCCTAGCACGCGTGTTACAAAGGGCATAGGGGAAAGGGGGGACAATGAGGTGAAATTTAAAGTCCCCCCCACAAAGCTTTGCGGCATAGAAAACGGAGTCTTGGAAGGTATTCACGCATAGCAGGAAGGCCACAACCGCAGTAAAAATGGCTTCTGATGAAGAAAGAGGAGGAAAAGGAGAATTGGTGGAGGATGCCAGTGGTGGAGGAAGGGAGGGAGGAAAGGAGGGAAGGCACAGGATTGGTGAAGAAAGGAAAACGACTATGTGTATGGATGAGAAAAAGTGAAGAATTTTGTAAAAAAAAAAAAATACACACACACACACACACACACACACACACACACACACACACACACACACACACACACACACACACACACACACACATATATATATATATATATATATATATATATATATATATATATATATATGTATATAGATATATATACTGTATATAGACCGTAAAACGTACAGGGCAGAGATGAGGAAGTCCCAGAGATGGCTACGATAGAAATATTTTGAAAGAAGCCATCCCAGTCGTACCTACGAAAAGAAGAGTTATGTCAGAGGATCTGACGAGAAAAATTGATTCATGAGACTAAATGAGGAGACATAAGTATAAATAGGAATGCTTTGCGAAGAGGAGGAGGAAGTGAGGAGGAGGAGGAAGAGGAAGGGGAAGAGGAGGAAGAGGAAGAGGAGGAGGAGGAGGAAGAGAGGAGGAGGAAGAGAGGAGGAGGAGGAAGAGAGGAGGAGGAGGAGGAGGAGGAGGAGTAGGAGGCACTTAACATCACGCTGCGTGATGTGATTTATTTCCTTTGATGTCAAGAACGTGACGTGATATGTCATGTGTAGGATGAATGTCACTGAAAATGTCAGGAGTACCTCATCACGTCATAAGTTCGACGTGACGTCACCATTTCCACGCGACGTCACCATTCTCGCGTGACGTCACAAGCTCTGTGCGATGTCACCATTCCCGCGTGATGTCACACGTTCCACATTACGTCACACGTGCCACACGGCGTCACAAGTTCTGTGTGATGTCAAAATTCCACATGACGTCGCACATTCCACATGACGTCACACGTGCCGCATGACGTCACACATTCCACGACGTCACACATGCCACATAACGTCACACATTCCACATGACATGACATGTGTCACACGGCGTAACATATTCCACATGACGTCACACGTGCCACATGACGTCACACATTCCACATGACGTCACACGTGCCACATGACGTTATAGAAGTCTCAGAAGAAGAGGGTGGAAGTCAGGGAGAAGAAGATAAAGAGGAAGAAGAGGAGGACGAAGAAAGAGAAGAATGCGGAGCGAAAGAGGAATGAAGGGGAAGAGGAAAAAGAGGGGAAGAATGTAAAAAGAGAAAACGGGGAAAGAAAATGAAAGAAGAGAGATAATAGACAGTAAAGAGGGTGGGGAGAGAGGAATGAAAAGAGGTGATAAAAAATATAAAGAGGAGGACGGAAGAGAGTAGAGGAAAGATTGGAAGAAAAAACGAAAATAAGAATAATGACAATAATGAAGATAAAGTCGGGTGGATTAAAGCTGCATTTATTTATATATTTATTTATTCATTTATTCATGTATATATTTATTCATTTATTTATCTATTCACTTATCTGTTTATTTATCAAATTATTTATCATTTATTGTCTATATACATATTTCATTTACCTTTACATATCTACAAATTTCCCTCCATATTAGGGTAGCCTATTGGGTACATGAAGGTAGAGTGAGCGTGGATGGGGGGACAAGGAATCCCTCCTATTCTGTATCTTTCTTCCTCGACGAGTCGAGGCATGCCTTGACACGGCCGCCCCCTCACAAGGGGGGAAGTCTCATTGGTATAAATATATATTTATATATGTATTCATTGTACTATATTTGTCCTCGTTATGGGCCAAATGGTCTCCATTTTAAATGAAGAAAGAGAGAAAGAGACATAGAAGGAGAGAGACAGAGAGAGAGACAGAGAAAGAGAGAGAGAGAGAGAGAGAGAGAGAGAGAGAGAGAGAGAGAGAGAGAGAGAGAGAGAGAGAGAGAGAGAAATAGAGGGAGTAATAGAGAGAAATAGAGAAATGTATATATATGTATACATACATATATATATATATATATATATATATATATATATATATATATATATACAGAGAGAGAGAGAGAAATAGAAACACAGAAATAGTGAGAAAGATAAAAAAGTGTGTGTGTGTGTGTGTGTGTGTGTGTGTGTGTGTGTGTGTGTGTGAGAGAGAGAGCTTAGTAAGCACTACCCTACCTCAAACATTTCTGAGATCAACTTAATACATTTCATTCTGGTAAGCTTCAGGCGACTTTATTCAGACCTACAGTAGCCTACTGTCACGTGTTCACTAATCTATACAATGCGGCCCCGGGCGCCAAGAGGCCGCAAAGAATCGGGCCACTCCCTGGGTGATGGCCGGGAAATGGGGGGAAAGGGGGGGAAAGGAAATTCCTTCGGGAACGGAAGGAAGAGCACGCGAGGAAGGCGGAATTCTTCCTCTTCCTCTCTCTTTCTCCCTTTCTCTCTTCCTCTCTCTTTCTGCCTCTCTCTCTCTCTCTCTCTCTCTCTCTCTCTCTCTCTCTCTCTCTCTCTCTCTCTCTCTCTCTCTCTCTCTCTCTCTCTCTCTCTCTCTCTCTTTCCTCTCTCTACTTTCTCTTACTATCTGTCTCTATCCCTCTTTCTCATTCCCTTTTCCTCTATTGTTTTATACATTGTATGATTGTGTGTATGTGTGTGCGTGATTGTATGTGTGTGGGATTGTGTGTGTGTATGTGTGTGTGTGTTATTGTATGTGAGTGGTTATGTATGTATATATATGTGTGTGTGTGTGTGTGATTGTATGTGTGTGGTTATGTATGTGTGTATATGGTTGTGTGTGTGTGATTATGTTTGTGTGTATGCGTGTGTGTGTGTGTGTGTGTGTGTGTGTGTGTGTGTGTGTGTGTGTGTAGGCATGCGTGCACACACGTGCCCGGGTCAGACGATGGCCCGCACGGGTCCTGACCCGAGCGGTCAGATGAAAGTGTGGATGCCCCCAAAAAGTATAGCACCCAAAAAAGTGGGGACCCCAAAAAATCGGCTGATTGCGATCATTACGGGCAACTTTACATGGAACCCGACCTGTAGACGCTCTCCCCATTGTTGAGGATGTCTATAGGTAGGCAGATGTTGTTGTTGTTGTTGTTGTTGTTGGTATGGGAGATGGCTTATTTCCGATATGCGAATTCATTAGGTAACGTGGGTGCCGTTGAGACACACACACACACACACACACACACACACACACACACACACACACACACACACACACACACACACACACACACACACACACACACACACACACACACACACTCATTCATTCACACATTTATACAAATAGGAGTAGGAAGAGAATGAAGAATATGAAGATTGCGTGGAAGAGGAGGGGAATGAGTGGGGAATGAAAGGGGAAGGAAGATAAGGGAATGGAGGGGAAGAGGGGAAGGAGGAGGGGGAGGTGAAGATAGTGGAGATGGTGGAGGGTAGAAAGTCATTCATGAATAACTAAATGAATAAATGAATGATTAATTGAATGTGTATATGGCAATAAGTAAGTCGATAAGTGAATAGATAGGATATAAATAGAATAATTAATAAATGAAAAATATATAGCACGGAAGGCGAGGGAAGGGAGGGGAAAGGAGGAGGAGGAGGAGGAGGAGGAGTGAGGAAAGAAGAGATGAGGCGTTAGATGCTAAGGAAGCTTTACTCCCTATCCCACTCCCCCTCACTCCCCACCAACTCCCATTCTCTCACCACCACCTCCCCCTCCCCACCAACTCCCTCCCCCTCTCCACCAACCTCATCCCCCTCTCCTTCCCTCCTCACTCCCCACCAACCCCCTCTCCCTCCCCACCCACTTCTTCCCCCTCCCCTTCCCTTCCCCTCCCCTCTCCCTCCCCTCCGCCTCTCCTCTCCCTCTCCACCCCCCTCCCTTCTCACCTCCCCACCAACCTTTTCCCTTATTCCTTCCCCCAAACTCCCGCACCCTCCATCCTCCATCCTCCATCCTCCACCCTCCACCCTCCACCCTCCACCCCCTGGAGGGTGTGACGGAAGAGAGGCCAACCCATGAAGTAGATCATTACTGGGTCGGGGCACAGGCTAATGTGCTTTGTGTGTGTGTTTGGGCATTACATGTACGTATACTGTGTGTATACATGCTTACATGTACGTGTCTGTGTTTGTGTGTGTGTGCCGTGGTGTGTGGGTATGTGTGTGCGCGCACGTGTGTGCGTGTGTGTGTGTGTGTGAGTGTGTGTGTGTGTGTGTGTGTGTGTGTGTGTGTGTGTGTGTGTGTGTGTGTGTGTGTGTGTGTGTGTGTGTGTGTGTGTGTGTGTGTGTGTGTGTGTGTGTGTGTGTGTGTGTGTGTGTGCATGTGTGTGTTGTTTGTGTGTGCTGTGTCTGTGTGTGTGTTGTGTGCCCATGTGATTTGTGTGTGTGTGCTCTGTGTGTGTGTATGTGTGTGTGTGCTCTGTGCATGCGTATGTGTGTGTATGTGTAATAGGGAGAGAGAGAGAGAGAGAGAGAGAGAGAGAGAGAGAGAGAGAGAGAGAGAGAGAGAGAGAGAGAGAGAGAGAGAGAGAGAGAGAGAGAGAGAGAGAGAGAGAGTCATTCATCATGGTCGTGAATCACTTACTCGACAGCTATTACCTAGCCGGATGAGAGCTCGTAACTTAGATGGCTCGATCTATGGGTAAGTTCACACGCATATACACACACACACACACACACACACACACACACACACACACACACACACACACACACACACACACACACACACACACACACACACACACACACACACACACACACACACACACACACACACACACACACACACACACACACACACACACACACACACACAAGTCAGGAAGCCTAAGGTCGTCCTCAGAAGTTCGAGAGGACATAAGCCTCCAGGTGGGTTCTTCGTGTGAAGGAAGAGGAGGAGATGAAAGGAGAGGAGGAGGAGGAGGATATGGAGGACAAGGAGAAGGAGGAGATAGGAGACTAGGAGATGGGGGAGGAGGAGATGGAGGAAGAGGGAGAGGAGGAAGAAGAGAAAGGGGTAGGAGATGGAGGAAGATGAGAAGGGAAAAATGGGATACTAGGAGGAGGAGGAAGAAGAGGAAGAGGAAGAGGAGATGTAGGAATAGGAGGAGGAGGAGGAGATAGAGGACAAGGACGAGGAGGAGATGGGAGACTATGAGAAGGAGGAGAAGGAGATGGAGGAAGAGGAAGAGAGGAGAAGATGGGAGACTAGGAGGAGAAGGAGATGGAGGACAGGGAGGAGGAAGAGAAAGAAGAAGACGTGGAGAAAATGAGAGACTAGAAGGAGATGTAGAGCAAGGAAATAGGAAATGACTCCCATTCCCTCCCCCTTCCCTCCCCTTTCCCTCCCTCTTCCCTCCTCTTCTCTCACCTTCCCTCCTTCTTTTCTCCCTCTTCCCTCCCCTTCCTTCCCCTTATCCTTCCCTTTCCTTCCATTCCCTCCCCTTTCCCTTCCCTTTCCTCCCTTTTCCCTCCTCTTCCCTCCTTCTTTTCTCCCTCTTCCCTCCCCTTCCCTCCTCTTCTCTCCCCTTTCCTCTCCCCTTCCCTCCCCCTTCCCTTCCATTCTTTCCCCTTCCCTTCCCCTTCCCCTCCCCTTCCCTCCTCTTCTCTCACCTTCCCTCCTTCTTTTCTCCCCTTTCCTCCCTCTTCCCTCCCCTTCCTCCCCTTTTCCTCCCTCTTCCTCCCCTTCCCTCCCCTTCCTCCCCTTTTCCTCCCTCTTCCCTCCCCTTCCTCTCCCTTCCCTCCCCTTCCTCTCCTCTTCCCTCCCCCCTTCCTCTCCCCTCTTTCCGTCCTCATTCCTCATTCTTTCTTTTCCTTCCCTCCTTTCCCTCCATTTCTCCTCCCCTCCTCTTCAGTTTCTCCCTTTCCTCCCCTTCCCTCCTTTTCTCTCTCTTCCCTCCCTCTGTTCTCCCTCTGTTCTCCCTCTTCCCTCCCCCTTCCCTCCCTCTTCCTTCCCCCTCCCCTTTCCCTTTCCTTCCCTCCCCATTCCCTCCCCTTCCCTCCTCCTTACCTCCCTTTTCCGTCCACCTCCCCTCCTCCTTCCCACCCCTTCCCTCCTCCTTCCCACCCCCTTACCTCCCCCTTCCCTCTTTCACTCCGTCTTCCTCACGTTCCTCCCACTTCCCCTTCTTCATTGCCGTAACCATCTATTTTTTAAATCCTCCCACCCACACACTATATCCCTCCCCCTCCCCCCTCCCACTCCCCCTCCCCTCCCACTCCCCCTCCCCTCCCTCTCCCCCTCTTCCCCCTTCTTTTCCACCTATTTCTCCACCTCCTATTCTTCCTTCTCCTCCCGTCTTCCTCCTGTCCTTCCCCCTCCTCTCCCTCCTAAAAAATAAAACTCCTCTCCTCCTCCTCTTTTCCCTCTCCTCTTTCTCCTCCCCCTATTCATCCTCTCCTTTTCCCTACTCTTCCTTCTAAAACACTTCGCCCTCTCCTACTCCCCTCTTCTCTCCCTCCTCATCATTTCTCACTTCCTCCTTTCCTTCTCTTCCTCCTCCCTCTCCTCCCCTCCTCTTCCTCCTCTTCCTCCTCCCCCTCTTCCTCCTCCCCCATCTTCCTCCCCCTTCTTCCTCCCCCCTCTTCCTCCCCCCATTTTTTCACAACCATGCTCATCACTCTTTTTCTAATCCCCCTCCCCCGCCCTGCCCCCCCGCAGGGTCAAAACGCCCCTGACAAACATCCCCGGAAAGGAGAATTGACCCTCGATTGGCAGTTTCTCGGGAGAGAAAACGGCGTTCGGGGCTTCCGGCACGCCAGGGAGGGGATTCCACAGAAAACGGCGCTGCGGGAGTTGCCGCAAATTTATGGAGGCTGGCAGGAGGGTAGCACCCCGACGCAGGCGCAGCCATTATCTCCACTACCATTACCATCACTATCACCACCACTACCACTATCACCACCATTACCATTATCACCACCACTACCACTATCACCACTACCACTATCATCACCACTGCCACTATCACCACCACTACCACTATCACCACCACTACCACTATCACCACCACTACCACTATCACCACTACCACTATCATCACCACTATCACCACCACTACCACTATCACCACCACTACCACTATCACCACCACTACCACTATCACCACCAGTATCGCTATCACCACCACTACCACTATCACGACCACTACCACTATCACCACCACTATCATCACCAGTACCACTATCACCACCACTACCACTATCGCCACCACTACCACTATCACCACCACTACCATTACCACCACCATTACCACTATCATCACCACTATCACTATCACCACCACTACCACTATCACCACCACTATCATCACCACTACCACTATCGCCACCACTACCACTATCACCACCACTACCACTATCACCACCACTACCACTATCACCACCACTATCACCACCACTACCACTATCACCACTACTACCACTATCACCACCACTACCACTATCACCACCACTACCACTATCATCACCACTACCACTATCACCACCACTACCACTATCACCACCACTACCACTATCACCACCACTACCACTATCACCACTACTACCACTATCATCGCCACTACCACTATCACCACCAGTATCGCTATCACCACCACTACCACTGTCACCACCACTACCACTATCACCACCACTACCACTATCACCACCACTTCCACTATCACCACTACTACCACTATCACCACCACTACCACTACCACTACCACTATCACCACCACTACCATTATCACCACCATTATCGCTATCACCACCACTACCACTATCACCACCACTACCACTATCACCACCACTACCACTATCACCACCACTACCACTATCACCACCACTACCACTATCACCACCACTACCACTATCACCACCACTACCACTATCACCACCACCACTATCACCACCAGTACCACTATCACCACCACAAGCACCACTACCCTTCCTCGGCTCTCCAGGACTCTGCGACACACCACAACACCCTATACACCATAGAAAACAAAGCTCCAAAGACAATTACAGGCTGAACAAATACAACGCCTACAGACCATTTACACCATGGAACGAAAGTTCTCAAAATCAAAGATCACCTTGACATGAGAAGCTCATAGACACTTGCCGCAGCCTCCACAAACACAGCACATCCACCACACTACATAGCAGAACGTCTACACACGCCAAGAATCATCAAAACAACACCCAAATACCTATAGCACACACAAATACTCCCTTATCTTCTTCCACAGCAAACAGACGCCAGCCTCCAGAAGCATATCCATAATCATATCATTCACTGCTCCATCAACAAACTGAAAGACAATACATTACTGCGTGCCAGAACCCCTGATATCCATCCCTCTGAATCCTCTCACCCCCAAAAGGACAGAGTTCACCTGGCTAGGCTGGTAGGAGGAAGGAGTTGTAGTGATAATGCTAAAGTCACCTCGATCCAGCTCTAAATCTGCATGTGACAATACTGAAAGACAATACATTGCTGCATGCCTGACCTCCCGATATCCATCCCTCTGAGTCCTCTCACCTTCGAAG
>NC_134783.1:49974032-49986532 GCF_046742065.1 Oratosquilla oratoria | reverse complement strand
GTCGTTACTTTAGCAATGACCTTTATGCTGACACAGTGACCTTGGCTGTGACCATGGTTGTGACTTTGGTTGTGACCTTTACAATGACGCTTATCTATTTTCACCTTTGCAGTGACCTTTATAGTGACTGACTATGACCTTGATCGTGACCTTTAAATTTACATTTACAGTGACATTGTCTGTGACCTTTATTGTGACCTTTACAGTGACCTTGATCGTGACATTTACAGTGATCTTTATCGTAACCTTGAATCTAACCTTGGTTGTGACCATATCTATAACCTTGCTCGTGACATTAAAATGACCTTTATCGTAACCTTTACAATGGCCTTTATCGTGGACTTTTTAGTTACTTTGTGACCTTATCTGGGACTTTTATAGTGACTTTGACTGTGACCGTGACTGTGACCTTGGTGTCTGACGAGGGCAAGAACTGGCCTTAATTTCAACATGATATCGTACCCCAAACCGAATAAAATCGTCTTACATTTGCCAGAATAAAATGTACAAATGCGGTCAACCTCGAATGGGCTCAGTCGAAATAATATTAATGTCCCATTACGCTAGCTAGAATAATATATATAAAGGCCATTTCTATGTTGAAGGGGATTATGTATAGTAGAGTCTTCTACCACGATGAGACTGCACAATTTGATGCCAGGGTTGTTTGAATAGATTAATGATCTTAATACCTCTGAGAAAAAGTTCAGGAAAGAGAGAGATAGAGAGAAGGAGAGAGAGGAAGAATGGGATGGGTAGGGAGATGTCTACGGGTCGTCCAAGTAGTATATTTATTAACCTCTTCCTTTCATCAGAGCCTAGGAAAGAACACATCCATGTAATTACATGGGTCGAAGGAGAGAGAGAGAGAGAGAGAGAGAGAGAGAGAGAGAGAGAGAGAGAGAGAGAGAGAGAGAGAGAGAGAGAGAGAGAGAGAGAGAGAGAGAGAGAGAGAGAGAGAGAGGAATTGAGAGAAGGAGGGGGGATGTCCACGGGTCGTCCAAGCAGTATAATTATTAACCTCTTCCTTTCATCTTAGTACGCTTAGGAAACAACACATCCATGTAATTACATGTGTCGAAGGAGAGAGGAAGAGAGAGAGAGAGAGAGAGAGAGAGAGAGAGAGAGAGAGAGAGAGAGAGAGAGAGAGAGAGAGAGAGAGAGAGAGAGAGAGAGAGAAGGGAATAATTCTGCCTACATTCTCCCCGAAGGTGGGTGCCCACTGTTGCCGCTGCTGCTACTGACCACGTAATGACCGGATGTGACGTCACGTGTGGTCGTATTGTAAACAGAAGAATGACATTAGTACTCTTCGCCTCCACCCCACCTCCTCTTTCTTCTTCTTGTAGTTCTTGTTCTTCTACAACTTCTATTGTAGGCCTTATGGTCTCTTGCAGTCTCCTACGTTCTTATGTTCTTAAGTGTACTTATGTTCTTTCTCTTTAACTTTCTTCTCTTCTTCCTTCTTCTGTTTCTTCTTCCTCTTCCTCCCTCTGCTTTTTCTTCCTGCTCCTCCGTTTTCTTCTTGTTCCTCTCCTCCGTTTTCTTCTTATTATTCTTTTCTTCTTCGCCTTTTCTACATTTTACCTCCTTATCCTCCTTCTTCTCCTCTTCCTCATTTCTTCTCCTTCTTCTATTTCTCTCTGTTCCTCCTTCTTCTTCATCTTCCTCTCTTTCTTCCTCCTTCTTCTCCCCTTCCTCTTTCTTGCCTTCCTCCTTTTCTTCCTCCTTCTCTACCTCCTCTTCCTTTCCTCTTCTCCTCCCCTCCTCCTCCTCACCTCATTTCTTCCTCATATTCTCCTTTCATACATCTATCCTCTTCTTCCTCTCCTCCTCTCCTCCTCTTCTCTTCTTCCTCTCCTCCTCCTTTCCTTCACATCTCTTCCTCTCTTCTCTTGTTTCCTTTCCTTTCTTCTCCTCCCCTCCCCTTTCCCCACCTCCTCCTTTCCTCTGCCTCTCTTCCTCTCTTCTCCTCTTCTTTCCTTCCCTTCATCCTCCTCACCTCTCCTCTTCCTCCTTTCCCCTTCTTCCCTTCCTTCCCTTTCTCCTCCTCATTTTCCCTCTTCCTTCTTTCCCCTCCTCCTCTTCCTTCCCTTTCTTCTCCTCACCTCTCCTCTTCCTCCTTACCTCCCTCCTCTTCCATCCCTTTCTCCTCCTCATCTCTCCTCTTCCTCCTTTCCTGTCATCTTTCTGTCCTCCTCTTCCTTCCCTTTCTTCTCCTCACCTCTACTTTTCCTCCTTTCCCCTCCTCCTCTTCCTTCCCTTTCTTCTCCTCACCTCTCCTCTTCCTCCTTTCTCCTCCTCACCTCTCCTCTTCCTCCTTTCCTGTCCTCCTTCTGTCCTCCTCTTCCTTCCCTTTCTTCTCCTCACCTCTGCTCTTCCTCCTTTCCCCTTCTTCCCTCTCTTCCGTTTCTTCTCCTCACCTCTCCTCTTCCTCCTTGCCTCCCTCCTCTTCCATCCCTTTCTCCTCCTCACCTCTCCTCTTCCTCCTTTCCTGTCCTCCTTCTGTCATCCTCTTCCTTCCCTTTCTTCTCCTCACCTCTGCTCTTCCTCCTTTCCCTTCTTTACAAAGGATTACAAAGGCGGAGCATGCCGACAGGGGACCGTTTGGTCCATATCTAGGTCGGATGCCAAAAAAAATCATGATAATAAATGAATAAAAAACTGTAATAATGTCAATAATTAATCAAATACATAAATACATGCATAGGCATTGATTGTAGGCAGGCAGGTAAGCGCGATTCGTGTAGTCTGGAGACTATTCGTCAGCGTCTGTCCGCCACCGGGCGGGCGCAGGGCAAATGGCTTCGAGTAACAGACATTTGTGCCATGGTGAAATTAGCGTGCAGCTGGGCGAATAATCATCGGTGCAATGGTGAAATTCTCGTAGTACAGGTGGGTCAATCACCCACCGGTGCGATGGTGCAGATTCTGCCTTCGTTTCCTCACTGATGTGGCGTTAAACCCTCGTTGTAAGGATCAGGGTGTTGTCCACTTCCGACATGACACGCTTGGAGCCACACAACATTGGTTGGTGTGATGGTCAAATCCTTGTACAGGTGGGGGCGATGGTGAAATTCTCCTATAAGTAGGGGTCGAATAACCGGTGCGATGGTGCAGATATTGGTGACAGTCCGATGAATACGTCTCGTAGAGGTGGGTTGGTTGGTGCAGTGATGTAAGTGATGCAGCGATCTAAATGCATTTCTGCCTCCTTTCTTCACTGAAGTGGCGTTAAACCCTCGCGTTGGCACCAATGTAATGATCAGGGTGTTGTCCTCTTCCGACACGACACGCTTCCAGCCACGAACAGCATGTCTTCATACTGCCACAATCACATTGAACTACCAACACTAAGTTTGACTATCCGTCTCCATCCTACGATTTCCCTCTCTTCCCTTTCTTCTCCTCATTTCCCCTCTTCTATCCTTCCACTCCTCTTCCTTTCCTTTATTCTCCTCACCTCTCCTCTTCCTCCTTTCCCTTCTTCCCTTCCTTCCCTTTCTTCCCCTCCTCTTCCTCCTCTTCCTTCCCTTTCTTCTCCTCAACTCACCTCTCACCTCTCCTCCCTCTCTCTTTCCTTCCTCCTCATCCTTCTTTTTCTTCTCCTCACCTCTTATTTTCCTCTTTTCCTCTCCTCCTCTTCCTTCTCACCTCTTCTCATCCTCTTTTCCCCTCCTCCTCTTCCTTCTCCTCACCTCTTCTCTTCCTCTTTCCCCTTCCTCCTCTTCCCTCCTCACACCATCTTCCTCCCCATCCTTCCTCATCCCTCCTCCTGCTTCCTCCTCCTCCTACTCTGCTCCCTCTCCCCTCCTCCTCCTCCTCCCCCTCCCCCTCCTCCCCCTCCCCCCTCTCCCACCCTCCCCCTCCTCCCTCCTCCCTCCCCCACCCTCCTCCTCCTCCCTCCTCCCTCCCCACCCTCCTCCTCCTCCTCCTCCTCCTCCTCCTCCGCACCCTCACGACTCTCTCGCAAGACAATTTGACGCCTTGACATGCTCTTTGTTGTGCTCTCATCGGACGAGCAACTAGAGCGGACGGTGTGACGTCACTCCTCTTGAGGCGGAGTCCCACAGGGCTTCGTAGCGAACCCGCCTTTTTTTTTTTTTTTTTTTTTTTTTTTTTTTTTTTCATTCCGCCGTTGTGCAAAAATGTATAGATGAATGGATGGGTAGATAATAAAAAGGTAGATGCGTAGGTAGGTAGGTAAATGAATATTATATATATATATATATATATATATATATATATATTATATATATATATATATATATATATATGAAAAAGGGGGAAAAAGAGTCACGGGTTCATTCCTGACCGGTTTCGCGTGATTCTTTTTCCACCTTTTTCAACTTGTTACAATGTCTCAACACACACACACACACACACACACACACACACACACACACACACACACACACACACACACACACACACACACATATATATATATATATATATATATATATATATATATATATATATATATATATATATATATATATATATATATATATATGGGGGAGATTAAACAGTTGGACAGACTGATAGGTCGAAAGGAGGACAAATGATACGTTCAAAGGATGCGATAACATGTATGGGTAGAAATACAGGTAGACTGATTCGAAGGCAGATACATAGACAAGTAGATGAATGAATGAGTAGACAGAATTATATATGCACGGGTATGTAGATGAGTTGCCAACAGATTGATGAGTAGGTAGATAGCAAATGGAGCAGATGATTGTGAGTAGATGATTGTGAGATGATTGTGAGTTGATTGTTATGAATAGATTCCAATGAGTTTTAATGAGTAGATTATTGTTAGTAGATGATTCTGAGTGGTTGATTGTGAGTAGATTATTATAAATAGATTATGAGTAGATGGTTGTTAGTAGGTGATTATGAGTGGTTGATTGTGACTAGATTATCATGAGTAGATAGTTGTTAGTAGATGATTATATTTATTTTTATGAGTATTTGATTGTGAGCAGATGTTAATTTTTCGTTGAATAAAATTGTATGATTGTTGGTAAAATAATGTGTGTATGTGTGTGTGTGTGTGTGTGTGTGTGTGTGTGTGTGTGTGTGTGTGTGTGTGTGTGTGTGTGTGTGTGTGTATCTCCCATTGGACGTTATACCATTACATGTATTAATGTCATAAACGTGTGGTAGTGGTGGTGATGGTGGTATTGATGGTGTTAGTGATGGTAGTGATCATGGTAGTTAGGGTAGTGGAGATGGTGACGATGGTAGTGGTGATGATAGTGGTGATAGTAGTACAAGTGGTAATTACGATGGTGGTGCTATTGGTGGTAATTTGTAGGTGGAAATGATAAATGATGTCTTAATTAGTGGTGTTAGTACACGTCCATCTGCCCCCCTTCCCCCCTCCCGCCCCCTCCGTCCGCGACACAACCGCGACACAACCGCCAAGTCTCAAGTCCGCAACGGACGCTGCTGGACTTTCTCAGACCCTCCCACCGTCCGTTTTCTGTTCACGTTCTTTCTTGCTCTCCCGTTTTCTTCTCCCTTCCTTTCTTCCTCTTTCTCTTTTTCTCTCTTTCTCTTTTCTTTTTTCTTTGTCATTTTCTATCTCTATTTTTCATTTTTTGTTTTCTTTCTCTTTTTCTTTTTCTCTTTCATTTTCTCTTTCTCTTTTCTCTTTCTTTTTATTTTTTATTTCTTTTCTCCTTTTCTGCTCTCTTCGTTTCCTCTTCTATCTCCTTGTCTCTCCCTTTCTTCCTTTTTATTTCTGTCTCCCTTTCTCCTCATCTGTCTCCCATTCTCCTCTTCTCTCTTTTTACCTCACCTCTCTCTCTCTCTCTCTCTCTCTCTCTCTCTCTCTCTCTCTCTCTCTCTCTCTCTCTCTCTCTCTCTCTCTCTCTCTCTCTCTCTCTCTCTCTCTCTCTCTCTCTCTCTCTCTCTCTCTCTCTCTCTCTCTCTCTCTCTCTCTCTCTCTCTCTCTCTCTCTCTCTCTCTCTCTCCTTTTATCTCTCCCTTTCTCCCCTCCTCTCTCTCTTCCTGCCTCACTCCAACTTGCCTCCCCTCTCTCATTACGTCACAGCAGAAGGACCCCAAACTATTGCCCTATAACACACACCAATCAGTTGTGGGTGTGTGGGTGTGGGGGGGTGATGTAGGTGTGCGGTTAGGTCACAGCGTTCCGTTCCGGGGTTCAGTTCCTTATTGTATTTCCTGTTCACCTTTACTGAAATAAACACTGAGCACGCTTCACGCAATGGGGAGTAGAGGAGTGTGGGGAGTATTGAGGAGTGTCGAGGGGAACGTGCAAGGTTGAATAAGTTATGTGATGGAGTTACTCATGTTTGTCTTAGGTCTATATTTCTATAGAAATAGAAATGTGACATATGAGTCAAAGAATAGGTGAATATGTCAATAACTAGATCAAGGAACAACTAAATGAAAATATGATTAGTAAATCGAAGTGGATATACTCGTAAGTGAAGCAATATAAGTATAGATATAAGTAAATTGAAATGAAATAAAGTAGATAAGTTAATTGGGTGAATAAGCGATGAGGTAAAGTGGCTTATGTTAATGAATGAGAAATAGATAAGTGAGGATAAATAACATAAATGATAAGTAAGACGCGACTAGATAAATGAAATTAGAATGAGCAAAGGGTTAATTAATTAATGAATTGATAAACAAATAAATTGGTAAATAATAAATTAATTAATACATCACCAATGGACGGTAATACACCAATAAATTAATAGGAATATATAGACAAATAGTAAAAATGAATACATCGTCAACGGAAGCACAGCAACAGATGCACATGCATTCCAGAGACCCCCAAGAGGAACAGGAAGGATTCGAAAGGTCGGCCCATTAGGACGCCAGTGAGGCTCTACGACTTCCAGGGACAGGTGTTCCTTTGCCCACCCGCCGCATGGCAAGGGCTAGGCTCCTGTAGGGCCAGAGGAGAGGCGTCAACCGTGCCCCCACCCCCCTTTTTTAAATTCTTCTTCTTCTTCTTCTTCTTCTTCTTCTTCTTCTTCTTCTTCTTCTTCTTCTTCTTCTTCTTCTTCTTCTTCTTCTTCTTCTTCTTCTTCTTCTTCTTCTTCTTCCTCTACTTTTTCCTCTTCTTCCTATTCTTCTTCTTCCTTTTTCTCTTTATCTTTTTCTTCTTCGTCTTCTTCGTCTTCTTCGTCTTTTTTTTCTTCTTCCTCTTTCTCTTCGTCTTCTTCCTTCTTTTTCTTCTTCTTCTTCTTCTTTATCTTCTTCGTCTTTTTCGTCTTCTTCTTTTTCTTTTTCTTTTTCTTTTTCTTTTTCTTCTTCTTTTTCTTCCTTCTTTTTCTTCTTCTTCTTCTTCTTCTTCTTCTTCTTCTTCTTCTTCTTCTTCTTCTTCTTCTTCTTCTTCTTCTTCTTCTTCTTCTTCTTCTTCTTCTTCTTCTTCTTCTTCTTCTTCTTCTTCTTCTTCTCCAGTCTTCTATTTCTACTTTTTTCCTCTTCTTCCTATTCTTCTTCTTCCTTTTTCTCTTTATCTTTTTCTTCTTCGTCTTCTTCGTCTTCTTCGTCTTTTTTTTCTTCTTCCTCTTTCTCTTCGTCTTCTTCCTTCTTTTTCTTCTTCTTCTTCTTCTTCTTTATCTTCTTCGTCTTTTTCGTCTTCTTCTTTTTCTTTTTCTTTTTCTTTTTCTTTTTCTTCTTCTTTTTCTTCCTTCTTTTTCTTCTTCCTTCTTCTTCTTTCTCCTCCTTCTTCTTCTTCCTCTTTCTCCTTCTTCTTCTTCTTCTTCTTCTTCTTCTTCTTCTTCTTCTTCTTCTTCTTCTTCTTCTTCTTCTTCTTCTTCTTCTTCTTCTTCTTCTTCTTCTTCTTCTTCTTCTTCTTCTTTTCTTTTCTTTTTCTTTTTCTTCTTCTTATTATGATCATTTTTCTGTTTCTTCTTATTATGATCATTTTTCTGTTTCTTCTTCTTCTTCTTCTTCTTCTTCTTCTTCTTCTTCTTCTTCTTCTTCTTCTTCTTCTTCTTCTTCTTCTTCTTCTTCTTCTTCTTCTTCTTCTTCCTCTTCTTCTCCTCCTTCTTCTTCATCATCATCATCATCATCTCCAAGTCACCTCAGGTCCTGAGGTGAGCATCGGACGGAGGCCATTACTCAGAGTAGATGCCTTTGCTAACCTCTGCGCCGCGGTCAGGGTTCGAACAGACGCCGAAATCCCTCCAAGCGGTGACGCGATTAATATATTCCATTCTGGCTAAAGGTTCTTTGCAGCTCAGGGGAAGGACCCAGGTCTGAAGGGGGCCGTGGTGGACCGCGACCCAAGTCCAGGTCGTAGCCTGTTGGCTCAAATGTATGCAATCACTTGTTATTAGCCTGAATCGACTATGTAAAGTGCGTCACCGTGATGAAGGGGTTAAGCGGGCCCTACACGATCAATATTATTGCGCAATATTCCATATTGTACAATATTATTGACGGTGTAGGGATGGTAATGAAGAATGACATAATATATTGAAGACATCAACTGTACATGCCAAACACGTGTGCCTCTTGAGTACCATCCCTACACCGTCAATATTATTGTACAATACGGAATATTGCGCAATATTTATTGACCGTGTAGGCCCCGATTTAATCTTCTGCATCAGAGGAAGCGCGTGGACTGGAAAGGGCGCAGGTTCCGGCGACCATAGGGCTCTGGCCGCACGTGTCCGCAGTAGATCGAGCACGCGTCACGTGCTCGGGTGTGACATGTGACGTGACAGAGAATTGTCTTCCGGCAAAATATTAGCATGGAAAAGGACCACCCGACACGGAAGGGGTTAAATGCATACATCATCAAGGTTAACTAAACTTTTCTTCTCCAGTTAATCTAACTATGATTGCACTAAATTTAGTTAAAGGGACAGAGTACACTAAACTTAGTGACGTCGCCTAAACGCATACATCACCGAGATTAACTCAACTTTTCATCTCCAGTTAACCTACCTATAATTACACTAAACCTAGTTAAAGGGATAGATTACACTAAACTTAGTTAAAGTTAGTTAAAGGGACAGATGGTTTAAAGGTGTGCTAAGGGTATTTAAAAGGGAGTTAAAGGTGATTTGTTATTTAAAGGGAAAACAATAACCACAGGAACAATAACGCACAAGATCACAATAGCCAAAGGAAGCGAACGACGTCAGCCAAAGGGCACAGGACAGGAGTGACGTCATGTAAAGGGAGTGACGTCATCTAAAGAGACGTCATGTAAACGGAGTGGCGTCATCTAAAGTGATGTAATTTAAAGGATTGACGTCATGTAAGGGGGTGACGTCATATAAAGGGAGTGATGTCATGTAGACGGAGTGACGTCGTATAAAGGGAGTGGCGTCATCTAAAGTGACGCCATGTAAAGGGAATGACGTCTTGTAAAAGGATTGAAGTCATGTAAAGGGAGTGACGTCATATAAAGGGAGTGACGATATAAAGGTAGTGATGTCATATAGAGGGAGTGACGTCATGTAGAGGGAGTGACGTCATCTAAAGGGAGTGACGTCACGTAAAGGGAATTATGTCATGTAAAAGGAGTGACGTTATGTAAAGGGAATGACGTCATCTAAAGGTAGTGACGTCATGTAAATGAAATGATGTCATCTAAAGGGAGTGACGTCATGTAAAGGGAGTGACGTCATCGAAAGGGAGTGGTATGATTTAAAATAGCGTCATATATAGGGAATGACGTCATATAAGGGGAATGACGTCATCTAAAATGACGTAATCTAAGACGACGTCATATAAAGGGAGTGGCATCATCTAAAAAGAGTGACGTCATGTAAAGGGATTGGCGTCATGCAAAGGAAATGACGTCATCTAAAACGAGCGTCATCAGAAACGAGTGACGTCATTTAAAGGAAGTGATTTCATGTAAAAAGAGTGACGTCATCTAAAGGGAGTAACGTAATACAAAGGGAGTGACGTCATCTATAGGGAGTGACGTCATGTAAAGGAGTGACGTCATGTAAAGGAGTGACATCTAAATGGAGTGACGTCATCTAAAGGCCACTAAGTAGGAGCTGTGACGTCACCAAATGGACACTTGGATGAGCAAGGTACGTGACGTCACTGTTTCTATCTTGCGACGTCAGCGTCGTTGCCTTTCCTGGTGAGGGGGCTGCGCGCTCCTGGCGTGACGGTGCGGTCAGGGACAGGGGACGAGGGACAGGGACAAGGGGAGACGGGACAGGGAGAGGAGAGACGGGACAGGGACAGGAGAGACGGGACAGGGACAGTGGAGAAAGGAGACGGGAGAGGGACAGGGGATGAGGGAGAGGGACAGGGAAGGAGGGAGAAGGGTCAGGGACGAGGGACACGGGGATGAGGGAGAGGGATAGGGGAGACGGATCAGGGGACAGGGAAGGAGAGAGAGGGACAGGGACAGGGGACAGGGGGGAAAGGAAAAGGTAGGAGAGAGAGAGGGAGAAAGAGAGAGAGAGAGAGAGAGAGAGAGAGAGAGAGAGAGAGAGAGAGAGAGAGAGAGAGAGAGAGAGAGAGAGATAGAGAGAGAGGGAGAGAGGGGGGTGAAGAGGATATGAATGGATGGGAAGTGGATAGGGGAGGGGTGGAGGGAGAGGAGGGGAAGGAGCGGAAGTTGAAGTTGATGAAGAGGAAGGGAAGCGCTAGATTAGCGGAAAAGTGCTTCGCTAACTCAGATAGAGGAGGTGGTGGTGGGCTCACTGTAATAAAATCACCTGACGGCAGTCTGAATAAAGACACCCACGTCCTGGTGGGTCACGTGATCACCTGGCGCCAACGAAAGGATTACTGTGAAGTAGTCTTAGGGCCTGTTCACATGAGCGGTTTGAACCGCGGCGGTTGATTTACAATATATGTCAGTGAAGGCGTTCACATACAACCGCGAAGTTTTTCCTTGACTATGCGGTACCGATGCGGTTTCCGCGCGGTTCAAACCGCTCGTATGAACAGTGTTTTAATACTATTTTCAAGTCGCGTCGTTATGAACCAAATGGTCTCGTGGAGGCATACAATGTATTTTATTTTATTTTATTGTATCTTATTGTATTTTATTGTATGTCATTGTATCTTAATGTATATAACAAGTACCAGTCTTTAGATACTAAATGTACAGTTAGTGCCATAACACGTACACAATATAGACCGTTCACATATAATAAATAGTTTGGCTTCTGCAAGGAGGAGGAGAAAGAGGAGGAGGAAGAGGAGGTAGTAGGGGGAGGGGAGAGGGGGTAGGGGGTGTATGTCTCGTTCCTCCGCGGCCTATTGTCTTCCTTTTATTACCAGTAGTTAATTAGAGCTTTCTTACCTGAAGTTACCGTTCCAGGTTGGAAATGAGGATGTTCTGGGGGCGCCAGTCCGGAAGGACCACGAGGGGTGAGGAGGGGGAGGGCGTGAAGAAGGACGGGGGAGAGGAGAGGGGAGGGAAGGGGGGAGGGGGAAGAGGGGAGGAGAGGGGGAATGTAGGGAAGGGGGAAGGGAGAGGGGAGAAAGGGAAAAGGGGAGAGGGGAAGGGAGGGGAGGGAGAAGGGGGAAGAGGGGAGGAGATTGGGGATGTGAGAAAGGGGGAAGGGGAGGGGGGAGATGAAGAAAGGGAGAGGGGAGGGAAGGGGAGAGGGGGAGAGGGGAGGGAGAAGGGGGAAGAGGGGAGGAAAGAGGAAATGTGGGAAAGAAGGAAGGAGAGAAGGGGAGAGGGATGGGGAGGGGGAAGAGGAGGGGGAGGGTGAAGAGGGGAAGGGGGAAAGGAGGGGGAATGTGGGAAAGGGAGAAGGGGGAGGGGAGAGAGGGAGAAGGGGGAGAGGGAAAGGGAGGGGGAAGGGGGAAGAGGAGGGGAAGAGGGAAAAGGGGAAGAGGAGGGGAGGGGGAAGAGGGGAAGAGAAGGAGGAGAGGTGAGGGGGAGGGGGAAGGGGGAGAGGGGAGAAGAACAGAGAACAAATGAACACGAACACAAAGGGTGAGAAAGATGAAGTAATTCAACGAGGGAAGGTGTATATAAATAGACATCAAAGTAAACACACAGTCGTGTACTGTATATTAGCATGTATGCGTGTGTACGTACGCATGTGTATGTAGGTGTATGGGAATATACATGTGTACACGGTTGTGTGTACTTCCATATGTATATGGAAGCTGTTTTGGAAACACACACACACACACACAACATACACACACACACACCACACACGGCATACACACAAACACACGCACGCACACACACACACACACACACACACACACACACACACACACACACACACACACACACACACACACACACACACACACACACACACACACACACACACACACACACACACACACACACACACACACTTGAATACAGTTATATATATATTTTTTTTCTCTTGTTGTCTCCTCTTTGTTCTTCCTTCTCCTCCTCCTCCACTTCCCCCTCCACTTCTTCTTCCTCTTCCTCCTGTTTCTTATTTTTCTCCTCTTCCTCTTCTTCATTCCTCCTCTCGTCCTCCTCATTCTCTTTCTTTTCATTCTATTCTTTC
>NC_134783.1:49951532-49956532 GCF_046742065.1 Oratosquilla oratoria | reverse complement strand
CTCCTCTCCTCCACCTCCCCCACCCCACCTCCTCTCCACCTCCTCCACCTCCCCCACTCCACCCCCTCTCCTCCACTTCCCCTCCTCCACCTGTTCTCCTCCACCTCCTCTCCTCCAGCTCCCCTCCTCTACCTCCACTCCTCCACCTCCTCTCCTCCATTTCCTACACCTCCCCAACTCCACCTCCTCTCCTCCACCTCCCTCCTCCACCTCCCCACTCCACCTCCTCTCCTCCACCTCCCCATCCCACCCCTCCTCCACCTCCCCATTCCACCTCCTCTCCTCTACCTCCTCCACCTCCCCTCCTCCACCTCCCCACTCCACCTCCTCTCCTCTCTCTCACCTCCCCTCCTCTCTCTCACCTCCCCTCCTCCACCTCCCCCACTCCACCTCCTCTCCTCCACCTCCCCTCCTTCCTTGTCTGAGTACCTCTGTTGATTGCAAAGAATTCTTCTTTTTCTTTTCATACTTATTTTTCTTCTTTCTTTTCTTCTTTTTTCTTCTTCCTCTTCTTCTCTTTTCTTCTTCTCCTTTTTTCTCTTCTTCTTCTTCTTCGTCCTCGTCGTCTTCTTTTCTTCTTTTTCTTCTTCTTTATCTTCTTCTTCTTCTTCTTCTTCTTCTTCTTCTTCGTCTGCTTCTTCTTCTTCTTCTTCTGCTTCTTCTGCTTCTTCTTCCGGTATTTGTTCAGTTTTGCACATGGGCGCAATAAAGCGTTAGAAAATTAAATATTAATCTTGTAAATTATAATACATGAACGTAATATGCGATTATCTGGGCGAAAATGAAAATAAAAAATCATCACCGTCTAGGAGTCTGTTTCCTTTCCCATCTCGACTATCAGTCCATCAATCAGTCAGTCAGTCAGTTATACGATCGTTAGTAAGTCAATCACATAGTCATACAGTCATTGATCAGTAAGTCAATCAACGTAAGTACACAAATTGGGTTATAGTTAGGAAGGGGGAAGGAGGAAGGGGAAGGGGAAGGGGAGGAGAAAGGGGTCAGTAGTGATGATTACAAAGTTTACAAAGGCGGAAAATGTCGATAGGAGACCTTTTGGTCCATAACTATGTTGGATACGAAACAAATGATAATGATAAAGAAAATAAAGATTATGATAATATGAATAATAAATAAAATAAACAAATAATTGCATAGGTATAGTTGAATAATAAATAGACAGGTAAAGTGTCTGCATCCCTCTCCCAATTCCGTCTTTGTTCGACTGTATCGACCAGAGGTAACACCACAATTGAATGAAATTGTCCTGGAATAAAAAAAAAAAAAAAAAAATCCAACTCAACAATAGACATCTTTGTAACACGTGGGAGAAGTTGCTGGAAACCGCGACTCTGATTCCAGCGCAGTCCATCTTCCAGCATAAAAGAAACCATATAAAGGCCACAAAACTTCAGAGATGAGAAACGGAATTGGCTGTCCACTTGTCCCAGACCCTATTCTACAAGATTTTTTTTTTTTCTTCTTCTTCGCCAGTAGGTGCCTCACACAGGATGTGATTGCCTCACAGGAATCGTATCTCTTTGGCAGCAAACGGTGGAGATGGATAGGGAGTCTGCCTGGGTGTTTGTTATGGGATGACTCCAAAGGACGAAAGAAGGGTGAGTGTGACTATTGGATGTCACAGCGTTTGCTCCAGTTGATGGATTGACCGATAGATTACAGCAACTGGAATAAAAATCCCTTCACCAGTTGCATATCCAAAACATGGTTTATTTCTCTAATAACCTTCTGGTGGTGAAGTGCGTCTCAGGCTCTGGGAGCCAACTCTTCAAGAACCATACGATAGAGCGCGACTCAAGTGCTGAAGTCCAGCTTTTCAAGAACCTTCTTGTACAGTAGAGAGCTCATCAGGTTCTAGAAACCAGCACCTCAAGAACCTTCTAGAGGAACACGCTCTAGGTTCTACTGGCCAATTCTTCAAGAATCCTTTGGTAGAGAGCACCTCAGGTTTTGAAAGCCAAAATTTTAAGAACCTCCTGGTAGAGCGCGCTTTAGGTTCTAGAAGCCAACTCCTCAAGAACCTTATGGTAGAACTTACTTCAGGTTCTGGGGACCGACTCTTCAAGAACCTCCTGGAAGATCGTGCCTCAGGTTGTTGAAGCAAGATCTTCAAGAGCTCTCTGGTAGATCGCGTCTCAGGTTTGGAAAACCATCTTTTCAAGAACCACCTGGCAAGGCTCTCGAGGCTTCCGCATCAAGGAGATAAGTGGAAACGGCCCATGAACGCCCAGAACGGGGAAGTATGGGGAGAAAGGACGGGAAGGTTTGAGGGTGAATATGGGAAACGGGGAGATTAGTATGTGAATGGGGGGGGAGGGGATGGGGGAGATCACTGTGGGAACGGTGAGAAATGAGACGAAAGATAAGGAATTAGGAATAGAGGAGTAAGTAGAGGGTGAGGGGGGTCAAGTAGACATGTATGGGAAAAAGGGAGGACTTGGGACAGATATACAAACACGGAGGAAAAGGTGGATAGGGAAGCGGAAGAGACGGGGGGGAAAGGGATGAAAAGGTAGGTGGTGGAGGGGAAGGGACAATGGGAAGGATAAGGGAACGGGGAAAACAAACCTCTTCAAAGGATTGTTTGCTTTCTGTTGGAGTTTGTTGGAGTTTGTTGGTGCACGTCGCTTAGGTCGGAGTATAATGAGACCGTTTATTTTTCACATGGACCCCACGAGTATAACATAGTGACCCATGTAGCAAAAGGCAGTCGTGAAAACGTCAGTTTTAGCTATCTCTCCTCCTTCCCTTCCTCCCTCCCTCCCTCATTTCCTCCCTCCTCCCGATTCTCCCTTGGGGAAAGTTTGGATTACTGTACTATGATAAGTCATATTCATGGTCTACACACACACACACACACACACACACACACACACACACACACACACACACACACACACACACACACACACACACACACACACACACACACACACACACACACACACACACACACATACAGAGAGAGAGAGAGAGAGAGAGAGAGAGAGAGAGAGAGAGAGAGAGAGAGAGAGAGAGAGAGAGAGAGAGAAAGAGAGAGAGAGAGAGAGAGAGACGTATGTGTGTATATATGTATGTATGTATGTATGTATGTATGTATGTAGCCATACGACCGGAACCTCATTACCCTAACCTTACCTTTCTTCTCGTCACATTTCACAATTTTTTCCCTTGAACTTCATCGTTATGTCTTTTGAATAAATTTTGTGTTTTCGTTGCTTTGTGCTTCTGGCGCTTTTTATTCCCTGAGACCAAGTACTTGTTGCGTCACCTTCCAGAGCAACAAGTTTCTGGACTCGAGTACAGAAGGCCCTCTTTAAGAAATTTTGATTCTGTTGCCTTCCCGGCCTCAGAGACTCACTCATGAAGCGTCTCTTTAGAGCAGAAGTTCTCAACCTTTTTCCCGTTACGTACCCCTTGAGTCATCAGACCATCGACCCGTACCTCCATTAACCTGACACAGAATAGAAAACGGTAATATTCTAAGACTAATGGGTATCAAATGGTTTAAATCGTAGTGACTTTATTCATCAGTTAAGCATTAACATAAAAAATAATGTACAATATTCTCTCTCTGCAAATTTAATTGTTTGGGTAATCTTTCGCTTGTCATCTAAGTTCCTCCTGTAAACAGCCCCTCGAACCTCAGGCTGAGAACCCCTGATTTAGGGAAATGACCCTGAGGACAGAACCTACGAACAAACTGTACAGAATGTGGGCGAAATTCATTTCACTTTTTTAATCCATTGGCGCCAATAAAGGAGGGTTTCCTTTGATTGGATAAAATCGCCCGGAGGCAGCCAGGATACATACGAGTGGAATATAGATGCCAGAGTCCAAGTAGATTTATTCTTTTGGCGTGTATAAGGGGTTTTTCCTTGAATGAATGAAATCGCCTGACGCCAGGAATTATTAATATAAATGTCGAGTAGGAACGTCAAAGGGGTTAACCTGCAAGTCGTGGAGAATGGTTCCAGGTTCAAATACATTTTAAGTATGTTTGCATTATATACTTGTGTTTATATATTTGTGTATATTTGCAGTATATACTTCTGTATATTTGCATTATATACTTGTGTATATATATTTGTGTATATTTGCAGTATATACTTGTGTTTATATATTTGTGTATATTTGCAGTATACATTTGTGTATAGTTGTAGTATATACTTGTGTATATTTGCATTATATACTAGTGTATATATGTGTACATTTGCATGGTATACTTGTATATATATATTTGTGTATATTTGTAATATGTTTATGTATTTGAGTATAGCTGCAGTATTTGTTTGCATTATATACTTGTATATATATGTATATATATATATATATATATATGTATATATATATATATATCATATATATATATACATATATGTATATTTGCATTATATACTTGTGTATATATACATGTGTATATTTGCAGTATATACTTGTTTATGTATATTTGTGTATATTTGTGGTTATAAAAAGGATGACGTGAAGAGTTTTATTCTGACATTAAAAGTGATTAACTGGTTTATGTCAAAGAAGTATCAGACCAATTGACCCCCCTCCCCGAAAAATAGAAGAAAAAAAATAAGACAAATAAATAGATATATGAATAAATAAGTAAATTTTTGGTACATTGTTACCTTTTCCTTAAGTCGTCTTCGTATGAATGAGGCACTACCTCAAGCCACACCTTCGTTTTCAAAATAAAAATGTCAGCAAATCCACGGATTTATTTAGAAAATCCCGATCGGTAGGAAATCGAATATATCTCACAGGACCGTGAGAAGATTTCCTCAATTCCTCACATACATCTCACGGGATATGTGTACACATTAAGGACATACAGTGTCCACCTCACGTCTTCCTAAGGAAAAAAAAATAAATAAAAAGGACCCGTTTTGATTTAGAACCAAGGACACTGATCACGGGTTCTATCTACTACGCCACCCCAATCCCCCCCTTTCCCCCAACCCCCCTCACCA
>NC_134783.1:49944032-49946532 GCF_046742065.1 Oratosquilla oratoria | reverse complement strand
TACACCACAGCACACCACAACAAGCCACAACACAGCACAGCCCACCACAGCCACAGCCCGCCACAGCAAGCACAGCACAGCACATCACAGCACGGAGGGGCGGGAACGCGATCATCTCCTCATCAACATAAGCAAACAGAGCCGATTCTGGTGCCTGCCAGGATTAGCCACATGTCCTCTTCCTATAGGACTCTCTCTCTCTCTCTCTCTCTCTCTCTCTCTCTCTCTCTCTCTATCTCTCTCTCTCTCTCTCTCTCTCTCTCTCTCTCTCTCTCTCTCTCTCTCTCTCTCTCTCTCTCTCTCTCTCTCTATCTCTCTCTTCGCCTCCATCCCTCTCCTCCCTCCCTCCTTTTTTCCTTCCTTCCTTCCTCTCCCTCCTTCCTTCCTTCCCCCCCTCCTTCCTTCCCCTCCCTTCCTCCTTCCCTCCCCTCCACCTCCCCCTTCCCTCCCTTTATTTCCCCGCTTCCCTCCTCTTCCTTTCTCCCTTCCCTCCTTCTTTCTAACCTCCTCTCTCCCTCTTCCATCTTCCTCCCCCTCCTTCCCTCTCCTCATATCTCCTTCCCCCTTCTTCCCCTTCCTCCTCTTCCTCCCCTTCCTCCTCTTCCTCCTCTTCCTCCCCTTACCCCTTCCCGTAGGATCTTTTGTTGATAATATAATCCATAGGTAATTGATGCAAGCCGTCGTCCCCACCTGCTCTTCCTC
Source organism: Oratosquilla oratoria (assembly GCF_046742065.1). Classification (NCBI taxonomy): domain Eukaryota; kingdom Metazoa; phylum Arthropoda; class Malacostraca; order Stomatopoda; family Squillidae; genus Oratosquilla; species Oratosquilla oratoria. The sequence goes on along the minus strand of NC_134783.1, from coordinate 49,945,830 downwards.
CCCCTCCCTTCCTCCTCCTCCTCCTCCCTCCCTCCTCCTCCTCCCCTCCATTCCTCCTCCCCCTCCCTCCCTCCTCCTCCCCCTCCCTTCCTCCTCTTCCTCCCTTCCTCCTCTTCCTCCCTTCCTCCTTCTTCCTCCCTTCCTCCTCCTCCCTCCCATTCTCCTCCTCCTCCCTTCCTCTTTCTTCCTCCCTTCCTCCTTCTCCTTCCTTCCACCTCTTACTCCCAAACCTCCTCCTACACCCTACCTCCTTCTTTCCTCCTCCTACTCCCTACCTCCTCTTCCCCTCCTCCTCCTTTCCTCCTCCTCCCCCTTCCTCCTCCTCCTCCCTTCCTCCTCCTCCTCCCTTCCTCCTCCCCTTCCTCCTCCTCCTCCTCCTCCTTTCCTCCTCCCCCTTCCTCCTCCTCCTCCCTTCCTCCTCCTCCTCCCTTCCTCCTCCCCTTCCTCCTCCTCCTCCTCCTCCTTTCCTCCTCCTCCTCTTTTCCTCCTCCTCCTTTCCTCCTCCTCCCTTCTTCCTCCTCCTCCTCCTCCTCCCTTCCTCTTTCCTCCTCCCTTCCTCTTTCCTTCTCCCTTCCTCTTTCCTTCTCCCTTCCTCTTTCCTCCTCCTTTCTTCCTCCTACTCCATGCCTCCTCTTCCCCTCTTCTCTCTTTCCTCCTCGTCTTCCCTTCCTCCTCATCCTTCCTTCCTCCTCTTCCCCTCCTCCATTCCTCCTCCTCCCTTCCTCCTCTTTCCCTCTTTCTCAATTCTTCCTCTCCCCTTTCTCCTCCCTTCCTCCTCTTTCCTTCCTCCTCCCTTCAGCCTCCTCCTCCCTTCCTTCTTCCTCCTCCTCCTCCCTTCCTCCTCTTCCCCTCCTCCTCCTCCTCCCTTCCTCCTCTTCCCTTCCTCCTCCCTTCAGCCTCCTCCTCCCTTCCTTCTTCCTCCTCCTCCCTTCCTCCTCTTCCCCTCCTCCTCCTCCCTTCCTCCTCTTCCCCTTCTCCTCCCTTTAGCCTCCTCCCTTCCTCCTCTTCCTCCCATCCTCTTCCTCCCTTCTTCCTCCTCCTCCCCCTCTTTTTTCTTTCCTCTGCCCTTCTTCCTCCTACTCCTGCGCCCCCTCCTCCGCCTCCTCCTTCCTTCCTCCTCCTCCCTTCTTCCTCTCCCCTTCCTTCTCTTTTCCTCCTCCTCCCTTCTTCCTCCTCCCTTCCTCCTCCTTCTCTCTTATTCCTCCCTTCTTCCTCCTTATCCCTTTCCTCTGCCCTTCCTCCTAATACTCCTCCGCCTCCTCCTCCCTTCCTCCTCCTCCCTTCCTCCTCCTCCTCCTCCCTTCCTCCTCTTCCTCCTCTTCCTCCGCAACACTGTCCCTTCACCTCTCCCCTTCCCTCCTTACCCCTTCTCCCCTTCGGTGAAGCGGCGTTCCTTACGGGCGATTCTATCCAGCTGAGGGGTCTCGACCCACCAAGACCTCGATCAGGCCCGGGTCCGCCTCTCCTTCTTCCCTCCTTCCCACCTCACCCCTCCATTTCCCCCCTCCATCTCCTCCTCCCCCTCCTCCTCCCCTCTTCCTCCCCCTCCTCCTCCCTTCTTTATCTCCATCCTCCTCCCCTCCTCCTCCCCTCTTTATCTCCCTCCTACTCCCCTCCTCCTCCCCCTCCTCCTCCCCCTCCTCCTCCCCCTCCTCCTCCCCCTCCTCCTCCCCCTCCTCCTCCCCTCCCCCTCTCCCTCCACCTCCTCCTCCCCCTCTTCTTCCCCTCCTCCTCTCCCTTCCCTCCCCCCTTTGTACAAAATCATCTTTGGTGTTCGCCAAAACAAAATTATAAATGT
>NC_134783.1:49924032-49939032 GCF_046742065.1 Oratosquilla oratoria | reverse complement strand
AGGAGGAAGGAGAGAAAGGGAAGAAGAGGGAGAAGAAGGAAAGAAGAGAAAGAGGAGGAAAGAGAGAAAGGGAAGAAGAGGGAGAAGAAGGAAATAAGTGAAAGAGAAGGAGGAAGGAGAGAAAGGGAAGAAGAGAGAGAAGAAGGAAAGAAGAGAAAGAGGAGGAAGGAGAGAAAGGGAAGAAGAAGGAGAAGAAGGAAAGAAGAGAAAGGGGAGGAAGGAGAGAAAGGGAAGAAGAGGGAGAAGAAGGAAAGAAGAGAAAGAGAAGGAGGAAGGAGAGAAAGGGAAGAAGAGGGAGAAGAAGGAAAGAAGAGAAAGAGAAGGAGGAAGGAGAGAAAGGGAAGAAGAGGGAGAAGAAGGAAAGGAGAGGAGGAAAAGGAGGAAGGAGAACCTGTGCCTGGCCTTCTCGCGCCTCCGTGCCCTCCGCCGCGCCCGTGCGCCTGCTGTCCTGGCTCGTCCCGTCCTGCCGCGTCTCCGCCTGCGCCTCCTCCCCACTCCGTCTATCCGTCTCGCCCGTGCCTCCTCTTTCTCCGCCTGCCCCTCCTCTCAGCTCCGTCTTCCCTCTCTTCCCTTGCCGCCTGCTTGTCTCCTCCCTCCCACCTCTCGCCGCGCCGCCTTCTTCCGTCGTCGCACCTTTCCTCCTCTCAGCAGTGTCCTCCTGCCCTCTCTCCCTCTTCGTCCGTGGAGCTCTTCCCTTCCTCCTCCTTCTCCTCCTTCCCGTGCCTCGCCCTTCTCCTTCGGCCTGCTGTGCTTCTGCCTCCTCCTTCTAAAGCCTACTCTTCTCCTTCGTCTTATTCGTTCTGCCTCTTCCTCTCCTTCCCCGCCTTCGCTCCCCTTTCCTCCTCGGCCTAGCTCTCCGGCCCGTTCTGCCGCCTCCCCTCCTCTCCCTCTCCCCCTTCTTCTCACTCTTCCTTTCCCCAATCCCACTCTTCTCCTGTATCGTATGCTGCGGCCGCGGCTTCCAACATCCACTCCTTCTCTCCCTTCCTTGCCTCTTTCTCACACTGCCTTTACTCCTCCCTTACTCCTCGCCATGCGTCTTCTTGCCTCTCGCGCGTTCTGCCTTCGGCTTCCCGCTAAATTACAACTCCTCACATTCTCTGCGCTTCGTGCTTCCTCCTCATCTCCTGCCTTCCCATTACTCGTCTTCGCAATTATCATTCTACCACATCTCTTCCCCGCTTCCTCTCGCCTTCGCTATCTGCGTCCTACCCCCGGTGCCTCTTCCCGCTTCGCCTTCTTCGTCTTCGGCGTCGAGCTTGTTTTCTACTTCCGCTCCAAACCCACCCCCCCCCCCCCGCTCCCCTGGACCCCCCCCCCCCCCCCCCCGCCCCCCCACCCACCAACCACCACCCCCACCACCACCTCCACCACCACCGCCCACAACCATCACCACCACCACCACCTACCACTCAAAACCACCACCACCACCAACCCACCACCACCACCTCCCACCCCACCACCACCACATCCTCCACAACCCACACCTCCCCCACCACCACCACAACCACCACCACCACCCACCTCCACCACTACCACTACCACCACCGTCACCATCACCACCACCACCCACCTCCCAACCCACCACAAACCCACCTCCACCACCACAACCACCACCACACAACCACCACCAGCCTCAACCACCACACCACCACATCCTCCACCACCACCCCCTCCACCCTACCCAACCTCCCCACCACCTCGCCCAACAACACCACCCAACCACCCCCCCCACCTCCCCCACCCAACACCCGCCCCCCCCCACCCACCCCCCCCCCCCACCCCTCCCCCCAACACCCTCACAACCCCAACAACCCGTCTTATTATAGCACCTGAAATACACACGAGGCAACCCACCGAAGATCCTACTGTACATCATGTATGTAACAACACTGTATCGACAGTGCTACCAACTTCCCCGATTCCTCTTGGCCAGCTGCGTTGGGGTTGGTACGCCTGACGTGGGGCTCGAATTGCAGACAACATAACCGCGTCATTATGAAGTGAGATTTTCTTTGAAACGGGAGATTTGCTGCCGTCAGGAGATTTTATTTACTTGAAGAAAATGTTTTCTGCAAAGGGTCGATGATTTGTGCGTCGTTTCAGCCCAGGATATCGTCAGACGATTTTATTCAAACGAACGGCGATTGGAATATATTCGTGAGGATTTTTCAAAGGGATTACGAGGAAAGAGCATGCCGACAGGTGACCTTTTGGTCCATAACTAGGCCGGATGCAGAAAAAATAAGTAAATAAATAGATAATGATAGATAACAAACAGATAAATTATAATAATATAAAAAAATCATAAATAGATAATAAAAATAAATAGATAAATAATAATAAATAAATTATCATGAATAAATAAATAAAATAAATGGCAGGCATTCAAATAATAACGATTAGAATAGACTCAGTAACCATCTAGTTAGCGCTAAAACTATCGGTTGTTTTAAAGAAAGGCTAGACAACTTTATGAATGGGGATAACAGGTGGCCATGGACATGGAACTGCCTAGTGTAAGCCTTATGGTCATTTACAGTCATTCTTGTGTCCTTATGTCTTCATTTTAGTGGCATACTTTACATATTTTGTTCTGTCGATATGCAGACGATTTTGATAATCTCTTAGGTAACGAGCTTAAAATCTAATCCTTTGATCCTTTGAATATCGGGAGCTTCTTTAAAATTAATTAAATAGCTTTGGGTTAATCAGAATAGAATATATCAAGTGCACCAACAAACTCTCCCTAATGCCTCATTAGACTCCAAAGGTTAGATTAATGTTTTAACAAAGGGGGAGATAGTGGCCGTAATATACAGCTCTGGTACCTGTCGCCAGGTGATTTTCAGCTAATTGAACTTACAAGCATAATATCGCCGCATACGGCCACGCCGCATAGTGTGGCATCAGCACAAGGAAGCAAGGAACTCACACCATGAGACGCTTAGCTGAGATAGCCAGGGCTAGTGGCCGTCACCGAGACTAGAACCCAGGACTATGTGCTTACGGGGCGATCATGAAACCTAACAAGCCACAAGTAATAGGAATGGGTAATGCATTGCCGTCGCAAAAAAAAAAATGATAAATAGAATAATTAGATAATTGATTAACTAATTAATTAATTAATTGGGGAGGGACACGCCTATAGCCTTAATTCCTGTGAACTTTTCCCTGTCATCTCCCAGGATGACACCAAACTTATCACTACTGTCTTCGGACAGATACAATTTCTCTGACATAGATCGGTCATATATTTAAAGAAATAGTTCAATTAGTATACATAGATGATTAGATAAATTAATAGATGTATATACGTAACTAGATAAATGAATATAGATAGACAAATAGAAAAATAAGATATATAGATACATAGATAAATAAGTAAAAAGGTATATATATACACACACACATATATATATATAATTTGGGTGTGTACAAAATACCTTGCAAATTATGTAATCAGTTTTATGTTGGTCAGACTGCTAAAACACTCACAACACGAATCAATCAACACAAGAAATACGTTAGAGAGGGAAACCAATCTAGCGGTATATTCAACCACATGAACCATTTATAAACACCCACATTGACTGGGCAAACGCTAAAGTCATCACATACAACAACAACATAACAGAAAGAAAAATTTAATTGAATGCAGTTTAGATCAAATCTAAGATAAGGGGATAAATGTTAATCTTCATCAAGGTTTGTTACAAATTTAGATAAGTTTTTATATCTCATGAAATTACAAAATTGTTTGCATAGGAAAATAAATTATGAGCAATTGTCCCATACTTGTTGGTTACCAGGACGGCCCCAAACGTCCCATACTCTTGTTGGCTACCAGGACGGCCCAGAACGTCCGCCGTTCACGTGTACTTATTCCACTACCCCTCTCCGAATGCCCTCTTCACTTATGTCCAGTGTATTCTGTACCCTTGTTTCTATCATCTTATAAATCCTTCTTTGTATCAGCAACTAAAGATGATAATTATACGAAAGCGCTCTGCTTCGTTAGTTTACTTTTCCTAGTGGTTACATACGCATTTGTGAACACACGAACGAGCCGAAACGACCCACGCTCCTAGTGTTTTTATATACATATAAATATATATAATATGAGTCTTCACACCTCAACAAGCTATAGATATATATATATATATATATATATATATTTGTACAACATTGAATGGGTCCCAGTGATTAGGGACACATTTCAACAACCACAATAAAAACGAAAAAATAAATTATTCAATAAAAGAAAGTAAACTGATGGAGCGTATCCAAACTTCTCAAAGTATAACGAAGGTCAGATTGGGTCAGGATGTGACCTCGGGGCTGAGCAGCGCCGCCTGAGGTCACGGGAGAGGGGGCGTGCCATCTCCCAGGGGAGGCCGGGTGGGAAGGACAACGAGGAGCTGTGTGTGTCTGTGTGATTCACCATGGTCTTGGATCACGTGTTGGACTTGTGATTCGACAGCTATTCCCCGCCCAAAAGAGAGCTCAGAACTCATATATGACCGCTGCGAGTCGTTACTCCAACTCTCATGTCCGGGGAGTTGTGTGTATGTGTGCGTGTAAGGTAACAGCATTACCCATAGATCGGTCTGAGCTCTCTTCCGAGAGGGAAATAGCTGTCGATCACGAGTCCAACACGTGACCCAAGACCATGATGAATCATGCATATGAACTAACACTCCCATAACTTGTTTTCTTTATTATTTCACAAAGGGAAAGAACCTGACCTGAGCTTTGTCGGACGTGACCTCATCTGGGTTGTCTTGACAGATGATCCCAAAACACGACAAACACGCACACATACACACACACACCGGCGCCCGCGGTCGCACACACAGCACACACACCCACGCACACACACCCGACACCCAAACAGCACGACCGGCACATAGCACACACACACACACACCCCCACACACACACACACACACAGCACACCACACACGAGCCCCAGCCACACCATACACACACACACCACACACATCCACACAGCACACACACACATCCCCACCCACACACACACACTACATGCACACTACACACACACCACACCACACACACACACCCCAACCGGCGGGGTCCCACGCACACGCACACAATCGTGGCGCAGTGGTTAGAGTTCCCAGTTGCCACTACGGAGGTCCGGGTTCGAGTCCCGCCCAGGGTTGAAATAATTTCAGTATCGCTGCGCTGCGAGTCGTTACACCAACTCTCGTGGGTTGGGAGTTAGGGGTGTGTGTGTAAGGTCACAACATTACCCATAGATCGGTCATATACGAGCTTTTAGGTCTCTTCCGGGAGGGAAATAGATGTCGATCACGAGTCCAACACGTGATCCAAGACCATGGTGAATCACATACACACACACACACACACACACACACACACACACACACACACACACACACACACACACACACACACACACACACACACACACACACACACACACACACTTAAGTACCAATTATCTTGTCACATAGAAATTATCTAGAATAAATAATCTTAGAAATCAAATCGGTGTGTGAATTCTCACTGTCCCTATGCTATCTTTGATACGTCGTTCTGCGATCTATTTTCTCTATTTCGTTATTTTTCTATTTATCCATTTCTTTCTTTATTTCTTTATTAATCTATTAATTTATTTCTTCATTTATTTATTTTATGTATCTATCTATTTATTCATTGTTATTTTATATTTTTTCATTTCCTTGTTTTCTGTTTTCTCTATTTCGTTATTTTTCTATTTATCTATTTATTTCTTTATTCTTTTATTGATATATTAATTTATTTCTTCATTTATCTATTTTATTTATTTATTTATATTTTTTCATTTTATATTTTTTATTTCCTTATTTTCTCTTTTTTCCGTTTTCTTTAAACTTTTATTCTTCTTCTTCGTCTATTTCGTTTTCTTTACCTTTTTATTTGTATTTTCCTCTTCATTTTCTCTTCCTCTTCTTGCTTTTCTATTCCTTGCCCATGCTTCTCCTCTTCCTCCTCCTCCCCTCCTTCTCCTCTTCGTTCTCCTCCTCCTCTTCTTCCTCCTCCCTCCTCCTCCTCCTCCTCGTTCTTCTTCTCCTCGTTCTTCTCCTCCTCCTCCTCCTCCTCCTCCTCCTCCTCCTCCTCCTCGTTCTCCTCCTCGTTCTCCTCCTCTTTTTTCCATCTTCTACTTCGATTTGTTCTTTCATCTTCTTCTTCTCCTCCTCCTTTTCCTTCCTTTCCTTATCCGTCTCCCTCTACCTCCTCCTGTTTCTCTTTTTCCTCCTCTACCATTTCATTCCTTGCTTTCTCCTTATTCCTCTGCCTCTTCCTCCTCCTTCTCCTTTTCCTCCTTCCTCCTTCCTCCTTCCTCCATCCTCCTCCTCCTCCACCTCCTCCTCCTCCTCCTCTTCCTCCTCCTCCTCCTCCACCTATTCCTCCTCCTCCTCCTCCACCTCCTCCACCTCCTCCTCCTCTTCCTCCTCCTCCTCCTCCACTTCTTCCTCCTCCTCTTCCTCTTCCTCCTCTTCCTCTTTCTCCTCTTCTTCCTCCTCTTCCTCCTTCTCCTCCTCCCTATCCCGGATGACCCTGTGATCTTGCTGACCTGATACCCTGACCACAACCGAGTGGACTCAGTGTCCTTCTTCCACCTCCCTCCATGTCCACCTCCATGTCCACCTCCACCTACACCTCCACTCCCCACCTCCACCTAAACCTCCACCTCCACCACCACTTTCTTACGTACAGTCATATGCAAAAGTCTTGTTTCACTTAATTGTTGTCACAACGTAAATATAAAATGGAAGAAAGTGAGGACTCTACGCCAGGAGGCGCTGAGTGACTGCGGCCGAAGCCGTCACATTTGCCTTATGTGCATGCACTTTGGGGGACTGTTGGGGCAGGTAACAGTCACCGCTGGAAATCGGAGAGGAGTGCGGGATTTGAACCCACGATTAAGCGAATGCGAGACCAGCACGCTTCCGTTGACGCCACCACGACACGTAAAGATGAAAGGAAGCGACTGGCGTCAAGCAGAATAAAATCTCTGAAGTGTGTCATTGTAGTAGAAGGGATTAATTGAGATTCCCTTAACCTAACCTAACCTAACCTAACCTAACATTATCTAGTCTTACCTATTCTAACCTACTCTAACCTAAGCTAACCTAACCTAACTTAAGCTAACATTACCTTGTCTTACCTATTATAACCTACTCTAACCTAAGCTAACCTAACCTAAGTTAACATTTCCTAGTCTTATGTACTCTAACCTACTCCAACCTAAGCTAACCTAACCTAACCTAAGCTAACATTACCTGGTCTTGTCTATTCTAACCTACTCTAACCTAAGTGAACCTAACCTAAGCTAAGATAACATTACCTTGTCTTACCTGCTCTAACCTACTCTAACCTAAGCTAACCTAACCTAAGTTAACATTTCCTAGTCTTACGTACTCTAACCTACTCCAACCTAAGCTAACCAAACCTAACCTAAGATAACATTACCTAGTCTTGCCTATTCTAACCTACTCTAACCTAAGGTAACCTAACCTAACTTAAGCTAACATTACCTAGTCTTACCTATTCTAACCTACTCTAACCTAAGCTAAGCTAACCTAACCTAAGCTAACATTACCTTGTCGTACCTTACCTACTCTAACCTAAGCTAACCTAACCTAAGCTAAGCTAATATTACCCAGTCTTACATATTCTAACCTACTCTAACCTAAGCTAACCTAACCTAACCTAACATTACCTTGTCTTACCTATTCTAACCTACTCTAACCTAAGCTAAGCTAACTTAACCTAAGCTAACATTACCTAGTCTTACGTACTCTAACCTACTCCAACCTAACCTAACCTAACTTAACCTAAGCTAACATTACCTAGTCTTACCTACTCTAACCTACTCCAACCTAACCTAACCTAACCTGACCAAACATTACCTAGTCCTACCTACTCTAACCTAAGATAACCTAATCCATTCTTTCTCATTCTCATTTTCTGTCTCACTTCTTTCTATTATCTCGTTATATATCTCTTCCAATCATTTTATCTTGTTCTTCTTCCTCTTCTCTATCTACCCTTCTTCCTCCTCTCCACCTCCACATTTCCTCCATCGACTTCCCCCCTCCCTCCACCTCCATCAACTTGTTTCCTCCTCCATAAAATTCTTCTTCAGCGAACTAGATCCTCCCCCTCTCCCCCTACCCCTCCCCCCAGTCCCCTCCCCTTCCCCTCCCCACCTCCTCCTGCCCCCTCCCCTTCCCCTCCCCGTCTCCTCCTCCCCCCACGTCACTCCCACTCCCCCTCTCAACCATCCCCTATCCCCCTCTCCCCTCCCCCTCCCCCTAACCCTCTCCCACTTCCCACCTCCCTCTCTCCACCCACGCCCCTCCCCCTCTCTCCCCAAGTCAACGGGATGGGGGAGGGTGGATAGAGAGGGGAGGAGGATGTGATGGCCGAGTGGTTATGGTACCTCGCTCGCATACTGAGTTGTCTTGTCTTGTCTTGTCTTGTCTCCGAAAGCAGCACCCTTCACAAGAACGGGCGTGAAAGATAAAAATCACTAAGATTGAAAATAGAACCCGAAGGGTTGTGGTTACCACGAAAATTAATAAAATCGTCTGACGGCACTTAGAATAAAAGGGGAAGTGCCACCCCCCCCCGGTACGGAAGGGTGTTAGGGGACCCCCCTCCCCCCCTTATGGGGGTCGCGGTCGATCAAGACTTCTTTCATACCAGAGGCCGCCAACAGAGCAAAGGACACAGATAGTGCCATACCTTACGTATTACGAGATCAAAGAAAAACAATAAAGAAATAAAGAAATAAAGAGAAAAAAGGAAATAAAGAGAGAGGTAGGAGAGGGGAAGAATGCAGCTTTATTCCCATTTTCCCTCTAACTCCCCTCTCTCCATTTTTCGTTTTCTTTTGTTTTCCGTTTTCTTTCTCTCTTTCCTCTCTCTCTCTCTCTCTCTCTCTCTCTCTCTCTCTCTCTCTCTCTCTCTCTCTCTCTCTCTCTCTCTCTCTCTCTCTCTCTCTCTCTCTCTCTCTCTCCCTTTCTCTTTCTTTCCTCACATCCCTCTTTTCTTCTCTCCCTTCCTTTTCCCCTCCCCCCTCTCTATCTCTCTATCTCTCTCTCTCCCATCTCTCTCTCTCTCTCTCTCTCTCTCTCTCTCTCTCTCTCTCTCTCTCTCTCTCTCTCTCTCTCTCTCTCTCTCTCTCTCTCTCTCTCTCTCTCTCTCTTCCTTTCTTTTTCTTTCTTTCCTCACATCCCTCTTTTCTTCTCTTCCTTCTCTCTCCCCTCTCTCTCTCTCTCTCTGTCTCTCTCTCGCTCTCTCTCCCTTTCTCTTTCTCTCTTTCCTCACATCCCTCTTTTCTTCTCTCCCTTCCTTCTCCCCTCCCTCTCTCTCTCTCCCCTTCTTCCACCGTTTTCTGCGCCATTTTGTCTCCCCTACCTACTTTCATTCCCCCCTTTTCTCCCCTCTTATGCGCTCCATCCTCTCCCCTGTTTCCCCTCTCTTCTCTCTCCTCTCTCTCCCCTTCTCTCCTTTCTCTTTTCTCCTTTCTCCCTTCTCTCCCACTCTCCCTCTCTCCCTCTCTCTCTTTTCTCCCGCCTCCCTTTCTTCTATTGCCTTCTCTCCCTCTTTCCCTCTCTCTCTCTTTCTCTCTCTCTCCCTCTATCTCTCTCCTCTTCTCTCTTCTACAATTATCATTTCCTTTCTCCCTTCTCTCCCACTCTCCCTCTCTCTCTCTTCTCCCCCCTCCCTTCCTTTTGTTGCCTTCTCTCCCTCTTTCCCTTTCTCTCTCTTTCCCTCTCTCTCTCTTTCCCTCCTCTCCCTTCTACAATTATCATTTCCTTTCTCCCTTCTTGAATTCTCGTTTTTTATCACCATTTCCTTATTCGTCCTCCCCTTCTTCCCCTCTTCCCTCCCTTCCCTTCCCCCCTTCCCTTCCCCCTTTCCCTTCCCCCCTTCCCTTCCCCCTTCTCCCTCTCCCTTTCCTCACCGAAGGGGCGCCAAGGAGATGAATGAAATCGCTTGGCGCCAGACGCCAAATACAGAGAGGAAAAATACCACCCGGCATGGAAAGGGTTAGCAAAGTCTCTGGATTTCCCGTTGAGCTAAAAGGACCATTACGAAGTTTATGGAGGGAGGGGGAGGTAAGGAGGGCGGGAAGGAGGGGAGGAAAGGAGGGCGGGAGGGAGGGAGAGAAGGAGGGGGAGGGAGGGAGAGAAGGAGGGCAGGAGGGAGGGAGAAAAGGAGAGCGGGAGGGAGGGAGGAAAGGAGGGAGGGAGAAAAGGAGGGAGGGGAGGTAAGGAGGGCAGGAGGGAGGGAGGTAAGGAGGGCAGGAGGGAGGGGAGGTTAGGAGGGCAGGAGGGAGGGAAGAAAGGAGGGCAGGAAGGAGGGAGGGAGGGAAGGAGGGCGGGAATGAGGGAATTAAGGAGCGCAGGAGGGAGGGAATGAGGGAAGGATGGGAGGTGAAGGAAGGAGGAAGGGAGGGAAGGAGGAAGGAACGGAGGAAGCCAACTTGAGAATAGGATAGTTGGAGGGAATGAGAGAGGGAAGAAGTGAGGGAGGAAGGAAAGGAGTGAGAGAAGGATTGTTGGAGGGAGTGAGGGAGGGAAGAAAGGAGGGGAGGGAGAAGGAATGGATGGAGAGAAAGAGGGTGGGAGGGAGGGAGGGAGGGAGGTAGGGAGGGAGGGAGGGATAAGAAAGGACGAAAAGAGGGATGGAAGAATTGTTATGGACTTTAGTTTCCCACCGCTTCTATCCCGAGTATGTAAGGAAGGAGGAAGAGAGGGAGGGAGGAAGAGAGAGAGGGAGGGAGGGAGGGAGGATGTAGAGGAAGAAGAGGAAGAAAAAGATGGAGGGAAGGAAGAAAAGGGTGGAAAAACCGTGCTTACACTGTATGTGTATGTGTGTGTGTATGCATGTGTGTACGCATACATGCATGTATACAAGCGTGTGCACACGTACATGCACGTATGTACAGTATGTATACACGGACACACAGTGTTCATATGTGTCTCTTGTATGGACAGAAAAAGATTTAAGGAAAAGTTTGTCCTGCCGAGGAAAAATGAAATTGAACAACGGATGATAAAAAAATAAAATACAAATAAAAAAATAGAAAAATAAAAAAATGAAAAAGGTTGGGTGGTGGAAATGGAAGCCAAGACCAAATATCGTGGATTGCGAACCGCGGATTGGGAACCGCGGATTGCGAACCGCGGATTGGGAACCGCGGACTGGGAACCGCGGATTGAGAACCGCGGATTGAGAACCCAGGATTGAAATAAACAAACAAGTACATAGATAAACAAACAAATGAAAATAGATAAAAACGAAATAATATTAAATAAAATTAAATATAGTATTTTGACTTTGTGCCGCCCATCACGTAGGTTCACAACATAATGGGCACCTCAGAAGTTACTTTCCGATATTATCATTAAAATTCATGAACCTTTCCTTCAGGAGTTCCTTTATTTCATCCAGTACTCCCTTTAACTCCTTTATATTCCAGTTTCCATATTAATGTTTTGTGAAATATCAAAAGGTTTGTTCAGATCCAGGTGTACAAAGTTCACAAACACATCTCTCTAGTGTAGCATATTGATCGTTCCTCAGTAAAAAAAATTAAACAAATTTGAAACACATGACCTTTCTCTCTCTATCAGTCTATCTATATATCTGTCTCTTTCGTTTTTCTCTCTCACTTTCTCTTTCCGTCTCCGTCTCTCTCTCTCTCTCTCTCTCTCTCTCTCTCTCTCTCTCTCTCTCTCTCTCTCTCTCTCTCTCTCTCTCTCTCTCTCTCTCTCTCTTTCTATTTCTTCCTACCTCTCCCCTTTTCTTCCTCTTTCTCTTTCTCCACTCTCTCTTGCTCCCCTCTTCTCTCTCTCTCTCTCCCTCCCTCTCCCTCCCCCCTCCTCTCTCTCTCTCTCTCTCTCTCTCTCTCTCTCTCTCTCTCTCTCTCTCTCTCTCTCTCTCTCTCTCTCTCTCTCTCTCTCTCTCTCTCTCTCTCTCTCTTCCACTCTTTCTTCCTCATTCTTTCTATCTCCCCACTCTCTCTTTCTCCCCCTCCCTCCTTTCTCTCTATCTATCTATCTCTCCGCCTGTGTGTATGTGTGTTTGTGCTTGTGTGTGTGTGTGTGTGTGTGTGTGTGTGTGTGTGTGTGTGTGTGTGTGTGTGTGTGTGTGTGTGTAAGCGTGCATGCGTGCGTGCGCGTTCCAGTGAACGTCTCTAAGCGCATGCGAGGTTACACATGGCTGCGCACACACGAAGGCTCATTTTGAAGTTGATTCCAAGTGAGAAAAGGACCTTACTGCAACAAAGACGGTTCCCCCTTCAGTAGCTCTTCGTTTCCCGTCGTTAGCGTCCCACAGGATCCTGGATCCTCCCGTCTCCTCCCCTGGGACCCACTGGTTGACCTCTCACGGCGATGGACACGAGCGCCGGCAGGTGAGACGGGTCAAGTGAGGTCAGGCCATGTGCGAAGAGGTCAGGCGAGGTCAGAGTGTGGGAGAATAGCGCCGAAGAGCTCGAGGGCCCATAAGGGTCTCAGGTTCACAGAGGTATGGGTTATTCATCAAGTGTCTGGAAGCTTATTGTGATTACTCGTGTGTGTGTGTGTGTGTGTGTGTGTGTGTGTGTGTGTGTGTGTGTGTGTGTGTGTGTGTGTGTGTGTGTGTGTGTGTGTGTGTTTGTGTGTGTGTGTGTGATTCACCATGGCCTTTGAATCACGTGTTGGGCTCGTGACCGACAGCTACTACCCCCTCGGATGAGAGCTCAGAGCTCATATATGACCGATCTATGGGTAATGTTGTGACCTTACACATACACACACACAACTCCCCGCCCACGAGAGTTGGAGTAACGATTCGCAGCCCAGCGATACTGAAACTATTTCAGCCCTGGGAGGGATTCAAACCCGGACCGCCGCAGTGGCAGCCGAGAACTCTACCATTTGCGCCACGAGTCGTGTGTGTGTGTGTGTGTGTGTGTGTGTGTGTGTGTGTGTGTGTGTGTGTGTGTGTGTGTGTGTGTGTGTGTGTGTGTGTGTGTGTGTGGGGGGGGGGGGGGGGGTGGGGGGGGGTGGGGGGGGGGGGGGGGGTGTTGGGGGGGGGGGGGGGGGGGGCGGTCCGGGGAATCAGGGCATGGGACGCGGAGCGGACGTGGCACGCGCGGCGGAGAGAGGGACGCGCGCTAACCCCGAAAAGAGGCACGGGAGGGCGAGGGAAGGCGAGCGCTGGCCGGACAGGAGAGGCACAGTGGAAAGCCGGCAGAAGGGCGGCGAGGGGGGATGCGCATGGAAGGAAAAGTGACCAAGCCCCGGCAGACCGAAACGAGATAGAAATCAGCGCTGGCGTGCGAGAGGACAGTTGGGGCAGCGTAGCTACAGGCGGAAAAGGCGGCCGGCCCGGAGCGGCAAGAAGAGATCTGGCAGACCGGGACGGCCATAGCCATCGCCAAGAGGACAGAATACCTACAGCAAACATTGGCTAATCAAGACGCAGGAGAAAAGGAAGACCTGAAGCACCCTAGCCACACATCGAGGGGCCGCGGGCGAGGGGCACGAGGGTCCACGTCAGCTCAAGAACTCCAGGGGGAGGACGGGGAGCGGCGGCGGCAAGACCAGGCAGAGCCTGCCTGGGTGTCCCCGCAGACTCGAGCGACATATAGGCAGCGTCCGCCCCGCCCCGCACCTACCCACAGAAGAACCAATACCGCACCGTTCCCCGTCCGGAAGCCCACGCAACTAAGTCGTACAACTGGAAAAGCCCGCGCACGACGGACACCCAGTGCCGGGGTGGAGACATGGCAATTTGTAAGGAAAAGGATAGTTGGCCTAGTATGTGAAAAGGCGACTCCCCTGGCCCAAGCTTCAGTAAGGACAGGAAAAGGTCACCCTGAACAACTGCACGCGCGGCCCCGCCCAGCCCATCCCTCCCCTAGTATCCACCCATCCCTCTCTCGACCCCCCCTCCCCCACCCACCTACTACATTCCCCTCCCCTCCCTTCTCTTCCCCTCCCCTTCCTACTACCTTCCCCTCCCCTCCCTTCCCCTCCCCTCTCTTCCCACTACCTTCCCCTCCCCTCTCTTCCCACTACCTTCCCCTCCCCTCTCTTCCCACTACCTTCCCCTCCCCTCCCACTCCCTTCCCCTCCCCTCCCCACCCTCCAACTCCCTTCCCCTCCCCTCCCCCACCCTCCCACTACCCTCTCCCCTCCCGAACCCTCCCACTCCCTTCTCCTCCCCTCTCCCACCCTCCCACTCCCTTCTCCTCCCCTCCTCCACCCTCCCACTCCCATTCCTCCCCCTTTCCTCCCACCCTGTACTCTCACACTCATGCGTTCCATTGTCTGGCCCCTCCCCTTCCCTCGGCATACCTGTTCCCACAACGCTCAGCATCAAGCACCTTCCACCTCCACCTCCACTCCCGTCCCCTCCACCTTTCCACCTCCACCTCTCCTCCCGTCCCCTCCACCTTCCAACTCCACCTCCCCTCCCGCCTCCACCACCACAACCACCACCTCCTCCCTCCCGTCCCCTCCGCCACCAGCCGCTTCTTCATCCTTCCAGGCGAGATGAGCAAGAGACACGTCATCACTGGTCCAGCAAGTGTGTGATGAAACATGACGACATGACTGTACCTGAATGGCTGGGTTCGGGTTAGGAACATAGAAATGAAGGAGGCTGTAAGAGACCATAAGGCCTACACTAGGTAGCTCCATGTCAATGACCACCTATTAGTTAAAAGGTTCTTGGATATTTCCTTTTTTATAAATCTTAATTTGTCCAATTTAAACCAATTACTGTGAGTCCTGCCCTGTTGTCTTAATATGATGACCTTGTTTGCGTCACCCTTGTTAAAGCCTTTGATCCACTTGTTTGGCGTCTGGCCGAAGAAAACCTTTTTGATGGGATATCGAAGCGATAGGATATAGGGGAGACTACTATGATGGTCATTGTACTATTATGCGAACTATACCT
>NC_134783.1:49914032-49919032 GCF_046742065.1 Oratosquilla oratoria | reverse complement strand
TCCGCCGAAAAAGAGAAATACTTTTTTTGTAGTTAACCCTGAGCATTCTGTGTATTAGATACCTGTTTTGTGTAGGTAACCCTCAGCCACCACCTCTACCTCCCCACCCCAACCCTCCAGCTCACCACCTCAAAGGTCCTTGGGTACCAGCTGCTCCGTTTACCAGCTGCACCAGCTGTCGGCGCTGGAACAGCTGGAGCTGAAGGTCCGGTCAGGATTTTCTTTGACATTGTCCAGCCGCCTCATGACCTGGGGAGGGGGAGAGGGGGTGGGAAGGGGGGGAGGGGGAAATGGGGGGAAGGCGGGGAAGGGGGGGAGAAAGGTTTAGGGGCAGAAGTAATTCTAGACTCAGGTTAAACTAACCTTTCTTAACTTGGATTAACTGTCGGTTTATTTTCTCAGATCGTCGTATCACCAGCTCCGTTACACCGTTACGTTGGTGAACCTTTCCCCCCATCTACCCCATTCCCCATTCCCCCATCACCCCATCCCCATCTCTCCCTCATCCCCATCTCTCCCCATCCTCTTTCCCCTCCTTCCCCCATCCCCTAATTCCCCATTCCCCCATCACCCCATCCCCACCTCTCCCCATCCCCCCTTCCCCCCTTTCCCCATCCCCTCTTCCCCATCCCCTCTTCCCCATCCTCCATCCCCACCTCTACCCCATCCTCACCTCTCCCCTATTCCCCCTTCCCCCCTCTCCCCATCCCCCCTTCCCCCTTTCCCCATCCCCTCTTCCCCACCCGCCATCCCCACCTCTCCCCCATTCCCCCTTCCCCCTTCCCCCTTTCCCATCCCCTCTTCCCCCATCCCCACCTCTTCTCCATCCCCACCTCTCCCCCCGTTCCCCCCTTACAAGGGACTGCATAAGGTCTTATGCAGGTAAGACCTTAGTAACTTTAGTGACACCCCTACGGAGCTGAGTTACACAGAATTGATTGGAGACGGATCCCCACTCAGAATAGAAATACTAATAAATTGTACTCTCTTCCATATATCGTTTCTGCTACCCTTAACTAAGGTTACTAAGTAGAGATTGATTGAGGCTACTTCAGCGTGCGGTCTACTGCAGTAGTCTACGCTGTGAGTTGACCTCTTATGACATGGTTTTAACCCGAGTGCGCCAGCCCGGTTAATATTGGTTAGGTTAGGTTAGGTTAGGTTGGACTAGGTTAGGTTAGGCTAGGTTAGGTTGGGCTAGGTTAGGTTGGGCTAGGTTAGGTTGAGCTAGTTTAGGTTGGACTTGGTTAGGTTGGGCTAGGTTATGTTGGACTAGTTAGGTTGAGCTAGTTTAGGTTGGACTTGGTTAGGTTGGGCTGGGTTATGTTGGGCTAGTTAGGTTGAGCTAGATTAGGTTGGGCTTGGTTAGGTTGGGCTAGTTTAGGTTAGATTAGGTCAGGTTGGGCTAGGTAAGGTTGGGTTATGTAGGTTGGGCTAGGTTAGGTTGGGTTGGGCTAAGTTAGTTTGGGTTAGGTTAAGTTAGGTTGGGCTAGGTTAGGTTGGGTTGGACTAGGTTAGATTAGGTTGGGCTAGGTTAGTTTAGGTTAGGTTAAATTGGGTTAGTTTAAGTTGGGCCAGGTTAGGTTAGGTTAGGTTGGGCTAGATTTAATTAGCATCGATAGATAAAATATGTTGTGCCCACAGTGGAGGGTGAGGGTGGGAGTGGGAGGGAGGTGAAAGTATTGATTAAAATCACCTGCCGAAATAAAATGTCCCACCGTATCTTGACTCATTTGTTTGTTTATTATTATTTACTTTATTTTCATTTATTATTAGTTGTCTGTCAATTTATTATTATATACTATTTACCCGTTTGTTTATTTTTTAACTATATTAATTTATTTATCTTATTTACTATTATTTATAGTATTATAATTTTTATTTATTTTCTATTTTTTTTTTTTTTTTTTTTTTTTTTCGCATCCGACCTAGTTATGGACCAAAAGGTCTCCTGTCGGTAAGCTCAGCCTTTGTAAATCCTTTGTAACAAACAATTCGCGTCAGCTGAAGAGTGACCCACGGCGAAGTCAGAGAGATCTGAAGGAAGGCTTTGAGGTCATCCTTTGAACTGCCGCGACCCGGTTCCCCCTCGATGCCAGGCCTCGAGTACCAGCTGACTCCCCCTCCTTGTCCCACCACCATCACATCGCCATTGGTGAAATGTATTAGGGGGTGTTTCGTCCGGGTGGTGTTTTGCCACCGGGGGGTGTTTTGTCCGCGGGGTATTTCGTCCGGGGGTATTTTGTGAATGTCTTGCCTCAGAGGGTGTTTCGTCCGGGGATATTTTGTCCAGGGGGTGTTTCGTCCGGGGGTATTTCGTCCGGGAAATGTTTTGCACCGGGGTGTTTCGTCCGGGGTTATTTCGTCCAGGGGTGTTTTGCCCCGGAGGTGTTTCGTCCGGGGATATTTTGTCCGGGAGATGTTTTGCCCCGGAGTGTGTTTCGTCCGGGGGTGTTTTGTTTGGGAGTATTTCGTCGGGAAGATTTTTTGCCCCGGGGGGTATTTCGTCCGGGGGATGTTTTGCCCCGGGGGTATTTCGTCCGGGGATGTTTTACCCCGGGGGTATTTCGTCGGGGGGATGTTTTGTCCCGGAGGTGTTTCGTCCCGGGGGTGTTTTGTCCTGGGGGTGTTTCACCCGGGGGAGGGGTGTTTCGTCCTGGGGTGTTTTGTCCAGATACCACGTTCCTGGGGCATGAAGGACCAGATCGTCATTCCGTGGCCGGTCGTACGCTGACCTTAGGTTCTGACAGGCAGAAGGACAGGACGTTATAAAGAGGTTTCTGTTCTGACGTTAAAAAAAAATAATAATAAAAAAATAAAAAAAATATTACGTGACGTCATTCTATGACGTTATCATGACGTGCGACGTCACCATTATGTCATATAAGGTGAAGTGAGGAGTCATTAAATCTTACATGTGTGACGTCACACATCCACGGTCATATGTGACGTTCTGTGACCTCATAGAGGTAATGACGTCACGTTATGACATCGTGTTATGTGATGTCATATCCTTATAGAGATAAGTGATGTCACAGAAACGCCGTACAACGTCCTTGTCTTCTTCGAGATCCTGAGGGCACCTGGCGACCTTAGGGTGTCGGGTCAACGTTCTTTGTATCATCAATATCATTGCCCCTTCAATATATTGGCCCAATATTTTTGTCCTATTGATGTATTTTTGTCTGTTCGATTAATTTATTCAGTATTGTTGTCCCTTCAATGTATTGTCTAAAACGTTTTGTCATATCAATGTATTGATTCAATATTTTTGTCCCTTCAATGTATTGTCCCCTCAATGTATTGTCTCAATAATTTTGACCCTTCAATTAATTGATTTATTATTGTCGTCCCCTCAATGTATTGTCTCAATATTTTTGTCCCATCAGTGTGTCTCAATATTTTTGTCCCATCAAAATATTGTCTCAATGTTTTTACCCTACAGTGTATTGGATCAATTTTTTGTCACTTCAATATACTGTCCCAATATCAATGTCCCATCAATATATTGTCTCAATATCTTTGTCCCTTCAAAATGTTGTCTCAATATTATTGTCCTCTCAATGTATTTTCTCAATATTTTGATCGTTCCTTCAATTTATTGTCTCAATATTTTTCTCCCATCAATGTATTGTCAATATTTTTGTCCCCTCAATATATTGATTTAGTATTCTCATCCCTTCAATGTACAGTACTGTCTCAATATTTTTGTCCCATCAATGTATTGTCAATATTTTTGTCCCCTCAATGTATTGATTTAATATTCTCATCCCTTCAATGTATTGTCTCAATATTTTTGTCCCTTCAATGTGTTAACTCAATAACATTGCCCTCTTTACATTGTTGTTCAGCACAGCCTCCAGTGTCAATACTATTCACCATGTTATTGACAAAATAAATGTTATGCTGTTGACAAACTGTTATCACGCCACTTTGTTATTGACAAAATAAAGGTTATTACACGAAGTTATTGACAAAATAGAGATTATAACGGGACTTTATTGATGAAATGGCGATTATAACGTGAAGTTATTGATTAAATAACGGAGATTACGCTTTGTTATTGACGAAATAAAGGTCATTATCAGACGTTATTGACAAAATCGAGGTTATAACGGGACATTATTGATAAAATGGAGAATAAAACGTGACGTTATTGATAAAATAACGGATATTACGCTTTGTTATTGACGAAATAAAGGTTATTACTGGAAGTTATTGACAAAAAATTATTACCGGACGCTATTGATAATAAAGGTTATTACGCGACGTTATTGATAAAATAAAGGTTACTAATCTGTTATTGATCTTGTAAGGATTGCGTATACATTTCTTGACATTTTGGGAAGATTCCACCCTGGCCTCGCTGTGGGCAGTCTGCCCATGACGCCAAGCAGGGAGATGTTTTTCATGAAAATAATCTCTGCTTGAACAGCTTATTACTTTTTCTCTGGTGAACAGATTTATATACCTTTCTCTCTCTCTCTCTCTTTCTCTCTCTGTCTCTTTCGCTGTCTCTCTCTCTCTCTCCCCCTCTCTCCCTCTCTCCCTCTCCCCCTCTCTCCCCCTTCTCCTATATATATATATATATATATATCTCTCTCTCTCTCTCTCTCTCTCTCTCTCTCTCTCTCTCTCTCTCTCTCTCTCTCTCTCTCTCTCTCTCTCTCTCTCTCTCTCTCTCTCTCTCTCCCTCTCTCTCTCTCTCTCTCCCTCTCTCTCTCTCTCTCTCTCTCTCACTCTCTCTCTCTCTCTCTCTCTCTCTCTCTCTCTCTCTCTCTCTCTCTCTCTCTCTCTCTCTCTCTCGTTCGCCTTTATCACCCTGACGTAATCACGCACACACTAATTCTGAAATTGCCGTCCTGAAATCTGAAGTGTCTGAAGCGGGCCAATTTCGGTCCCCGGTGGTAATCTTGGGAGTGTAATTTCTTTTGGATGTCATTTGGTAGTCGTCACCGGATACAAACTACCGGAGGGGATGGGGGGGGAGAGGAGGAGGA
>NC_134783.1:49896532-49901532 GCF_046742065.1 Oratosquilla oratoria | reverse complement strand
AACAAAAGAGAAAAGATGTGATAGAAGAGTGAAAATGGTTAAAAAAGATGAAGAAATCTAACGCTTTTAAGAGTAGGTTCTGTCAAAAGCTGAATACAGTCGTTTGATATCAAATTCTGAATGAAATTCATAAAAACAACAGCAATAATAATAATAATAATAATAATAATAATTATAATAATAATAATAATAATAATACTATAATAATAATAGTAGTAGTAATAATAATAATAATAATAATAATAATAATAATAATAATAATAATAATAATAATAATAATAATAATAATAATAATAATAATAATAATAATGATAACAACAACAACAACAACAACAACAACAACAACAACAACAACAACAACAACAACAACAACAACAACAACAACAACAACAACAACAACAACATTAAAAGTAATAATAATAATGATGCAATGATGACAGTAATAATGATAATAATGACGATAATAGTAATAGTAATGATAATAGTGTTAATAGTATTAATGATAATGATAAAAATATAAAAGTAATAATCATAGATACGGAAAATAAAGACGGAATAAAGAGAAAAATATCCCTCCCGTGTCTTTTTCCTCTGCTGTGATATTCCATTAGCGTTTCATGCCGGAAAGGATAAGAATGCCGCTGCCGTGTTCCCAGGCGGATTTTTTTTTTCTAGAATCGAGGCATGTGTCAAGATGGCTACCCCTCTTACAAGGAGGAAAATGCCATTATAAACAATATTTTGATTCAGTAAAACTTTAATTTTGTAAACCAACTCTATGGTAACACTTATCAAGACCTCCGCCGAGTTAGAGAAATGAGAAATGTATACATACATATATATATATATATATATATATATATATATATATATATATATATACATGTATATATATATGATATATATATATATATATAATATATATATATATATGATATATATATATATATATAGTATATATATATATATGTACACACACACACATATATATATATATATATATATATATATATTATATATATATATATATATATATATATATATATATATATTAATTTAATAAAAATATCAAAATTTAAAATCAACTCTTTGGCAACACATTTATTATGTCTGTCGCCAGACGATTTTATTCAGCGGAGGGGAAGCTCGTACATTCAAAGGCCTTCACTAAGTTCATCAAACCTTTGTGGTTGCTCTGGCTGCCGTCAGGTGATTTTATTCAGCTGACGGAAGTCCTGAAGTGAAATGGTCAATTTCTAACCGATTTTTGATCATTTGAGAATATTCATTATAAGATGTTCTAATTTGTCCTAAGTTGATCTGTGAATGAAATTGATGTGAAGTGAAATCTTATTGAAATATACAAATTTGAAAAAATAGAGGTTAATGATGAAACTGGAATTTCAGCAAAAGCTATCATGCTAAACCACCTCGCAGAGCGAATAAAGTTGAAGTCTTGACAAGAAAACGATGAGATTTACAAACACATCGCCAGTTTATTTATTTTGTTTTATATATTTGTTTGATTTTTATTTTATTAATTTATTATTATTTTTTTTTAGTCTATATCATTCCATCCGTTATTCTCTTTTTTTCACATCACAAAATGTTTTATAATTTGTTTATTTTTTATTTTGTTCATTTTTTTTTCTATTTGTTTCTTTTTGTCTATTTTATTTCATCCGTTATTCTCATTTTTTTTCACATCACAAAATGTTTTATAATTTGTTTATTTTTTATTTTGTTCATTTATTAATTTTTTTTTATCTACTTGTTTCTTTTTGTCTATTTTATTTCATCCGTTATTCTCATTTTTTCACATCACAATTTGTTTTATAGTTTGTTTAATTTCAATTTTATTCATTTATTCATTTTTTATCTATTTATTTTGTCTCTTTTTTGTCTATTTTTTCACATCACAATTTGTTTTATAATTTGTTTAATTTTTATTTTCTACGTTTATTAATTTTTTTTATCTATTTTGTTTCTTTTTGTCTATTTTTTCACACCACAATTTGTTTTATAATTTGTTTAATTTTTATTCTATTCATTTATAATTTTTTTTATCTAATTACTTGCTTCTTTTTGTCTATTTTTTCACATCACAAATTGTTTTATAATTTGTTTAATTTTTATTATTTTTTGTCTATTTATTTGTTTCTTTTTGTCTATTTTTTCACATCACAAATTGTTTTATAATTTGTTTAATTTTTGTTTTATTCATTTATTATTTTTTTTTATCTATTTGTTTGTTTCTTTTTGTCTATTTTTTCATATCACAATTTCTCTAGCTCTTTTACCCGTAATCCCCGTCCGCCATCATTGTCTCCCATTCTTTCTCATTTTCTGACACCTTGTCAACTTTTTTCCTCTCTCCTCCTCCTCCTCCGCCTCTTCTTCCTTCTCTCCTCCTTCTCCTCCTCCTCGCTCTCCTTCTCCTTCTCCTCCACCTCCTCCTTCTTATTCCTCTTCTCCTTCTCGTCATCCTCCTTCTTCCCCTCCTCCTCCTCGTCCTCCTCTTCCTCCTCCTCCTCCTCGTCCTCCTCTTCCTCCTCCTCCTATTCCTCCTCCCCTTCCTCCTCCTCCTTCTGCTCCTCCTCTTCTTCCACGTCCTCCTCCTTCTCTTCCTCCTCATTCTCTTCCTCCTCCTCCTCCTTCTCCCTCTTCTCGTCCTCCTGCTGCTGCTCCTCCTCCTCCATACCTCCTCCTCCTCCTCCTCCTCCTCCTCCTCCTCCTCTTGTCTTCCTTCTATCACCGTGACTGATGTGTATCGTGCTTTCTTTCTCTCCTTCTTCATCACCCTCCTCCGTAATCTCCTCGTCATCATCGGGACCCGTGAAGAGAAGGGGGAGATTTGAAATTCGAAAAAAATAACGAACCCCAACGGCCCGAACGCGTAACGGAAATTAACGGAAATTGCACCCTTGCGAAAATTTGAACGTTCTGGCGACGAGTCTGAAGAGACGTCGAATGGTGACTCAGCTCGTCGAAACAATAACGCCAAACGAACATGACATAACTCATTAAAAAGAAAAATGAAAAGAAAAAGAGAAGGAATAAGAAAAATATATCGTCATCTCAAGCCCAGCCATACAAATGTTGAAGCAAAAATACTAAATGTTTATATATATATATATATATATATATATATATATACATATATATACATATACATATATACATATATATATATATATAAAATATATATATACATATATATACATATATATACATATACATATATGTACTATATATATATATATATATACATATATGTATATATATATAATATATATATATATATATATATATAGAGAGAGAGAGAGAGAGAGAGAGAGAGAGAGAGAGATAGACGAATAGGAAGTGTACCAGAAAATATATTATTCATATTTATTTTAGGATATATATATATATATTATATATATATATATATATAAATATATATATATATATATATATATATATATATAGATATTATATATATATCACAAACAATTGTCTATATATATATATACATATATATATATATATATATACATATATATTATTTATATTATTTATCATTAAACTATATAATTTATAAATTCAATCTGAACATTTCACACTTTAATTGATTTATTTTAACGGATCCTTATCAGAGGTAAAATAAAACAAGTGAACTACTGGGATCAGTCTTCATAAAATTCACATTGAAATGAAAGAAATGAGATAATTATGAATAATATTTTGATTCAATAAAATCTCAAAATTGCAAACCAACTCTATGGCAACACTCATCAAGATCTCCGCCAAGTAGATAAATGGGATACAGTGATTTTGTTGATGATGTCATCGACAGGAGAAACTACATTTTTAAGACTTTTCCCCAAATGTGTTATATCATTATAAGCTCTTATATATATTTTTTGTCAATATTTGTATGTATTTTGGCATATTCCATATTTTGTATATTCCATATTTTTCCTGAAGATGTCTCTATGTAGACGAAACGTTGATTATTGTGATGGATTATTTTGGTGAACTTGTCTTTGCTCACTCTCGGAAAAACCGGATTTTTTTTTAGAAACCTTGAAAATACAAACAAGAAAATTATTATCTGACAAAATGCTGTCGATTTGAATGACCTAATCGGTTAGTCACTATCACTTGTCACGGGCTAACGGAGGTTCGGGTCCTTAGCTGTACCACGTTTCAATTTTTGCATGTAAGCCTCCTCGAGTTTCTCGATGTTGATGGCTTAGAATTAAAGTGAATTGTTGATATATATATATATATATAATTTTTTTTTTCAACCACATTAACTTTTTACTTTTAATTCCATGTCATCACGAAAGAGACTGACAATGCGCTCGACGGAGACATATACGGAAACTGATACGAAGTGAAGCAAAGGGCTCGAACCTCAGCTCAGACGTATCAAAGTAACAGTGACTAACCACTGCGCCATCAAGACAGATCTGAGATATAGTATCTGCACTGGGGACCATTCAGTGTGTGAATATATATATATATATATATATATATATAATATATATATATATATATATATGTGTGTGTGTGTGTGTGTGTGTGTGTGTGTGTGTGTGTGTGTGTGTGTGTGTGTGTGTGTGTGTGTGTGTGTGTGTGTGTGTGTGTGTGTGTGCGTAAGATGACTTCACCTATGTGGGGCCCTAATACGGGAGACTATCCCAGTACAACCCTCGAGGTAACTCGAAACCCGGCGGCCCCAACCATGAGCCCTGGGGAACTCCACTGCGACTGTCGAAACCGCTCATCGCAAGAACTCTCCCAACGAACGAATAAAATCGCCTGGCGGCAGGTGAAGGCGTTGAGTTAGGGAAACAGATGAGGAGGAAGGATTTAGACTACATAACCACGAAAACCACTAACTACTGTGTCTGGACCTTTGGGAGTAACTGAGGCAGAGCACGCGCTAGGTAACTCCTCCCCTCTTCTCCACTGCCCCTCCCCCCTCTCCCCTCCCCCCTCTCCCCTCCCCC
>NC_134783.1:49866532-49891532 GCF_046742065.1 Oratosquilla oratoria | reverse complement strand
TCCCTTCTTATGATGGATATTTTCTTCATCATCATCTTCCTCCTCCATTAAAATCCTTTGGAATAATCCAAAAACCCACAGCAAATAAGTAAATAAGTAAATGAATATATATGATAACAATGATAATAATGATAATAATGATAATAATAATAATAATATTAATATTAATAATAATAATAGAAATAATAATAATAGTAATAACTAATGATAATAATCATAATAATAATAATAATAATAATAATAATAGTAATAATAATGATGATAATAATGACGATAATAATGATAATAATAATAGTAATAATAATAATAGTAATAGTAATAATAATAATAATAATGATAATAATAATAATAATTAATAATTAATAATAATAATAATAATAGTAATAATAATAATTAATAATAATAATAATAATAATAATAATAATAATAATAATAATAATAATAATAATAATAATGATAATAATTAATAGTAATAATAATAATTAATAATAATAATAATAATAATAATAATAATAATAATAATAATAATAATAATAATAATAATGATAATAATTGCACCGTCGTTAATCACAACGTCATTTTAGTAACGTGTTTTACCTGGAAAGTTGAAATCCCCACTGTTATGTTTACACACATATCCACTCACTCATCCACCCAAACATGTAACACACACGCGCGCACACACACACACACACACACACACACACACACACACACACACACACACACACACATATACATCTGCCTTACCGAACTGGAGCGTGTAAGGCAGATGTTAACTAATAATGATTTCTCTTGTGATCTCATTGAGGATGTCATAAGGAGGAATATGGAAGAATTCCACACACAAACCCAGACCACTGACGATAAAAAGAAACATATTACACTATATCATAAAATAGACTATGGAACGGCCTACAGACAGGAAGTAGACACCCTCCGAAGGATTATCAACGATGGAGTTGTACCAAAAGAACCCTACGAGAGAGCTTTTCTGAGAGTCTCCAGCCGTCCCAATCTGGTAGCCTCCTTAATAATGAAAAACAACACCACCCCTGTAGGACCCAAGGAATCGAAAACCGGCGTAGTCTACAAATTTAAATGCTCTGAAGAGGCATGCAAGCCCCTCGACATGAGCTACGTCGGACACACGATGACCACCTTAAGAAGGCGACTTCTAGCACACCGAAATAACGGAGCTATTCACCAGCATTACATTGACACACAGGACAAGAAGCCGCGCTTGGAAGACCTCATCAGGGACACCGTAATAATTCACACAGACTCTAAATACGGACGCCTAGTAATTGACGAGACAGTTAGTATTACTTTACAGCAGCCTACATTAAACGTCCAGAAGTCATCGGATCATGTCCTCCCTTCCAATAGAAAAAACAGACCCGCACACCGTGACATTTGCCCACTGGAAGTTCCAAGACGACAAGACGTGACATTAGCTCCCCGTAGGTCCCGGCGAGAGGGTGCATCTAGACATTTGCTCACCGGAAGTGACAACTCGACAAGACGTGACATAAACCCATCGTTGGACTAGGGCCCCCTTCCTGGCCCCACCCACCCGCATATTCCCACCAATCATATTCCACCATTTTCATTTATTCTCTGTTGTTTGTACGGCCCACGGGCCTTTATATTCTAATTTTTTTCACATTTGTAATCAGTTTTACCCTGAAGACGACCATGTGAAATGGTTGAAACAGCTGTCGGTATAAAATGGAAAACCACTCTGACGATTTTCGTACTTTCCTCCAGAGTTTGAACCATGAAGAGAAAATGATACTTAGAAAGTTAGAGAAATGTTCTCTAAAAATCATTGATGCCACTTGTGCTTTAGCATTCAACAGAAAATATATATATATATATATATATATATATATATATATATATATATATATATAAACGCACAAACAAACACACACTCTCTTTTTCTTTTCTCTCTCTCTCTCTCTCTCTCTCTCTCTCTCTTTCGCACACACACACACACGCGCGCGCACACACACACACACACACATACACGTACACACACACACAAACACACACACACGCACACACACACACACACACAAACACACACACACACACACACACACGTACACACACATACACGTACACACACACACGCACACACACGCACACACACACACACACACACACATACACACACACACACACACACACACACACACACACACACACACACACACACACACACACACACACACACACACACACACACACACACACACACACACACAATGAAAGAGAGAGAGAGAGAACACGCGTTCCTTGACCCGCACCTACACACTTCCATTCCCCCCCAACTCCCTTCCACTCCCCATCCCCCACCCCCCACCCCCCACCCCCAGCAGTTCCTCTCCTCGCCTTGGGGCTCAAACCCTCTGACCCCGTTCCCAGGAACGTCCCCGACGCACAATACAACGGTGATGACCCGAAGAGCGGTTTCGAATGATGTCCATTTTGTTTTTTATTTTATTCGTGGAGTCGGAAACTCGCTGGCCGAGCGTGTTAAGGCGTCGCTCCTTGCGGCAAAGGTCGAGGGAACGGTGGTTCGAAACCTGCCACCG
This sequence comes from Oratosquilla oratoria, assembly GCF_046742065.1. NCBI lineage: Eukaryota > Metazoa > Arthropoda > Malacostraca > Stomatopoda > Squillidae > Oratosquilla > Oratosquilla oratoria. Next base: position 49,888,929 of record NC_134783.1, on the reverse strand, counting down.
GCGAAGTTGAATAAAGTTTTATGTTACAAATTCCTCTGTAAGGGGCACCGTCCTAGCCTTCCGATAAGAGGAGGGATTGTGACGTTAAATCCTGTCATCATTCTTGGAGTCATGGGACCTATGGTGGGCCGGTGTCTAGCATGCTCTGACCGGTGCCTCAAGTTTGGGGAATCGAGGTGTGTCATTTCTTGAAGAATTTTGCATGATGTTGAGGAAAAAAAAAAAAAAAAAAAAAAAAAAGGAGAGAGAGAGAGAGAGAGGGAGAGAGAGAATAAAAATTAATATATAAATGTATGAGTAAATAAATAGATAAATAAGTGAATAAATAAAATCAGTTATCTTAGTGGTTATAAAACTCCCCCCCCCCCAGAAATGAATAAATAATAAATAAATCAAGATTTATAATAAATAAGAAAATAAATATTTTTTTGAGGAGTTGGAGAAGAAACTGTGCCAGGAAATTCTATGTTGAGACCAAGACCGTCACCTTTGCCCTCTATGCTTGGGCTGCCAGGGAAAGTAATAGATATTGCTACCCTTGAGATACCTCGGGGCCACAAATAATAATGGAAATAGTCATAGTAATGATAAAAATAGTAACAATAATAAAGAAATGATAAAAATTATTAATATTAACAGTAATGGTAATAATAATAATAAGGAAATAATAATAAGAATGATTAATATTATCAATACTAATAATGAATAAGTAGTAGTAATAATAAAAATACTAACAATAATAAAGAAATAATATCAACAATTATTAATATTAATAGTAATAACAATAATAAAGAAATAATAAAAATGATTAATATTAGCAATACTAATAACGAACAAATTAATGAATAATTAAATAGATAAATAAATTAAAATATATAGTAGTAACAATAATATAGAAATAATAATAAAAATGATTAATATTAGCAATACTAATAATGAATAAATTAATGAATAAATAAATAGATAAATAGATTAAAATATATAGACAACAGGGAAATGGTGATAGCCTTGGTGTTGATGATAAGTGGGAACCGCTCCACCAGCGGGTCGCGATCCCGTTGGCGCTGTTTCACCCCCGGGGACCCTCTGTCGGGGCCCTTTCCCAGGCTCTCTGGCGGAGGAAGCACCTAATGGTCCAGGAATGCCAAGGGTTCTCCCCCCCCTCTCCCTCCTCCCCCTTCACCTCCCCCCTCCTCTTTGCCCTCTCCCCCTTTCCCGCTCCCCCTTCCCCTCCCCCCTCCCCTTCCCCCTTCACCCTCCCATTTTCCCCTTCCCCTTCACCCTCCCCTTTTCTCCTCCCCCTTCCCCCTCCCCCTTCCCCTCTCCCCCGTCCACTTTCCTGCTCACCCTTCCCCTTCCCTCCCCCCTTCCCCCTTCCCTCCGCCCCTTTCCCCCTATTCCCCTTCACCCTCCCCCTTCCCCCTTCCTCCCCGTCCCCTTCCCCCTCCCCCTTACCCCTTCCTCCCCCTCCCCGTCCCCCTCCCCTCCCCCTCCCCTCCCCCTCCCCTCCCCCTTTTCCCCCCTCCCCCTTTCCCCCCTCCCCTTTTCCCCCTCCCCCTTTTCCCCCTCCCCATTTCCCCCCCGCCCCCTTTCCCCCCTCCCCTTTTCCCCCTCCCCCTTTTCCCCCTTTTCCCCCCTCCCCCTTTTCCCCCTCCCCCTTTTCCCCCCTCCCCTTTTCCCCCCTTACCCCACTGTAAAGCCCCTAAGCGACGTTTTCACGATTCTAGAAACGGAAATAACTGTTTACATTGAGAATTGTCTCTAACAGGTGTGTACAGTAAAGAACCCACGAATGGGCTGTTTTGAAGCCCCCCCCCGCCCCAGGTTCCCCCCACGCATTCCTATTCCCCCCTCTCCCTGTCGTGGCCCCTTCCTCCCACTGTTTTCCCCCCTCTCCCCTTTCCTCCCTTTCCCCCTCCCCTCTTTCCCCTCTTTTCCCTATTACACACCTACCCACCCAAGTCCCCCTCCTCTTCATATCCTCCCCTTTGTCCTTCCTCCCCTCTTTCCCCCTTCCTCCCCCGCCTTTTCCCTCTTTCCCCCCTTCCTCCTCCGCCTTTCCCCTCTTTTCTCTCACGTCCAACCACACTCGTCCTCGTTCCTCATCCTCTCAAGTTATCCTCCCTTCTCTCCCCTTTCCCCCTGTCCCCCTTTCCCCCCTATACCCCTTTCTCCACTTCTCCCCCTCCCTCTCCCCCATTCCCTCTCCATCCCCCACTCACCTTCACCTCCCCTATTCCTGCACCTCCCTCTCCCCCCCTGCACTCCCCTCCCCTCCCCTCCGTCTCCCCTCCCCTTCCCCTCCCTCTCCCACTCCTCTCCCTCCCCTCTTCTTCCTCACCATCCACCTCCCATCCCTCTCCTTCCCCCTCCCCTCCATTATCCCCTCCCCTTCTATCCACCTCCCTCTCCCCTCCTCCTCCTCCTCCTCCTCCTTCTCCTCCTCCTCCTCCTTTCCACCTACCTCTCCTTCTCCCCTCCTCCTCCCCTTCCCCATCCCCTTCCCTTCTCTCCACCTCCCTCTCCCCTCCTCCTCCTCTCCTCCTCCTCCTCTTCCTCCTCCTCCTCCTCTTCCTCCTCCTTCTTCTCCTCCTCCTCCTCCTTCCCCTCTTTTCCACCTCCCTCTCACTCTCCCCTCCTCCTCCCCTTCCCCATCCCATTTCCTTCTCCCAACCTCTCTCTCCCCTCCTCCTCCTCCTCCTCCTTTCCACCTCCCTCTCCCTCTACCCTCCTCCTCTCCTTCCCCATCCCCTTCCCTCCTCTCCACCTTCCTCTCCCCTCCTCCTCCTCTCCTCCTCCTCCTCCTCCTCCTCCTCCTCCTCTTCCTCCTTTCCACCCCCTTTCCACCTCCCTCTCCCTCTCCCCTCCCCCTCCCCCTCCCCTTCCTTATCCCCTCCCCTTCCCCATCCTCTCCCTTCCCCTTCCTCATTCCCTCTCCTTCCCCATCCCCTCCCCTCCCCTTTCCCTCCCTCTCCTTCCCCCTCCCTCTCTCCCCCTCCCCACTCTTCCCCCTCCCTCTCCCCTCACTACCACTCTCCACTCCATCTCCCCTCCTCCTTCCCTCTCCACCTCCCCTCCTTCTCTCCCTCCTCCTCCCCATATCCTAAGTCAATCAACGTATTAAAGTCTCAGAATTCCAACACGTACCTAAAAACAGACTCGTTTATCTAAAAAAAAAAAAAAAAAAAAAAAAAAAAAAAAAAATTCAGCTTACCATCAGGAGACTAGGACGGTGCCCCTCACAGAGGACTTTGTAGCGTGGAATGAACCATACCCTTGGTTCAACTCACCGGTGGCAGGGTTTGAACCACCATCCCCTCGACCTTCGCCTCAAGTAGCGACGCCCTAACCCATCGAGCATCCCACGCTGGGCACGTGGGAAGGGGAGCCATATCATAGGCGTTCATCAAGTCTAAAAATACTCCGTATTTGGTCACTGTCAGATACTTCATACACATCCAAAAAAAAAAAAAAAAAAAATGATTCGCGTGCTTCGTGCCTGCCCCCACGTGCCTTGGAAAGTGGTCTTCTTCGTGTAATGGCAGTTAAAGCTAAACTTCATTCGTTTCTTTGTGGATTAGTATGCTGGTCGACCTCGAACCGCACGCAGTTAGGGTGTTAATCACTACGGCTCGTTCCTGCGGGCCCTTGTGCGTGCCCGAGCCACCGTCGTCCACTTTCGGCCGTTGTCGAAGAGCTGACGTCATTTCTCGGATTTTGTCGACGACCTGACGTTGTTTCTGTCTCGGATTTTATCGACGATATGACGTCGTCTCTCAAAGTTTGTCAACGACCTGACGTTGTCTCTGTCTCGGATTTTGTCGGCGACATGACGTCATCTCTCAGATTTTGTGGACATGACGTCGTCTCTCGGATTTTGTCGACGACCTGACGTCTCTGTCTCAGCTTTTGTCGACGACCTGACGTTTCTTTCGGGTTTTGTCGAGAAGCTGACGTTGTCTCCGTCTTGGATTTTGTGATCTGACGTCGTATGTCTCAAATTTTGTCATGACATCATCTCTCGGATATTATCGACGACCTGACGTCATCTCTTGGATTTTGTTTACGATTTGACGTCGTCTATCTGATTTTGTCGACGACTTGACATCATCTCTCGTATTTTGTCGATGACTTGGCGTCGTCTTTCCGATTCTGTCGACGACCTGACCTCATATCTTGCCTGTCGTCTGTTAAACTGTAGATATTTTTCTTTCCTCCAAAGTGTTTATTATTATTATTATTATTATTATTATTATTATTATTATTATTATTATTATTATTATTATTATTATTATTATTATTATTATTATTATTATTATTATTATTATTATTATCATTATTACTATTATTAACAATTAACTACATTTCTTGCGTGCAACGTTTTTGTTGTTCTCTCCTTCTTCCTCCTCCTCTTTCCTCCTTCCTCCTCCCTCCTCTCTCCTCCCTCCTCCCTCCTCCTTCCCCTCTCTCTTTGCCTCAGCTTCATTCCAGCGCGTCTTTTCCATCCTGTCACGCGCCATTCCATCGCGCGCCACAGGATGTGTCTAAGCGCGCGAACATTTCTACACCAAAAAAATACTTCCTCATCCTCGTATTTATGATTGAATGCATATACAGTATATATATATGTATATATATATATATATATATATATATATATATATGTGTGTGTATATATATATATATATATATATATATATATATATATATATCACGTTAAAACCACTGTTGGAGTAGAAAAGACTGGAGACGGGGAATCTATATATTTCGATTGCAAACTGCAATCCTCTTCAGTAGAGGATTGCAGTTTGCAATCGAAATATATAGATTCCCCGTCTCCAGTCTTTTCTACTCCAACAGTGGTTTTAACGTGATTGAAAAATATGTGATTACATTTTTCACATGTTTTATATATATAAATATATATATATATATACATATATATATGTATATATATACATATATATATACATATATATATATGTATATATATATGTATGTATGTATATATATGTATATATATATATATAAATTTATGTATGTAATGTATATATGTATGTAATTTATACATGTACGTATTTATGTAATGCATGCATGTATGTATGCAGGTACGTACGTACATGTGTGTGTACGTGCGTTTGTATGCACTTGCGCATGTGTGTGTATGTGTGCGTGTGTGTGTGTGTGTGTGTGTGTGTGTGTGTGTGTGTGTGTGTGTGTGTGTGTGTGTGTGTGTGTGTGTGCGTGTGTGTGCGTGCGTGTGTGTGTGTGTGTGTGTGTGTGTGTGTGTGTGCGTGTGTGTGTGTGTGTGTGTGTGTGTGTGTGTGTGTGTGTGTGTGTGTGTGTGCGTGCGTGTGTCCAACCCGCCGCACCAACTACAAGTGTCGCCATCTGTACACAACCTGTTTCAAGATGGCTTCCTCTCTCCTTTTGTTCTCATTTCCGTACACTTTCTCCACTTTTTTATATATCCAGCTTCTCCCCCCTTCACTTCCTGCGTTTGACACCCCCCCTTCCCCTCTTTCCCCCATTCCTCCCCCATTGCTCTTTCTCCCCCCCATATTCCCCCCCTCGCCCTTTCCCTTATCCACAAGGCTGTTGAGATTCTTTGCAAATCTTGTCATTATTGTTTCAACTTGGTCCCTGTTGGGGTTTCCCCTTCAGATGAATAAACATAGCTGGGCGCGTTCCTTTGTGCGTTACTCGGTGCGTTCCGCTTTAGTTTAGCCGCGGTTAGCGCTCCCAAACTATTAAAGCAATATAGGTGCCGGTATAGTATGTGGCCTACCTTATGGATGTGGCCTACGAATTTTCTCTTTTGGTATAGTATATTGTGGCCTACCGGACCTTTATTTATAGTTTGGGAGCGCTAACCGCGGCCAAACCAAAACGGAACACACTAAGGAACGCATCGACGAATGCGCTGAGGAACTACCTCAAACTACTTTAAACTACCTTAAACTACCTCAAACTACCTCGAACTACTTCAAATTACCTCGAACTACCTCAAACTACCTCGAACTACCTCGAACTACCTCGAACTACCTCGAACTACCTCAAACTACCTCGAACTACCTCGAACTACCTTGAACTACCTCGAACTACTTCAAACTACCTCAAACTACCTCGAACTACCCCAGACTACCTCGAACTACCTCGAACTACTCCAAACTACCTCGAACTACCTCGAAGTACTTCGAACTACCTCGAACTACCTCGAACTTTTTTGGGCGCCGCCAAACGACCTCATTCAGGGGCCAAATGAAACTGGCCCAGTAGACTGCCTGTACGCCTCAAGGAGTCTCTTGAGGCATGTAGGTCACATCCTGAACGGACTACAGTTTGCGTTAAGGACACACTTTGTAGCATTTATGCAGGATGTCGCCTTTTTCTAAGTTGAGGTCTTCTTTAACTGAATAAAATCGCCTGGCGGCAGCAAGACCCACACTGAGTATTGTCTGAGCGATAGAGGGAAAGAGAAAGAGAGAGGGAAAGAAAAGAGAGATAGAAAGAGAGAGAGAGAGAGAGAGAGAGAGAGAGAGAGAGAGAGAGAGAGAGAGAGAGAGAGAGAGAGAGAGAAAGAAGGAGGAAGAGAGATAGAGAAAGAAGGTGGAAGTGAGTGAGTGAGAGAGAGAGAGAGAGAGAGAGAATGAGAAAGAGAAAGACAGAGAGGGGTAGGGACAGAAAGTACTCGTAAGACAAGAAAATTAAGAGAAAAAATAAAGAAAAAGAATTTTTGTTTTCTATTTTTGGATCGAGCTCGAGCAGAGAGGTCTATGAATAGTCCTCTTCAAGAAGTCGAAGTCGATAATAGTGAAGAACCTGACTCTCAGAAAAGACGGTCAGATCGCATCGCCCTGTGCTTTTGTGTGTCTCTGTGTGTGTGTGTGTGTGTGTGTGTGTGTGTGTGTGTGTGTGTGTGTGTGTGTGTGTGTGTGTGTGTGTGTGTGTGTGTGTGTGTGTATGTGTGCGTGTGTATGTCTGTGTGTGTGTGCGTGTGTATGTGTGTGTGTGCGTGTGTATGTCTGTGTGTATGTGCGTGTGTATATGTGTGTGCATGTGTATGTCTCTGTGTGTGTGCTTGAGTGCATGTGTATGTGTGTGTGCGTGTGTATGTCTGTGTGTGTGTGTGTGTGTGCGTGTGTATGTGTATGTATGTGTGTGTGTGTGTATGTGTTTGTGTGTGTGTATGTGTGTGTGTGTGTGTGTGTGCTTGTGTGCATGTGTATGTGTGTGTATGTCTGTGTGTGTACGTGTGTATGTATATGTATGTGTGTATGTGTGTGTGTATGTATTCACTTGGTCTTTGGATCACGTGTTGGACTCGTGATCGACAGCTATTTCCCTCCTGGAAGAGAGCTCAGAGCTCGTAGGTCCGATCTATGGGTAATGCTATGACCTTGCACACACACACACCCCCAACTCCCCGCCCACGAGAGTCAGAGTAACGACCCGAGGCACAGCGATACCGAAATAATTTCGGCCCTGGGCAGGATTCGAACTGGGTACTGGGAGCACTTCTGCTTCCCAGTTCAGCGCTCTACCAACTGTGCCACCGAGTGTGTGTGTGCGTGTTTGTGTGTGTGTGCGTGTGTATGTCTGTGTGTGTGTGCTTGTGTGCATGTGTATGTCTGTATGTGTGTGTGTGCATGCGTGTGCGTGTATGTGTGTGTGTGTGTGTGTGTGTGTGTGTGTGTGTGTGTGTGTGTGTGTGTGTGTGTGTGTGTGTGTCTGTGCGTGTGTGTGTGTGTGTGTGTGTGTGTGTGTGTGTGTGTGTGTGTGTGTGTGTGTGTGTGTGTGTGTGTGTGTGTGTGTGTGTGTGTGTGTGTGTGTGTGTGTGTGTGTGTGTGTGTGTGTGTGTGTGTGTGTGCGTGTGTGTGTGTGTGTGTGTCTGTCTGTCTGTCTCGGTCTGTCTCTGTCTTCCCCTGTCTCTCTATTTGTCTTTATTTACCTCCGAAGTTGTCTGTCATATTCGTTTTCTCTATCTCATTATATTTCTGTCTGTTTGTGTCTGTATATTTCTGCATGTCGATCTCTGTTCCCTGTCTCTGTCTCTGCCTGTTTGTCTGTACCCGTTGTCTTTCTGTCTGCCTATCTATCTGTCTGTGTGTCTGTGAGGTTAAGCATTGACTTTCTGTCTGTCTGTCTGTCTGAGGGATTGAGTATTGATTTTCTGTCTGTCTCTGTGTGGGGTTGAGCGCTGACGCTCTGTCTGTCTGTTTGTCTGTGTGCATGGGGTTAAGCATTGCCGTTCTGTCTGTCTATGGATTTGAGCATTAACTTTCTGTCTGTCTCTCTGTGTGGGGGGCATTGCTGTTCTGTCTGCCTGTGGGATTGAGCACTGACATTCTGTCTGTCTGTTTCTTTTTCTATCTGTCTATGTGTGGGGATTAAGCAATAATTTTAAAAAATCCGAAACACGTTTAGGAACGCGTGACAATATATATATATATATATATATGTATATATATATATATATATATATATATATATATATATATATATAGATAGATAGATAGATAGATAGATAGATAGATAGATTTGTGTGTGTGTGTGTATTTTTTCAAAACCCTGACTAGCCACATTATCTAGATTCATAGCATCCCCCTTGCATACCTGGTGGCACTCTCCCTGACTCTCTTTCTGCCGTCATATGATTTTATTCGTCTACGTGGCACCTACTAGCTTAACCCCTTCCTTGCCGTACGGCACTCTATAGATTTTTCATTTATAATTTTATCAATTTATTTTTATTTGTTGATTGGTGTATTCAATAATTGATTTTTTTCTTTATTCATTTTCATTTATTAATTAATTTATTTATTTATTCTTATTTATTGATTCATTTAATTATTTATTTATTTTTCTTTTTTATTTATTAAACTATTTGTTTTATATTTATACATACATTTGTTTATTTATCTATTTATTTATTTGATCATCTTTTTTGTTCACATTGAAGCTTTTGACTACGCAACTTTTGTGTAGTCGGTTCTTTACGGAGGACTTTACTGACACCCTATGGACCAGAGGCACGCAGGCTATGTTTATGTTTGGAGACTCGAAGCAGACTACTAATCACTTTTGTCTTCTACTCTCCCCATGGACAGAAGCGCTGGTTATGAAATAGAGATTCTATATTGGCTGCCGCTAATTTAAGTTCTCGCCAATTCTAGTTGATTGTAGTCTAGTCACCCATTCTTCCCTTATTTAGATTTTATTAATATCTTTCCTTTCTGTTGTCCTTTTTTCCTAATTTTAATTTTAATTCAGTATTCTCTCTTTTTCTCTCTTTTTTTCTTTTTCTTACTCTCCTTTATTTATTTATTTATTTATTTATTTATTTATTTATTTATTTATTTATATTTTTAGAGCATCCTCGCCCTCCTCTTTCTACCTTTCTGGCTTTACCTCATTTATTCAATTTCTGTTTCATTTTATCACTTCCGTCTCCTCCGCTGTTCCCCCCCATTCAACTCCCCCTCACCTTTCCGTCTCCCCTTTCTTTCCCCCCATCCTACTCCCCCTTACCTTTCCGTCTCCCTCCGCTGTTTTCTCCCCATCCCACCCACCCCTACTTTTCTATCTCCCCCCCTTCCCCCCCCCATTCACCTAACCCTACCTTACCTCCCCCCTCGTATGGGTAGTCAAGTAACATTACTGTATAGTTGAAGACTAAGACTCCTTTAACAAAATGATAATATAAATTAACAAATAGAAACAGATAAATCAGAATAAATAGATAAGAACATAAAGAATAAACAAACTAAGAAAGATAAGTTAGGATGGAATAAAATAACTCTCTCCTGTCTGCTAATGAGTGATAGTGATAATGATAGTGATAATGATAATAAGAGTGGTAATGATGGTGACAATGACATTGACTGGTAGTGATAATGATAGTGAAATTTATAGTGATTGTGATAATGATAGTGATAGTGATAATAATAATGATAATGAGTATGGTAATGATGGTGACATTGACATTGACGATGATGGTGATAATGATAGTGACATTTATAGTGATTTTGACAATGATAATGATAGTGATAATGAGATTGATAATGATAGTGACAATGGTAGTGACGATGATAGTGATAATGATAGTGACATTTATAGTGATTGTGAAATTGAGTGATAATGATAGTGATAATGAGATGATAATGATAGTGACAATGACATTGATTATGATAATGATAATGATAGTGACATTTATAGTGATTGTGATAATGAGTGATAATGAAAGTTATAATGAAATTGATAATGATAGTGACAATGATAGTGATTATTTATCGCTATCATTGTCAGTATCATTACCAATATCGCCATCATTATCACTATCATTATCACTATCGCTATCACTATCTCCTTTCACGTTTATTTTATCCTCTTTTCTTTTTTATATTTTTTCATTCATCTTTTCTCTTTTTCTACGTATATTTCCTTAACCTTCATCTCATCTCATTACAAAGGATTACAAAGGCGGAGCATGCCGACAGGAGACCTTTTGGTCCATAACTAGGTCGGATGCAAAAAAAAATGAAAACATAATAATATAAATAATAAATAAAATAAATGAATACATAGGTATAGTTAAATAATAAACAAAACAGGTAAATAGTAAATAATAATAAAGTGACTTATAACTAGTAATAAATGTGGATCAAGCAAATAATAATATACAAACAGTCAAATGACAACAAAACAAATGATATAAAATAAATGACAGTCATTACAGCATCTTGCTTAGGCGTTTATCTAAATGATTCTTAAAGCTTCCTTTCTTCCCCTCATCGCATCTTCCCTTCCACCTTCATTCCATCTCCCTCTCTCCACCTCCTCCCCCTTCTCTCCCATCTCCTCCCCCATTCCCTCCCCCACTTATCCTCCCCTCCTCCTCTTCATCCTTTCTTCCACACCTTGCCCCCCCTTCCCCCCCTTCCGAGTACCAAGGGTCTCATTATTTGCTTTGTGCTGGGGCGCGGGTCGAGGGCGTATTCAGCAAAGGGGGCGTGGGGGGACCCACAGAGACCGTGGAGGGGGGGGGGAGAGTGGTGATACGGAGCCCAGGAGGGGTGAGTGGGGAGAGGAAATGGAGAAGGGGAAGGGTGAAGGGTAATGGGAAGGGGAAGGGGAAGGAGAGTTGGGAGTCGATACGTGGTAGAGAGGAGTAAGGAGAAGGAGAAGGAGGAGGAGGAAATGAAGAAAAGGAGGAAGGATATGAATAAGGGGAAGGAAGAGGATGAAGGGGAAAGATCGTAGAAGGAGGAGGAGGAGGAAGAGGAGGAGGAGGAGGAGGAGGAGGAGGAGGAGGAGGACCAGGAGTGGAAATAGCGGAGGGAAAGAAGGTTGAAAATGACGAAGGAAAGCAAGTAGGGGAATGGGGGGAAGAGAAGGAGGAGGAGGAGGAGGAGGAGATGGATGAGGAGGAGGAGATGGATGATGAAGAGGAGGAGATGGAGGAGAAGGAGGAGTTGGAGGTGAGGATAGAAGCAAAAATAATTGGGAGGATCAGCGTGAGGATGACGGAAAGGCGCGGGCGACAATAGGAACAAGAAAGGGAGGAGGAGGAAGAAGAAGAGGAGGAGGAGGAGGAGGAGGAGGTGGAGGAGGAGGGAGGGAGAGAGGACCTTAAGAGTAACGAGTACCCTAACGATGTGTTGTTGAGGAAGGAGAGAGAAGAATGAAAAGGAGGAGGAGGAGGGAGGGAGGAGAAAGAAAGAGGGAGGGAGGGGGAGGAGGGATGGAGGGAGGGGGGAAGAGGGAAGGGAGGTGGAGGAAAATTAGGGGTATTTACATCATGGGGAGGAGCTTTTCGGGCGATGGGGGGAAAATGAAGAGAATGGGAGGAAGGAGGAATGGGGGGACAAAGAAAGGAAGGGTAAAGGAATGGGGAGAATGAGTGTAGGTATGGATAGAAGAAATGGGGAGGAAAGGTGGGGGCATGTTTGAATGGGGACGTGGGGGAGATTATGGGGAGGAGGAAGAGGAGGAAGAGGGGAAAGTTTGGTGAGGGTACTATTATTATTATTATTATCATTATTATTATTATTATTATTATTATTATCATTATCATTATTATTATTATTATTATTATTATTACTATTATTATTATTATTATTATTATTATTATTATTACTATTACTATTACTATTATTATTATTATTATTATTATTATTATTATTATTATTATTATTATTATTATTATTATTATTATTATTATTATTATTATTATTATTATTATTATTATTATTATTGTTATTGTTATTATTATTATTATTATTATTATTATTATTATTATTATATTATTATTATTATTATTATTATTATTATTATTACTATTATTATTATTATTATTATTATTATTACTATTATTATTATTATTATTATTATTATTATTATTATTATTATTATTATTATTATTATTATTATTATTATTTTTGTTATCATTGTTATTATTATTACTGATATTATTATTACTATTATTATTGTCTTTATTGTTTCTATTATTATTATTATTATTATTATTATTATTGTTATTATTATTATTATTATTATTATTATTATTATTATTATTATTATTATTATTATTATTATTATTGTTATTATTGTTATTGTTATTATTGTTATTTTCATTACTATTACTATTGATATTATTATTATTACTATTATTATTGTCATTATTATTTCTATAGTTGTTATTGTCATTATTATCTTTATTATTGTTATTATCATTATTATTACTATTGTTATTGTTATTTTCATTACTATTATTATCAATATTATTATTATTTTATTATTTTTATCATTATTGTTATTGTTGTTGTTATCATTATCATTATTATCAATATCATTATTATCTTTTATCATTATTATTTTTATTGTATTCATTGTTAACATTATTACCATTATCATTATTATTATTATCATTATTATTTTTACTATTAAAATTACTATTAATTATCATTATATAATGTTTGTGTATTTTCATATACTGATTGAGATTGGATATCTTCTCGTCGTACCTTCGAGTTTGGTTTGACTAGGAACCCGCGACCTCGGGGCAACCGCCAACGGTTCCTGGATTTTCATTCTTTAAATTGTTTATGTAGTGATGATGGTGGCGGTGGTGGAGGAGGAGGAGGATGTGGAGGAGGAGGAAGAAGAGGAGGGGGAGGAAGAAGAGGAGAAAGAAGAAGAGGTGGAGGAGGAAGAAGAGGAGGAGGAGGAAGAAGTGGTAGAGGAGGAAGAGGAAGAAGCAATGGGTTTTCTGACACAAACGAGAGACGAAGGGTGAAGGGGTGGGGAGTGGGGGAGACGGTGGGGGAGGGGGACGTGGGGGGAGGGGAGGGGGAGGGGGGAGGAGAAGGAGGATTGGTATGAGGTGAGGAGATTTGTATAGTGTGTCTATCTCCTGCCCAGGTGTTGCCGTTTCAAAAGAGACGCGTCCCCCTTTGGGGGGGAGGAGAGGAGGAGAAGGTAAGGGAGGAGAGGGGAAAGAAAGAGAAAGGAAGGGGAGAAGAGGAGAAGGTAAGGGAAGGGGAAGAAGAGGGGAAGGGAAGAGAAAGGAAGGGGAGAGGAGAAGGTAAGGTAAGGGAGGAGAGGGGAAGGGAAGAGAAGGAAACAGGAGAGGAGGAGAAGGTAAGGGAGGAGAGATAAGGGAAGGGGAAGAAGAGGGGAAGGGAAGAGAAAGGAAGGGGAGGGAAGGTAAGAGAATGAGAAGGTAAGGGGAGGTTGGGAGAGAGAGTGGGAAGGGGAGAGGAGGAGAAAGTGAGAGAAGGGAGGGAGAAGAAGCAAGGAGGAGGAGAAGGGAAGAGAGAAAAGGGAGGAGAGGGGGCAGCAGAAACGAAAAGGAGAGAAGGAAAGGGGAAGAAGAAGAAGGGAGAGGAGGAGGAGGAGAAGGGAAGAGAGAGAAGGGAGTGAGAGAAGAGCCGGAGAAGAAGCAAGGAGAGGAGGAGGAGAAGGGAAGAGAGAAAAGAGAGGGAAGGGGGGGAAATGAAAAGGCGAGAAGGAAAGGGGACGAAGAAGAAGGGAGAGGAGGAGGAGGAGAAGAGAAGAGAGAGAAGGGAGGGGAGGGGGAGGAGGAGGGAAGGGAAAAAAGGGAGGGACGAAGAGGAGACAGGGAGGGAGAGGAGAAGGGAGCAAAATGGAGACACATGGGGGGAAACACATGAAAGGGAAGTGGGGCGAAAGCACGGGTGGAGGGGGAATTAAATAAAACCGGGGAGAAAGCACATGGGGGGAGAGGGGGGAGATGACTAACGAGAGACTGAGAGAAACGTGGCCGTAGACTCAACCTGGTGGCGCACTTCAAAGGCTTTATTCTGGCTAAAACACGATTATTATTATTATTATTATTATTATTATTATTATTATTATTATTATTATTATTATTATTATTATTATTATTATTATTATTATTATTATTATTATTATTATTATTATTATTATTATTATCATCATCATCATCATCATCATCATCATCATCATCATCATCATCATCATCATCATCATCATCATCATCATCATCATCATCATCATCATCATCATCATCATCATCATCATCATCATCATCATCATCATCATCATCATCATCATCATCATCATCATCATCATCATCATCATCATCATCATCATCATCATCATCATTATTATTATTATTATTATTATTATTATTATTATTATTATTATTATAATTTTTTTTTCTTTTTTATTTTTTTTTTTTTTTAGTCGGGGCCTCTGAGCTGAAATTCCCTCCGCTTCGACCGCGACCCACATCATCAAAGACAGAATAAAATATCTAAAGATTCTTCTCGTATCAAAAGAGTTAGCGTGGAGTTGTATGGGAGTATGGGGGGAGTATGGGGGAGGAAAGGAGGCGTTATGGGAGGTAGGCTATGGGATGGGGTTGTCATAGACCAAATAGTCTTTTGTCGTATTTCTCTTGTATCTTGTTCTATTGTATGTGGGATATGTATGGGGTGCACGGGAAGTTGGTGTTTGGAGTCAAGTATGGGTATAAGTTGGGTATAAGCGTTCACTGTCAGAGTCGACCATGAGTTTGAGCATATGAGCTCAACTTTGAGCTGTGCATGGGATTTGAGCATTAGACTCAGCTATGGGGACTCGACTATAGAGACTCGGCTATGGGGACTCGGCAATAGGGACTCGGCAATGGGGACTCGGCTATGGGTACTCAGCTATAAAGACTAGGCTATGGGGACTCGGCTATGGAGATTCGGCTACGGGTACTCGACTATGGGTACTCGGCTATAGAGCCTCGACTATTGGAACTCGGCTACGGGTACTCGGCTATAGAGACTCGATTATTGGAACTCGGGTATAGAGACTCGACTATTGAAACTCGGCTATGGGGAGTTGGTCATGGGACTCGGCTATGGGGACTCAGCTATGGGGACTCGGCAATAGGGACTCGGCAATGAGGACTCGGCAATGGGGACTCGGCTATGGGTACTCGGCAATGGGTACTCGGCCATGGATACTCGGCTATGGGTACTCGGGTACGTGTACTTGGCTATGGGGACTCGGCTATGGGTACTCGGCCATGGATACTCGGCTATGGGTACTTGGCTATGGGGACTCGGCTATGGGGACTCGGCCATGGGGACTCGGCCATGGGAACTCGGCAATGGAGACTCGGCTATGGGGACTCGGCTATGGGGGCTCGGCTATGGGGACTCAGCTATGGGGACTCGGCTATGGGGACTCGGCTATGGGTACTCAACTATAGAGACTCGACCATTGGAACTCGGCTATGGGGACTCGGCTATGGGGGCTCGGCTATGGGGACTCAGCTATGGGGACTCGGCTATGGGTACCCGACTATAGAGACTCAACCATTGGAACTCGGCTATGGGGACTCGGCTTTGGGGACTCGGCCAAGGGTACTCGGCAATGGGGACTCGGCTATGGGGAGCCAAGTATGGGAATCGAGAGTGGGAGTCGCCGCAGGAAGGATGTATGGGGGATGGGGGGAATGGGGGGAGAGCTCATTAAGTTCAGTTCATTGTTTAGCTGTGATGATGTATGTGCGCGTGTCAGTCCTCTTGGCGGAAACTCTAAACTAACTATAATGGAGTTAATTACACGGTAGTTAGTTGTTAGTGGAAGGGGTTAGTGTTATAGTGGTAACTTGGGGTTGTTGGTAGTGGTACGAGGTCTAGTGTAATCAGTAGTACCACTTGTATATATATATATATATATATATTTATATATATATATATATATAGATTTATATATATATATATATATTTTTATATGTGTGTGTGTGTGTGTGTGTGTGTGTGTGTGTGTGCGTGTGTGAATAAAATAATTTAGTACAATGACATGTTAGAATGTTAGATGATGTTAGAAACCAGTAATGATAAGGATATTACATAATTAGAATCATATAAACTATTATTTCACATATATGTACATTAGGTTACACAAGTGTGTCTATCCCACACGTGTACCCAATCTAATCTCTTATCACACTGAGCTATTTTTCCTTCGACTTTTGGAGCAGATCTGCAGGCCGCAGCTTTCGGGAAGGAATATGATATGCTGGAGGAAAATAAATTTCCTTCAGCATGCTGGAGGTTGGCGGTACCGCCGACAAATCGGAGATTGAAGGAAAAATTGCCCAGTGTGATAGCCCCCTTAACGGAACCGGAATAATACGAGTCCGGATACAGCCGATTATTACCGGAAACGCCAAGGCTCGTTTACGAGATATATTGTTATTATTATTATTATTATTATTATTCGTGTGATGTGACAATTACGAGTACTGTATAAATGTAGGTAAAAGTAAGGTGATGAGATGTACAAGGGGTGAAAGTGGCAGTAGACTGGAAGTGAACATTAAGGGAGAGCGACTGGAGGAAGTGGATAGTTTTAGATACTTGGGTGCAAGTGTAGCAGGAAAAGGTGGAGTGAAGGTTGAGGTAGAATGTAGATTGAGAGAAGCGAGTAAATGCCTTGGTGGATTAAAGAGTGTAATGAGGAATAGACATTTGGGAATGGATGCGAAGAGGAGACTGTATGAAGGAGTGATTGTGCCAACAGCACTGTATGGGGTAGAAACGTGGAACATAAGAGAAGAAGAGAGAAGGAGTTTGAATGTGTTTGAGATGAGGTGTCTGAGAAGTATGGTGGGGGTTACTAGGCTGGATAGAGTGAGAAATGAGGAGGTGAGGAGGAGAACAGGGGTGAAAAAGGATTTGGGAGATAGGGTTGATGAAAGAATATTAGGATGGTTTGGACACATGGAAAGAATGAGTGAAGAAAGACTAGTAAAAGAGGTATGGAAGGCAGATGTGGAGGGAGTGAACATGAGGGGACGTCCTAGGATGAGGTGGATGGATGGGGTGAAGGGGGAAGGAAGGGAGAGGACAGAAGACAGAGGTGAGTGGAGAATGGTTGTATATGGATGATGTTGTGATTGCATGAGGAGGAATGGGCAGGGGGGTGGGGGGTGGGGTAGTATGTGTGAGTAAATTTTGACGCAGCCCGAAGGGATTTCTCCCCGTCCTCTCCTTATATGCAAGGGGGGACGGAGAGGGGGGGTCGCCGATTAAATGAAGCGGCCTTGCTGTGGATGTGCTGTGTCTTGCGACACTGCTTCTGACCCAGGGCGGTGGGCAGGGTGCAGGGATGACCCGTCATCCAGGAGGTGCTCAGATGAGAGGGAGGGTGGGAGGGGTGTGGAGTGTATGTAGGGATGAAATGGGTGGGAGTGTTTTTATGCCTTTCCCTTTTTGGCTACCTCCCTTGTAAGGGGGAAAAAGCCTTGGTATATGTATGTATGTATTTGTTTATTTATCTGGTCTCGATGGATGCCATGCAGATTATCTGAAAAAGGGAGTTACAGTGATGGTGAACTGGTTGGTGAGGTTATTTAGTATTTGCTGGAGAGAGAGTAGTGCCGGAGGACTGGAGGAGTGCCTGTATAGTTCCTCTTTACAAGGGAAAAGGGGACAAGTGTGAATGTAGTAGTTTCAGAGGGATTAGCTTGTTAAGTGTAGTTGGGAAGGCTTATGGGAGGATCTTGATTGAGAAAATTAGGAGAGGAACAGAAGGAGTAATTGGTGAGGAACAGTGTGGTTTTAGGACAGGTAGAGGTTGTGTAGATCAGATCTTTGTTGTAAGACAGATATGTGAGAAAGCTATAGGAAAGGGGAAGGATGTTTTTTGGGCTTTTATGGATCTGAAAAAGGCTTATGATAGGGTAGACAGAAAAGCACTGTGGGAGGTTATGCAGATATACGGGATAGGAGGAAAGCTTCTGGGAGCTGTCAAGAGTTTTTATGAGAGTAGTAGAGCTTGTGTCAGGATTGGAAATGGAGAGAGTGAGTGGTTTGAGGTAAAGGTGGGACTTCGTCAAGGATGCGTTATGTCGCCCTGGCTGTTCAACTTATACATGGATGGGGTGGTGCGAGAGGTAAATGCAAGGGTAGTGGGCAAGGGATTGGAGATGGTTAAAGAAAATGGAGAAAAGTGGGAGGTGAGCCAGCTGTTGTTTGCGGACGACACTGCGCTTGTGGCAGGATCGGAGGAGGGACTGAGGAAGTTGGTGGCAGTTTGGGAGAGTATGTGATAGAAGAAAGCTAAAGATAAATGTGGGTAAAAGTAAGGTGATGAGATGTACAAGGGGTGAAAGTGGCAGTAGACTGGAAGTGAGCATTAAGGGAGAGCGACTGGAGGAAGTGGATAGTTTTAGATACTTGGGTGCAAATGTGGCAGGAAAAGGTGGAGTGAAGGTGGAGGTAGAATGTAGATTGAGAGAAGCGAGTGAATGCCTTGGTGGATTAAAGAGTGTAATGAGTAATAGACATTTGGGAATGAATGCTAAGAGGAGAGTGATTGTGCCAACAGCACTGTATGGAGCAGAAACATGGAACATAAGAGAAGAAGAAAGAAGGTGTTTGAATGTGTTTGAGATGAGGTGTCTGAGAAGTATGATGAGGATTACTAGGCTAGATAGAGTGAGAAAGGAGGAGGTGAGGAAGAAAAAAGGGGTGGAAAAGGAGCTGGGAGATAGGGTTGATGAAAGTATATTAGGATGGTTTGGACACATGGAAAGAATGAGTGAAGAAAGACTAGTAAAAGAGGTATGGAAGGCAGATGTGGAGGGAGTGAACATGAGGGGACGTCCTAGGATGAGGTGGATGGATGGGGTGAAGGGGGCTTTGGGGAAGAGGGGAATGTCTGTTGAGGAAGGACGGGAGAGGACAGAAGACAGGGGTGAATGGAGAATGGTTGTATATAGATGATGTTGTGATTGCATGAGGTGGAATTGGCGAGGGGGGGGGGTCGGGGGTGAGGTAGTATGTGCGAGCAAAATTTGACGCAGCCCGAAAGGGATTTCTCCCCGTCCTCTCCTCTTATGCAATGGGGGAACGGAGAGGGGGGTCTCCGATTTAATGAAGCGGCCTTGCTGTGGATGTGCTGTGTCTTGCGACACTGCTTCTGACCCAGGGCAATGGACAAGGTGCAGGGATGACCCGTCATCCAGGAGGTGCTCAGATAAGAGGGAGGGTGGAATGGTGTGGAGTGTATTCAGGGATGGAATGGGTGGAAATGGTTTTATGACTTTCCCTTTTTGGCTACCTCCCTTGTAAGGGGGAAAAAGCCTTGGTATATGTATGTATGTATAAGTGGTGGCGACTGTGGACGACTTCGATGGCGGACGACGACGCGAAGATGACGTCAGTGATGGGACCAAAGCTTTAGTATCGTCGTCGTCATTTTCGTCATCATCATCATCATCATCATCATCATCATCATCATCATCATCATCATCATCATCATCATCATCATCATCATCATCATCATCATCATCATCATCATCATCATCATCATCATCGTCATCATCGTCATCATCATCACTCATCATCATCATCATCATCATCATCATCATCATCATCATCATCATCATCATCATCATCATCATCATCATCATCATCATCATTATCACATCACCGTCATCGTCGTCGTCATCATCATAATCATCATCATAATCGTATCATCATCATCAATGCCATCACATCATCATCATCGTCGTCATCATCACCATCATCATCATCATCATCATCATCATCATCATCATCATCATCATCATCATCATCATCATCATCATCATCATCATCATCATCATCATCATCATCATCATCATCATCATCATCATCACTATCACCATTTCTCCCCTCCTGTCTCCTCTCCTGTCTCCTTTGTCATTTTCTCTATCCTCTCGCTTCTCACATCTCCTCTTCTCTCTGTTTTCTCCCCATCTCCCTTCTCCTCTCCTCTCTCCTCCTCTCTCTTTACTTTTCTCTCTCCACTTTCCTCTATCCTCTCAACTCGCCTCTCTCCACTCTCTACTCTCCTCCTTCCACTCCTGTCTATCCATTCTTGTATCTCCACTCTCTACTCTCCTCTCTCCACTCTCTATTCTCCTCTCTCCACTCACCTCTCTCCACTCGCCTCTCTCCACTCTCTACTCTCCTCTCTTCACTCTCAAATCTCCTCTCTCCACTCACCTCTTTCCATTCTCCTCTCTTTTCACTCCTCTCTCCACTCGCCTCTCTTCACTATCTACTCTCCTCCCTCCACTCCTCTCTATTCACTCCTGTCTCTCCATTTTCCTCTATCCACTCGCCTCTCTCCACTCTCTGCTCTCTTCTCTCCACTTTCCACTCACTTCTATCTTCTCTCCTCTCTCCACTCTCCTCTCTCCTCTCTCCTCTCTCCACTTACCTCTCTCCAATCTCCTCTCTCCACTCTCCTTTCTCCACTCTCCTCCCTGCTCTCTCGTCTCTCCACTCTCCTCTCTCCACTCTCTTCTCTCCTTTCTCCACTCTCCACTCTCCACTCTCCTCTCTCCACTCTCTACTCTCCTTTCTCCACTCTCCACTCTCCTCTCTCCACTCATCTCTCTCCCTTCTCCTCTCTCTTCTCTCCTCTCTCCCTTCTCCTCTCTGTTGCTCTCTCCTTCTGTACTCGTGGCCCCAGTCACGTAGATTCTTGGTCTAGGGGATCTACCTTCGGCTGAATAAAATCACCTGGCGACAGACAGAAATAGACGGCCGAAGTCATATTAAGACAACAGAGACAGACTCGCATTTTTTTTTTTTTTTTTTTTTTGAAGTATGTGATGAAAGTGTTTTTTCTTTAGGATATTTCAAATATATATTTTCACATAGACCATACATAAAGAACGCTGTCTATATAGTTTTAGGCATTTTATTTATACTTGAGACAAAACAGTACTTTTTCTTTCAAAGTTTGTCAAAAGTTTGCTTAAAGTTCGTATTGCATACTTTACTTAGCATCGCACAGCAAGAGGAAATTTTAATCAAAATGAATATATTTTGTTACTGTATTCGATTTATTTGATAAATTTCCAATACTGCAGTTATTGAACAAACATACTTTTCACACACCTTCAACAAACGTTTGCTAACAGTACACAACCATTGATTTCTGGGGGATAATGGATTTGAATTGGACAAATTTAGATTTAAGAAGGAAATAGGCAAGAACGTATTAAGCGCTGAAACAGTCGATTGTCTTAAGACAAGATTAGGTAATTTTATTGATAGGGATGAAAGGACGTAAGAGACAAGGAACTACCTAGTGTAGGCCTTATGGTCTCTTGCAGTCTCGTCAATTCTTATGTTCTTAAGTCATAAGGCTCGAGGTAGTTTTAAACTCGTTCTTAACTGGATAAAATCGACAGACGGTAACTAGAATGAATGTCTTGCGTTGCTGCCCTGCCTCGCTTTATATGAATGAAATAGTTTGGTGTCAGCCAGAACGAAATATCTAAAGTGTGACATCAGTGCTAAGAGACTAGTGTCTCTCTTACTCTCTCTCTCTCTCTCTCTCTCTCTCTCACACACACACACACACACAGACACACACACACAGAACAAAGAGACTAGTCTCTCTCCCTCTCCCCCTCTTTCTATCTCTCTCTTTTTTCTCACGCACACACATACGCACACACACACACACACACACACACACGCACACACATACGCACACACACACACACACACACACACACACACACACACACACACACACACACACACACACACACACACACAGAGAGAGAGAGAGAGAGAGAGAGAGAGAGAGAGAGAGAGAGAGAGAGAGAGAGAGAGAAATTAAGAGAGAGAGAGAGAAAGAGAGAGAGAGAGGGAAAGAGTTCTCACGTTTCCGGGTACATTACTATAAATAAGACAGACCTCAGTATCCCCCCCCCCCCTTTGGTTAAATACACTCGGAAGGTCATCCTCTACAAATAAGTGACGCTCTGACACCCCACACCACCGACATCCCTCCCGACACTAACGGTCTTCCACCACAAATCCAGGTATCGGTGTTGG
>NC_134783.1:49856532-49859032 GCF_046742065.1 Oratosquilla oratoria | reverse complement strand
GGACGAGGAACTTCCTGACCAACAGGACATGCCTTCGGTCGGATCCTCTGTCTCCGACGGGAACCCCTCAGCTCCCGTCTTCTTTTCCTGGATACCTGAGGTTGACCTCAGACACTTGACCTCGAAGCTGTCCTCTGGTGAGAAGGACCTGTACACTGGAGGGGGACCAATACTCGGGATAGGGGGGACCTGCACTCGAGGACCATCTACGTCGAGGTTGGGTGGGTTGTAGGTTCCTCGAGGTCGAGGTCTTGCTTTGAGGGTGAGCCTTCGCTCTTCCTTCAGATCTTTCAGAGGATGAGGAGGCTTCCATGGGTCATGACTCTCCATGGAAGTTCTGATAGTGAAGAACCCGTATTTTCTTTTCTTTGTTTTCTTTATTAAAACTCCTGTTCTGTGTCAGTCTGTTGATGGTGGATATGTGTACGTGTATGCAGTATTTTGAAAGCCGCAGACATGTACATAATTTTCTTTAGGCCATACTCCTTTCAAATGTTAAGTAAAAAAATAAAATAAGAAATAACTGTTATATGTAAACACCCTCCATATATATATATATATATATATGTATATATATGTATATATACATATATATATATATGCATGCATTGTTAAAATCGACAGCGTTAGTGAGGTTGTTGATCTTCTTGTGAGTTAGAAAACTGGAGAATACTCACAAGAAGATCAACAACCTCACTAACGCTGTCGATTTTAACAATGCATGCATACAATGCATACATATATATATATATATATATATATATGTATATATATATATATATATTGTATATAAATATATATATATATATATATACAGTAGATTCATAACAAAGCGTAATGAGAGCGTCACAGCATTGAAAGAATCAGAATCTTAAAGGTCATTGAACTTCGCCTAAACTCCCACCCCTCTTTTTTTTTTTATTATTATTATTAAGGAAATGTTCACTTACCGGCTTCAAATGTACCCTGGGAAAGTGAGAGCATTTGGTAAAGAATTGATGTTCGGTTCCTCACTGGTCACACAAAGCTACAATTAGTTAATGGCCAAATCGCTCGCTCCTAGTAATCTAAGACATAAAGACGCATTTGCTAAAGAATTCAGTAAAACACAAGAAATCATACGCACTAATGCAATATAAATTCATTTGCTCGAATGTGTTTGGATTAGGGTACTATATCAGTTATTCTATACAGTTGGGTCAGGAGCGTACACAGGGAGTAGCTTAGCGGTGCCAGAAGCCGTAAGCTTTGCCTTAAGGACTTAAGCTTGGATTGGAATATATACAGGGCTCGAATGTGTTATTAGGATCTTAACTCTTATTGGGCAGAGAAAGTTGATTTAAATCAACCAAAGGTAGTCAGAAATAAAGAAGGGGAAGAAGAAAAAGAGGAGGAGGAGGAGGAGGAAGAGGAGGAGGAGGAAGAATAGGAGAAGGAGGAGGAGGAGGAAGAGGAGAAGGAGGAAGAGGAGACGGGGGTGAGGAGTGTGTCTAGTCCCGGAAGTGTCTGGTAAGATTAGGTGGGGACGGTAATCCCAAGTTTAACTAATCGATTCCAAAGAAAAGTCGTGGAGGAGGAGGAGGAAGAGGAGGAGGAGGAGGAAGAGAAGAAGGTGATGGTGGTGGTGAAGATGGAGGTGGTGGTGGTGGTGGCGGTGAAGGTGGTAGATGATGTCAACGGAAAATAAATGAAGTATGTATGCAAGGCACACCCATGTAAAGGGCATCCTGAGAAATGTACACACGTACACACACATACACACACACACACACACACACACACACACACACACACGCATGCAAACACACACACACACACACACACACACACACACACACACACACACACACACACACACACACACACACACACACACATCCACACACCCGCACACACAAACATGTATATGTACTGTAATTATACATATGTATATGTACGTACGCACATACGTACTTACTTGCCCACTCGTACGCGTCACCAGTCGTATATAAACATTCCCACGGCTGCCGATCCCCTTAATAGCATGACGTGACAGCGTTAAAAGCCCTTGATCGTTTCAAGCGCCTTCTTTACATCCACGAAATCACGTGACCGGAGATCAGCTGACCCGGTGCAACGACCCCGGGCAAACTATAAATCAACAGATTTGTTCCCAATCGATGTCCTACAGTGTTTGCCTTTCCTTGACTTGATTTCCATCACTGGGATTATTGTTTTTATTATTTGTGTGTTTGTTTATTATTTGCTTGATTTTCATTTGTTATTATTATTTATCTGTCAATTTATTATTATTTACTATTTACCTGTTTGTTTATAATTTAACTATACCTATGGATTTATTTTTTATTTATTATTGTTTATATTTTTATAAAAAAAAAATATATATTTTTATTTATTTATCATTATTATATTTTTTTCGCAGCTGACTTAGTTGTGGACCAAAAGGTCTCCTGTCGGCATGCTCCGCCTTTGTAATCCTATGGTGACCTGGGATGAGGAG
>NC_134783.1:49844032-49846532 GCF_046742065.1 Oratosquilla oratoria | reverse complement strand
ACACACACACATTCAAAAAAATACTTTGTATCGAGAGAAATACCAAGACGGTGATGTCAAATCCGGATGCAGCGTGACGTCATCGAGATGAGGTCAGAGGTCGCGCTGAGTTGCATCAGGTCAAGAGGTCAAGGCGTCGTGACGTCATGGCGATGCCCAGTGAGTGGAAAGGAAGGGAAAGGAAGGATTTTGGAATGTCCCGCAATTTCGTCACTTTTTTTTCTTGTCCTTTACTAGGGTGACGCCCCTTCTCCCCCCTTCCCCCTCTCCCCCTCTCCCCCCTCCCCCTTCTCGCTCTTCTCACCCCTCTCCACTTCTTCCCCCTCTCCCCTCTACCCCCCTCTCTCTTCTTCCCCTCCTCTACCCTCTCCCCTTTCTCCCCTTTCTCCCACTTCTCCCCCTCCCCCTCCCCTCCCCTTCTCCCCCTTTTATCCTCACCCCTCTCCCCCTCTTCCTCTTCTCCCGTTTCTCTCCCCTTTACCCCATCTACCCTTCTTCACCTTCTCTCCCCTCCGCCTTTTCTCTTCTCCCTTCTCCCCCCTCTCCCCTTCTCCCCCCTCTCCCCTTCTCCCCCTCCCCCTCTTCCCTCTCCCTCTCTCCCCCTCTTTCCTCTCCCTCTCTACCCCCTCTCTCCTCTCCCTTCCATTGGCTGAATAAAATAATAATTTGTTTACCGTATTCTCATGAGTCATTGTGTTAAAGAGAGAGCGAGAGAGAGAGAGAGAGAGAGAGAGAGAGAGAGAGAGAGAGAGAGAGAGAGAGAGAGAGAGAGAAAGAGAGAGAGAGAGAGCATAGCTTTCTAACTCCTCTTTCTCCCTCTCTTTCTCTTTTTCTTTCTCTCTCTCTCTCCCTCTCTCTCTTGCGACGGTTGTCTTACAATCGTATACCTGTGCCTTACTAAGACAGACACCTGTGCCTTACTAAGACACACTTGTGCCTTACTAAATCATACTGGTGTTTTACTGTAGACACTTGTGCTTTGCTAACAGACACGTGTGCCTTACTAAGACAGACACTTGTGGCTTACGATGACAGGCACTTGTGCCTTACTAAGTCAGATACCTGTGCCTTACTAAGACAGACACTTGTGCCTTACTAAGACACCTGTATTTTACTAAGACAGACACCTGTGCCTTACTAAGTCATCTGTGCCTCACTAAGACAGACACCTGTGCCTTACTAAGACAGACACCTGTGCCTTACTAAGATAGACACCTGTGCCTTTCTAAAAGAGACACTTGTGCCTTACTAAGACACCTGTGCCTTACTAAGACAGACACCTGTGCCTTACTAAGACAGACACCTGTGCCTTTCTAAGACAGACACCTGTACCTTTCTAAGACAGACACCTGTGCCTTAGTAAGACACCTGTGCCTTACTAAGACAGGCACCTGTGTATTCCAGAAGCTTTTCCCTTTGTGCCACTAGACAATTAACTTGGGAAGGAGGGGAAAGGAGGGAGAGAAAGAAAGGCAAACTTATGTTGATGTTTTGAGGCATCAATATGATGTTGATCAACGAGGATGGTATGACTTGCAAGACATCTCAACCCAAGACATCTCCACCCAAGACATCTTCGTCGTTGACTCTATCGCCGAAGATGTCTTCAGCCAATAAAGACTTTGGAGTGATTTTCGCCTTTATCGGGTCCTAATTATTGACCTTTTTGAGGTGTCAGGCAATTAATTGCGGGTTGGTTTATCATGATGAAATAGTATTGATAATAGATATGATACCATGTAATGTTAAATGCAAAAAGGTATTAATATATTTGATAATTGTAGTAATAATGACAAGATAATATTTGTGATGAATATTAAGATACGTAACGACAAAATAAAAAGATGAATTTTGATTGTAAGTAAACGCCTTTCACCAAAATTTTCTCCCTCAATAAATCTTCCTCCAACATTCCTCTTAAATAAAATAAATAATAATCTTCCCCCTCCCCTCCCCCACCACTATCACTACTCCCCCCACACTGCCCCAATGAGTCGCTCATCTCCCCCCTTCCCCCTTACCCCCCACCGTTTCCTTCCTGGGGGAGGGGGATGGGGGGGCATACCTCGGGATGCAAGTGTGGGCAAGGATGGGGCAATGGGGCAATGGAATGTTCCCACGGTAAAGTATTTGGCCAACAGATGGACAAATAATGTGTATATACCCTGTACAGATAAATACAGACGTGAGCTTATACACAGACAGAGAGACGTACACAGACAGACCCCATATGTGCAAACATATATACGCATACACACAAACGCTTATGTGCATATACAGGAATATACAAATGGTCCAACACACACATATGTGCATATACAGGTAAATACAAACACGTGAGCGCGCCCACACACACACACACACACACACACACACACACACACACACACACACACACACACACACACACACACACACACACACACACACACACACACACACACACACACACACACACACACACACACACACACACACACACACACACACACACACACAC
>NC_134783.1:49829032-49841532 GCF_046742065.1 Oratosquilla oratoria | reverse complement strand
TATTTATCTATCTCTGCCTTTACTCTTTATATCTCCCTCTATCTTTCTACCTCTGCCTCTACTCTTAATCTCTCTCTCTCTCTCTTTCTCTCTCTCTCTCTCTCTCTCTCTCTCTCTCTCTCTCTCTCTCTCTATCTCTATCTCTATCTCTCTCTTTCTCTCTCTACACCTCTACCTCTACTCTCTATCTCTACTCTGCCTCTACCTTCTATATCTCTCACTTTCTTTATCTATCTTTGCCTTTACTCTCTATCTCTCTGTTTCTCTCTCTTTCTCTCTCTCTAATCTCCTTGACTCTATGATACATATATTATTTTTTATTTGAAGACAATTCTCTTCACCAATGACATTTCTTTAATTGGGTGATTATTTTTTGACTCGTTAATTCTAATTTGTACCAGAATAAATGTGTTGAAAACAAAGGTCTTCTACACATTCTATCGTAGATAATAATCCTTTAACCACCAGATGGCGCCCCGGGAGATGAGTAAAATAGTTTAGTGACATCTGAAAAGAAAATGGATGACATCAGTTGTCGCTTAGGGGAAAACCTACAAGTGTATGTGTGTGTGTAATATATATATATATATATACATATATATATATATATATATATTATATATATATATACAGTATATATATATATACATGTATATATATACATATTTATATATATATACATATATATATACATATATATATATACATGTATATATATACATAAATATGTATATATATATATATATATATATATATATATATGTGTGTGTGTGTGTGTGTGTGTGTGTGTGTGTGTGTGTGTGTGTGTGTGTGTGTGTGTGTGTGTGTGTGTGTGTGTGTGTGTGTGTGTGTGTGTGTGTGTGCGTGTGTGTGTGTCTATTTCGACATGATCAATATTTTGAATTTCTACAACATATATAAGTAGAAAAAGCTAGCAGCGGAGGTAGTAAGGGGCTAAACTATCAAAGAGTTTAATAAAAAGATAATATATACAGAAAACAAACATAAAGTTTATGACGACACTTACACGTAATAGGAGCCAAAGTAAACAATCATGCAGTTGAATACGCGCAGGCAACACATACGAAAAGAACTGCATACGCACACGAACATGTAGGCATACACGCACACACACGCACACACGACTTTGTGGCGCGGTTGATAGAGTCCCCGACTGTCACTACGGTAGTCCGGGTTCGAATCCTGCCCAGGGCTGAAATAATTTCAGTATCACTGCGCTTCGAGTCGTTACTCCAACTCTCGTGGGCGGGGAGTTGGGTGTGTGTGTGCGTGCGTGTAAGGTCATAGCATTACCCATAGATCGGTCATACGAGCTCTGAGCTCTTTTCCGGGAGGGAAATAGTTGTCGATCACGAGTCCAGCACGTGATCCAAAGACCAAGGTGAAAAGGTGAATACACACACACACACACGCATGCGCGTGCGCGCGCGCGCGCGTATGCATGCATATATACACAGACATGACAGTATTTGAAGACACCAAGAAAAATCGTTTAATTCATTAAACAAGTAATTGATACAATTAAAGTGCTTATAAATGGTCACAATGTGAATAACTAATACTTTGTTGACATCCCCTTTACTTTTTTCAATGGAAGGACCCTTCTAGGCATGCTAATGATTAGTTCACGAATATCATCTTGAGGGATTTCTTGCCATGTTTCCCGTAGTAATCCTAAGTGTTCGGGCTTTGAAGATGGTTTCCTGTTCTTTTTGCGAAGTTGTCGGTCTAATATGTCCCAGAGATGTTCAATAAGGTTCATATCCGGGGACTGACTTGACCATGGAATTTTCCTGATCCCATTTTGGTTCAACCAATCTTGTGTTGTATGAGCAGTGTGACAAGGAGCTCCATCTTCCATAAATAGGAAGACATTTTTATTCATCCTACCACTGGAGAATATTGGAATGAGTCCTTCCTTTAATATAGAAACATATTTGCCTGAATTGATGTTTCCTTGACACTCCACAAGCTCTGATTGACCATCACTCCAAATTCCACCTCACACCGTTATTGAAATGCCCCCATGTTTCACTGTTGGCTACAGTTTTTTGAGGTCAAACTCTTGACTACAGAACCTCCAGGCTCATACTCTTCCACTGTCAGAAAATAATGCGAATCGTGACTCACCAGAGAAAATAACAGTGCTCCAAAAGGCCACAGGTCTCTCCACCATCTCAACAGCCCTTTCCTTTCTGCGCTTGATATTGGCTAGACGAAGGAGTAGTTTCTTTCTTGCAGCTCTGTCATAGTAACCCAACTTATGGAGGTACCTGACAACTGTTCTGGGACTGATATCAGCTTGTGCTGCTATGTCAGAGGCCTTGCAACGTGGATCCTCTTCGACATTTCTTTTGGCAAGACGCAAGGTTCTTTCTGAGGGCCCGGGACGACCTGAATGAGGTTTTGTGCCCTTCTTGCCCTGTCTGGTGAATTGTACGATCATTCTATTAACAGTAGAAAGGGGTATTGACAGATATTTCGATATTTTACGTTGACTAAGTCCACCTTCATGTTGACCCACAATACGACCTCGCTGAAATTCAGATAGGTCTACTGCTCCTTTGGTACGTGGCATGGTTGATTAATCTTGTATGTAATCTGAAACACAAATCTAGGTAAGTATAACATGTTAGGTAAATTTTAATAATATTAAGCATAAAACAAGAGCAGAAATGCATTTTTCTTGGTGTCTATTCAATTCCGTCATGTCTGTGTATATATATATATATATATATATATATCACAGGTGAGAAATGTAGTAACACATTTATAAATCACAACTAACACCACAGTCGGACGAAAGAAAGAGTTGCGTAAGCGGAACTATATATTTCGATTGCTACCTGCAATCCTCTTCAGTAGTACAAAGTGGCAGGGAGGAGGCTATCTTAAGTAGCAACCTCTTACAAAAGAAAAGGAACACGAGAAAATACAGAACATCACTGCCCCAGCCCTAGTTGACCTGAGGCTGACACGAGGTCGGGTCAGGGGGAGGGGGAGGAAGCTTGTTGACAATATTTTTGGTGATGAATAGTCCTGAAATGATGTCTGGGGGTCCATTGACCCTTGGAAATTATTCATCGTGGGCAGATAATCAATTAAAGTTGATTCCACCATTTTCCTTCTGAACCCACACCCCGATTTGTAAAATGAGATCAGATTTCTCCCAGTCCATCCGGTGATTAAATTTATCAACGTGTTGAAACACTGCTGAATTTATTTGGCCATATCTAATCGACCTTTTGTGTTCATTTAATCTTGTCGGTAGGTCTCTTCCCGTCTGGCCAATGTATGAAAGGTCACAATCTTTACATGGAAGGGAGTAAACACCTGGGATATGTTCTTCCTTCAACCTCTGGTGAACATTAACAACTTTTTTATTAATAGTGTTAGGGTAGTTATGAATTAAATTTACTTTCTCTTTGGGAAGAAACTTGGACAATTGACTGATGGACTCTGAGAAGGGGATGACTAGGGGATTTTGTCTCTCTTTCTTTAACTTAGTGGAAGGGTGTTTGAAAAAACTTGCTCTGGCTTGACTAAGGGCTTTATCCAGAAACCAATGAGGGTAGGCTAATTTTGTTAATTGGGACTTGATGGAAGTTAATTCGTGTTCTAAAAATTGGGGGCTACAAATCCTAAAGGCTCGGAGAAAAAAAGTCCCGAAGCTACACTCCTTTTAATGTGATCTGGGTGATGACTGAAGAAATGGAGGTAACTACCTGAATGAGTGTTCTTTCTAAAAACAGTAAAGGCAAGCTTATTCTCATTCTTCATGATTAAGATGTCTAAAAAGGGGATTTTATCATCTTTT
Organism: Oratosquilla oratoria; assembly: GCF_046742065.1. Classification (NCBI taxonomy): domain Eukaryota; kingdom Metazoa; phylum Arthropoda; class Malacostraca; order Stomatopoda; family Squillidae; genus Oratosquilla; species Oratosquilla oratoria. The sequence goes on along the minus strand of NC_134783.1, from coordinate 49,837,694 downwards.
TCCCATTCCACTTTGAACTTGATGTTGGTTGTTAAATTATTAAGTTTATCTAGAAAAATATCAAAGGGACCCCAACTCTCATCCCAAAGAGTGAAAATATCATCAACGTATCTTAACCAAATCATACCTGGGGGTTTAATTGTTGGAAGAAGAACACTCTCAAAGTATTCCATGTAAAGATTAGCCAGAACAGGAGAAAGATTCGAACCCATGCTACAACCAAACTTTTGCCTGAAAAACCGATTTTGAAAGGAAAAGACATTAGATGACACGCAGGTGCGTACAAGATCTTTCTCCTGTTCTGGCTAATCTTTACATGGAATACTTTGAGAGTGTTCTTCTTCCAACAATTAAACCCCCAGGTATGATTTGGTTAAGATACGTTGATGATATTTTCACTCTTTGGGATGAGAGTTGGGGTCCCTTTGATATTTTTCTAGATAAACTTAATAATTTAACAACCAACATCAAGTTCAAAGTGGAATGGGAAAAAGATGATAAAATCCCCTTTTTAGACATCTTAATCATGAAGAATGAGAATAAGCTTGCCTTTACTGTTTTTAGAAAGAACACTCATTCAGGTAGTTACCTCCATTTCTTCAGTCATCACCCAGATCACATTAAAAGGATGTAGCTTCGGGACTTTTTCTCCGAGCCTTTAGGATTTTGTAGCCCCAATTTTTAGAACACGAATTAACTTCCATCAAGTCCCAATTAACAAAATTAGCCTACCCTCATTGGTTTCTGGATAAAGCCCTTAGTCAAGCCAGAGCAAGTTTTTTCAAACACCCTTCCACTAAGTTAAAGAAAGAGAGACAAAATCCCCTAGTCATCCCCTTCTCAGAGTCCATCAGTCAATTGTCCAAGTTTCTTCCCAAAGAGAAAGTAAATTTAATTCATAACTACCCTAACACTATTAATAAAAAAGTTGTTAATGTTCACCAGAGGTTGAAGGAAGAACATATCCCAGGTGTTTACTCCCTTCCATGTAAAGATTGTGACCTTTCATACATTGGCCAGACGGGAAGAGACCTACCGACAAGATTTAAATGAACACAAAAGGTCGATTAGATATGGCCAAATATAAATTCAGCAGTGTTTCAACACGTTGATAAATTTAATCACCGGATGGACTGGGAGAAATCTGATCTCATTTACAAATCGGGGTGTGGGGGTCAGAAGGAAAATGGTGGAATCAACTTTAATTGATTATCTGCCCACGATGAATATTTCCAAGGGTCAATGGACCCCAGACATCATTTCAGGACTATTCATCACCAAAAATATTGTCAACAAGCTTCCTCCCCCTCCCCCTGACCCGACCTCGTGTCAGCCTCAGGTCAACTAGGGCTGGGGCAGTGATGTTCTGTATTTTCTCGTGTTCCTTTTCTTTTGTAAGAGGTTGCTACTTAAGATAGCCTCCTCCCTGCCACTTTGTACTACTGAAGAGGATTGCAGGTAGCAATCGAAATATATAGTTCCTCTTACGAATCTCTTTCTTTCGACAGTGTGTGGTGTTAGTTGTGATATATATATATATATATATATATATATATATATATATATATATATATAATTTATATATAATAGATATATATATTATATATTATATATTATGTAGATTATATATATATTATATATATATATATATATACATATATGTATATATATGTATATAGATATGTATATATATATATATATATATATGTATATATATATATATCATTTGCATGTATATATTACTACATACTTTTATGTATGTTGATAAGCGTATTTGTGAGTCAGTAATTATGTGCACTACATGCTCTCTCTCTTTCTCTCTCTCTCTCTCTCTCTCTCTCTCTCTCTCTTTCTCTCTCTCTCCCTCTCACACACACACACACTCTCTATCTCTCTATTTCTCTCTTGGCATGTGCGTGTGTGGAAGTCGAGTTGGGAGTGGGTGAGGATGATGTGTGTGCATGTGTGCGCGTTTGTGTGCGTGTGTACGTCCCGTCCCGGCATGTTTTATGAATCTGGTTTGTTGGGTATCTGTCTGGAAGCCCTCCGACTTAAAGACGCGTTTCCGTTACTTTTGTTTATAACCGCGCCCCGGGCGCCTTCCCCAACTCGCTCTCTCACGAACTCACGCGGGCTCTCACGAACAATATCACGAGGTCTCTCACGAGCAAACTCACCAGGTCTCTCATAACCTCATGAGGTCTCTCACGAACTCACGCGGGCTCTTACGAACAATCTCACGAGGTCTCTCACGAGCAAACTCACCAGGTCTCTCATAACCTCATGATGTCTCTCATAAGGTCTCTCACAACCTCATGAGGTCTCTCACGAACAAGTTCACGAGGTTTTTCACGAGCAAGCTCACGAGATCTCTCACGAACTCACACGGGCTCTCACGAACAAGCTCACGAGGTCTCTCACAAGGTCTCTCATGACCTCATGAGGTCTGTCACGTACAATTTCACGAGGTTTTTCACGTGCAAGTTCAAGAGGTCTCTCACGAACTCACGCGGGCTCTCACGAACAAGCTCACGAGGTCTCTTACGAGCAAATTAACGAGGTGTCTCATAAGGTCTCTCACAATCTAATGAGGTCTCTCACGAACAAGTTCACGAGGTTTTTCACGTGCAACTTCACGAGGTCTCTCACGAGTTCACGAACTCACTCTGACTCTCCCAAATTCACTCAGTCTCTCACGAGCTCTCTTACGAACTCACTTGGTCTCTCACGAGCTTTCTCACTCGGTCTCTCACAAGCTTTTGAACCCCCTCACTATCTCACAAGCTTTTGAACCCCCTCACTATCTCACTCTGTCTCTCACGCGCTCTCTCACGAACCTTGTCTCACACGAGCAAGATCACAAGTGAGCTTATGAACTCATCAATTCTTATTCACGTCTTCATCCAACTCACGTTCTCACTTGCTCACTCAATCGCTCACTCTCTCTCTCTCTCTCCCTCCCTCTCTCTCTCTCTCTCTCTCTCTCTCTCTCTCTCTCTCTCTCTCTCTCTCTCTCTCTCTCTCTCTCTCTCTCTCTCTCTCTCTCTCTCTCTCTCTCTCTCTCTCTCTCTCTCTCTCTCTCTCTCTCTCTCTCTCTCTCTCTCTCTCTCTCTCTCTCTCTCTCTCTCTCTCTCTCTCTCTCTCTCTCTCTCTCTCTCTCTCTCTCTCTCTTTTCTCATCCAGTTGTACCCCATGCCCTCCCTCTTCCCTCTTCCCGCCCCTCCTCCCTCCCTCCCTCACTCACTCCCGCCTTCCCTATTTCCCTCCATTATCTCCCTTTTCCTTTCCTCTCTCTTTCCTTCCCTTTCCTTCCCTTTCTTTCTATCCTTCTCTTTCTCTCTCTCTTCCTCCCTTCTCTTCCTCTCTTCTTTCCTTCCCTTTTTCCTTCCCTATTCTCCCTCCCTACTCTCCTTCCCTTCCTCCCTCCTCTCCCTCCTCTCCCTCCCTTCTTCCCTCCTCTCCCTTCCTCTTCCTTCCCTCTCAACCTCCCTCCTCTACCTCCCTTCCTCTTCTCCCTCCTCTCTTTTCTCTTTTCCCTTCCTCTTCCTTCCTTCTCACCCTCCCTCCTCTACCTCCCTTCCTCTTCTCCCTCCTCCCTTTTTCCTCCTCTCCTTCTCTCCTCTCCCTCTTCTCATTTCCCTCTCCCCCTCTCTTCATCCCTTCTCTCCCTTCCTCTTCCTTCCTTCTCACCCTCCCTCCTCTCCTTCTCTTCTCTCTCTCCTCTCATTCCCCTCTCCTCCTCTACCTCCCTTCCTCTTCTCCCTCCTCCCCTTTCCCTCCTATCCTCTCCCTCCTCTCCCTTCCTCCTCTCCCTCCTTCCAGCTCCAGCTCCGTCCAGCTTTCCAGGCAGTTCTTTTGTTCCAGCTTCCTCGCTGCTGTTGGCCGTACAGCTGGTTGCAGGTGCGACAGAAACAGCAGCGTGAGGTACAGTTGTTTATTTCTCAAATTGGACAGCTGTAGGCGCAGCTGTACAGGTGCGGAAAAGCCTTGTCGAAGCTGGATGAAGCAAAAATAATTGTAGCCAATTAGTCCTTTTTTTTGTCTCACGATAAAACACACACACACACACACACACACACACACACACACACACACACACACACACACACACACACACACACACACACACACACACACACACACACACACACACACACACACACACACACACACACACACACACACACACACACACACACACACACACACACACACACACACACACACACACACACACACACACACACACACACACACACACACACACACACACACACACACACACACACACACACACACACACACACACACACACACACACACACACACACACACACACACACACACACACACACACACACACACACACACACACACACACACACACGACTCGATGGCGCAGTGGTAGCGTTCGCGGTCCGGTTTCAAATCCCGAACAAGGCTGAAATAATTTCAGTATCGCTGCGCTGCGAGTCGTTACTCTAACTCGTGGGCGGAGAGTTGGGGATGTGTGTGCGTGTGAGGTCACAGCATTACCTATAGATCGGTCATATATGAGCTCTGAGCTCTCTTCCGGGAAGGCAATAACTGTCGATCACGAGTCCAACACGCGATCCGAGACCATAGTCCTGCACACACACACACACACACACACACACACACACACACACACACACACACACACACACACACACACACACACACACACACACACACACACACACACACACACACACACACACACACACACACGTGTAGCCCCTGTTCACCTAGCAGCGAATAGGTACGGGACGTTAGTCAAGGAGTTGTGACCTTGCTGTCCCAGTGTGTGGTGTGTGAGTGGTCTCAGACCTACCCAGAGATCGGCTAATAAGGAGCTCTGAGCTCACTGCCGTAGGGTGGTGACTGGCTGTCTCGACAGAGACTGCAGCAGATCCGAGGTGAATACACACACACACACACACACACACACACACACACACACACACACACACACACACACACACACACACACACATACACACACACATACATACATACACACGCACACAACATATAAGGGGAGGAGGGTCGGTCCAACAATACAACCTTTCTTCTCGATGAAATCAGTGGAAGAATTCAGTGATCGTTGGAGGTTACACTGAGGCTGCGGGTTTCAATGAACCAGGAGCTTTCGTTGGCCACTACCTTTGCCCTTTGTGCTCGGATAGCCAAGTGAGTGGTTGTAATCTGTAGCCTTTGGAAATGAGAGAGAGAGAGAGAGAGAGAGAGAGAGAGAGAGAGAGAGAGAGAGAGAGAGAGAGAGAGAGAGAGAGAGAGAGAGAGAGAGAGATAAAGACAGGGAGGAAGAGAGAGAGAAAGAGAGAAGAGTGAGAGAGAGAGAGAGAAAGGAAGAGCAAGAGAGAGAGGAAGAGAGAGAGAGAGGAAGAGAGAGAAAGAGGAAAAGAGGAGGAGAGAGAAACAAAAGAAGAGAGAGAGAGAGAGAGAGAGAGAGAGAGAGAGAGAGAGAGAGAGAGAGAGAGAGAGAGAGAGAGAGAGAGAGAGCATGGGAACACAGTAGCAACTACCGCTTAGTTATAAAAAAACTAACACGTTTTATAAACACAGTAGCAGTTAGCGCTAAGTGATAATAATTATAACTGTAGCAGTTAAGCTTGAGGTTCAATTAAAGGAAGATCCAAAGATTAAAAAAAAAAAAAAAAAAAAAAAGTAATTAGGAGTGGAGGGTGAGGGAGGGAGGGAGGGAGGGAGAGGGTTGATGTGTGAGAAAAAGTTGAAATAGACGGAGGGGAGGAGGGGGAGAGGGTGAGGATGTTGCTGCAGATGTTGCATCTTTGATCTCTTCTCTTTCTCACCACGCTGGTCTTCATTTGGGTCTGCCCGTGCCAAGTGGTTATTATGAAAAGAAAATGGAATGTGGGCAGCTCTCTCTCTCTCTCTGTCTCTCTCTCTCTGTCTCTCTCTCTCTCTCTCTCTCTCTCTCTCTCTCTCTCTCTCTCTCTCTCTCTCTCTCTCTCTCTCTCTCTCTCTCTCTCTCTGTCTCTCTCTCGCTCTCGCTCTCTCTCACTCTTTCTGTCTCTCTCTGCCCCTTTTTTCTCCCTTTGTCTCTTTCTCTCGCATGCTCTCCCTCCCCCCCCCTCTCTCTCTCTCTCTCTCTCTCTCTCTCTCTCTCTCTCTCTCTCTCTCTCTCTCTCTCTCTCTCTCTCTCTTCTCTCTCTCTCTCTCTCTCTCTCTCTCTCTCTCTCTCTCTCTCTCTCTCTCTCTCTCTCTCTCTCTCTCTCTCTCTCTCTCTCTCTCTCTCTCTCTCTCTCTCTCTCTCTCTCTCTTTCTCTCTCTCTCTCTCTCTCTCGCTCTTTCTGTCTCTCTCTACCCCTTTTTTCTCCCTTTCTCTCTCTCTCTCTCTCTCTCTCTCTCTCTCTCTCTCTCTCTCTCTCTCTCTCTCTCTCTCTCTCTCTCACACACACACACACACACACACAGCCGTTCCCTTGACGGGTGCTCGCTTCCAATATATTCTTCCCTCGCCAGCAGACGGGTGATACGGAGATTAATTAAATCGCCTGGCGACAGGCAGAATCAGAGGAAAAGGACCATCTTGGATGGAAGGGCAAAATTAGTGTCCTCACCTCTTAACTATTATTATTGTTATTATTATTAATATATTTATTTTATTCTATTATTTCATTTACGTATTTACTTATTCATTTATTTATTTATTCATTTATTTATTTATTTTTTTTTTTATTTTTTTTTTTAACGTTACCAGTGTTCTACGGAGGATGTTCACTAACCGAGTGGGTTAGAGCGTCGGTATTTGTGGCGGAGGTCGAGGTGACTTCAGTTAGAATTTTTCCACTAGCGAGTTGGACCAAGGGCACGGATCATTAAATTTCACGCTCCAGAGTCCTCTGTGAAAGGCGCCGTCTTAGCCTCCTGATTGGGGAGGGAAGTTCGCGACATTAAACAGGACAATTATTAATTATTATTTATTATTATCACTTATAATTACTTCTATATTAGAAGAGGCGTCATTAGCCCAGGATGGGGGTGAGGGGGATATAATTTGAGCTGAATTAAATCGCCCGGCGCCAGCCAGGATGAAATCGCCCGGCGCCAGCCAGGATGAAATCGCCCGGCGCCAGTCAGAATGAAATCGCCCGGCGCCAGTCAGAATGAAATTCCCCGGCGTCGGCCAGAATAAAATCGCCTTGCGCCAGCCAGGATGAAATTGCCCGGCGCCAGCCATAATGAAATCACCCGGCGCCAACCAGGATGAAATCGCCCGGCGCCAGCCATAATGAAATCGCCCGGCGCCAGCCATAATGAAATCGCCCGGCGCCAGCCATAATGAAATCGCCCGGCACCAGCCAGATTGAAATCGCCCGGCGCCAGCCATAATGAAATCGCCCGGCGCCAGCCATAATGAAATCGCCCGGCACCAGCCAGATTGAAATCGCCCGGCGCCAGCCATAATGAAATCGTCCGGCGTCGACCAGAATAAAATCACCCGGCGCTAGTCAGAATTAAATCGCCCGGCGCTCGGTGCCAGCCAGAATAAAATATATAAATGGAAGACAAAATGGCCACGTGTACTATGTCCTCCACCACCTTGCCCCCCCTGAGTGTCCTCAGGTGATATAAATCGCCCGACGACAGCCTGAACAAAATACATAAAGAGCGTCAAAAAATGAAAACGGGTCTTAATAAAAACTATGATTAATAAAAATAGAAAAATGATGATTAGATGAAATTAATTGAATATTTATTAAAGACATTGACAGATTGGAAAAAGTACAAAGGAGAGCCACAAAACCGATTCCAAATATAAAAAATAAATCATACGAAAATCGACTAAAACATATGAATCTGTTTTCCCTAAAAAAGCGTAGACTCAGAGGTGACTTGATACAGTTATTTAAGATTTTAAAGGGGATTGACAACATCAAAAGTGACAAAATTCTTACACTGAATGAGAATCCGATAAGAAATAATGGTCTCAAAATGTCAGGAAATAGATTTAGTTTGGAAGTGGGTAGAAACAACTTCGCCAGCCGTGTAGTTAATGAATGGAATAAACTTCCTGCAGAGGCAGTACAATGTAGTTCAGTTCGAAGATTTAAGATTCGTTTAGATAAACATTTAAGCAAGATGCTGTAATGACTGTCATTTATTTTATATTATTTGATTATTTGTTTGTTATTATTTTCTGTTTATTTATTATTTGCTTGATTTCCATTTATTATTATTTATTTGTCAGTTTATTATTATTATTTACTTATTTACTATTTACTTGTTTGTTTATCATTCAGGAGGTGCTAATATAAGAGGGAGGGTGGAGGGGTGTGGAGTGTATTCAGGGATGGAATGGGTGGGAATGATTTTATGCCTTTATCTTTTTGGCTACCCCCCTTGTAAGGGGGAAAAAGCCTTGGTATATGTATGTATGTTTATCATTTATCTATGCCTATGTATTATTTATTTTATTTAATATTGTTTATGTTATTATAATTTTTATTTTATCTTATATATATTTTTTCATTTATATATATCTTTTTCGCATCCGACCTAGTTATGGACCAAAAGGTCTCCTGTCGGCATGCTCCGCCTTTGTAATCCTTCGTAATAATAATAATATTAATAATCAAATAGATAAAAAATGATA
>NC_134783.1:49816532-49824032 GCF_046742065.1 Oratosquilla oratoria | reverse complement strand
TTATACTATATTATATTCTTACTAGGCCTGTAATTGTATACACCAGGGTTTAATACCCAACGACCATTGATGACTGCCACACACCCAAACTATCCGAGCATATGAGCCCAAATGGACGCCTTCGGCCGCTCCTAAGTGTCTCTTGGATTAAGTCATAAAGGTGTTTCAGTGAAGGAAAGTTGTGGTAATTTGTATGTGTGTGTGTATGAGTGTGTGTGTGTGTGTGTGTGTGTGTGTGTGTGTGTGTGTGTGTGTGTGTGTGTGTGTGTGTGTGTGTGTGTGTGTGTGTGTGTGAGTGTGTGTGTATGAGTGTGCATATGTGTGTGAGTGTGCATATGTGTGTGTATATGTATGTTTGCATTCGTGTATGTGTGTATGCGTGTGTGCATATGTGTGTGCATGTGATTGTGTGTACATATGTTTGTATATGTGTGTGTATATATAACCTGCTACGCACACATCCATAAACACACAGTCACGCGCACATGCACCCACATACATACACACACATACACATACAAATCCCCATGTGCACTAATTATTCCTTTTCTCATCCAGACTGCCGTCAGGCAATTTTATTCACCTCGTTCGATCGGGGTAACTACTACGCCACCCTGCGGGCGGACGGGCGGACGGACGGCGTTGGGCGTTGTGTAATTGCCTCAATGGGAAGTATTGAGTAGTGGTGGCGAGGTCGGAATTGTTTCCCACCGTGGTTGCTAGTTCCCATGAAGACTCGGAAATGCCTTCGTTGTTGTCGTACACACGCGCGGATACACACACACGCGCGCACACAAAACACGCGCACGACAGGTAACATAGGTTCATACATTAAGCCCAGTTCTATGCTCGGGGTCCTCATTTCTGGTGAATAAACTCGTCTGTGCTACAGGTGACGTCATTTGTCATAATGACGTCACTTGTGGTTATGACGTCATAGTTGGAGTCGTTCCTCGTGGTGACGTCATTCTTCATTGTAACGTCACTGATTCCGTAGTCTATCTTCCTTTTTGTATTTTTGTTCTTATATTATTTATCTATTTTCTGGATTATTGTTAATCTCCTCTATACACTCCCCTAATACTCCTCCACACACACTCCTACACACCACTCCCCTTATACACTCCCAATCTCAGTGTCAATATCACTCCTTGTTATAAGTCAAGCTTCCTTTGGCACACTCCCGCACTCCACCTGATCGGCAGTAGGGAGTGTTGGTCGCGTTTTTGTCATCAACTCCCAGCCGCCCACACTCCCACGCACTCTGACCCCACTCTCCCACCTCCTCTCCACCTTCCTCTCCCACATCCTTTCCACTCCACTCCTGTTTGCCTCTTCCACCCTCCATCCACCTCCACCTCCACATGTTGCTTCATTGACTGTATACGGTTCATGCAGTTAGTGTATTAGATGTCCTTAAGGACCAGAGTCACGTAGCATTGTTTTGTGGTTGGAGACTAAACAAAATAAAATAAACAAATAAACAGATAAATAAATAAATAAAATATTTAGTGTGATATTGTCCCCAAGGATAGAAGCGCTGATTATTGTCGCCTAGGCGAGGGTTCGAGTCCCAGCAGACGAGTTTAATTCCAAATGTCAATTGACACAAACACTTGTCGGAAGACTAGCCTGCATAAAGGATTTGATGAAATACATTACGTATCACGTTCCACCCGGGTGTCCTCGGCGGAACGACTGGGCCGTGAACTAAGTCGTTTCGTTTTGTAGGATCAGGATGGCGTGATTGGTAAGATCTTCGTCTTATAAGACGCAAGCCGCCTAGGCGAGGGTTCGAGTCCCAGCAGACGAGTTTAATTCCATATATATATATATATATATATATATATATATATATATATATATATATATATATATATATATATATATATATATATATATATATATGAGTGTGTGTATGTGTGTGTGTGTATGTGTCTGTGTGTGTGGTATGTGTGTGTATAGTGTGTGTGTGTATACACTAATTTATTCTTATTGTATATTAAACTTTCCTTTTCCCCCTCTTTTGTCTTTAAAGCATTTTTGCTCTTTTTTTTCCTGCTCTCTACTTGTTATTTGAGGTCTAATGCTACTCTTTTTATTCCCGCTTTCGTTAAGAATGCTCTCTATTTCTTTCTCGCTCTCTTTACTTTCTTTCGACGAATACGACGACAACTACTACTACTACTACTACTGCTACTACTACCACCACTACACTAATAGTACTATTACTACTACTACTGCTACTGTTACTACTACTACTACTTCCACTACTGCTACTACTACTACTACTCCTACTCCTACTACTACTACTACTACTACTACTACTACTACTACTACTACTACTACTACTACTATTACTACTTTTACTACTACTACTACTACCACTACAACGACCACTACTACTACTACTACTACTACTACTACTACTACTACTACTACTACTACTACTACTACTACTACTACTACTACTACTACTACTACTACTACTACTACTACTATTACCACTACTACTACTACTACTACTACTACTACTACTACCACTACTACTACTACTACTACTACTACTACTACTACTACTACTACTACTACTACTACTACTACTACTACTACTACTATTATTATTTCTACTACTACTTCTATTGTCACCACCACCACCATTACAGCAACTATAACTACTACTATTACAGCAAATATTACAACTACCACTCTTACTTCCTCTCGTCTTTGTGTTTCCCACGACCTCCGAGTTTCCATCGTATCTGGATTCGTCATACTTTTACGATCGTAAAAGTTACGGTCAAGTCAAAGGGACCATTGACTCCTGCAAACCAGAAATACATTTACTTGCGACAAATGTCAATTTCTTGAAGAAAAGTGGAATATATAATACTTAGAATATTTAAAATACTTAATGCTTGAAATAAAAAGTATGAATTTTTTTTTAAAGTATATACAAGTAAAAAAAATTAAGAAAAAATTAAATGGCTTATTAGTTTGATGAAGTGGATTTTGAAAATGAAAATTCAAACGGGTCTTTTGAGACTGCGAAGAGACTCACGGGTACTGTGAGTCTGCGAAGAGACTCACGGGTACTGTGAGATTGTTAAGAGACCCACGGATACTGTGAGACTGTTAAGAGACTCACGGATACTGTGAGACAGCAAAGAGACTCACGGGTACTGTGAGATTGTTAAGAGATTCACGGGTACTGTGAGACTGTTAAAAGACTCACGGATACTATGAGACTCTAAGAGACTCATGGGTACTGTGAGACTTCTAAAGAGACCCACAGGTACTGTGAGACTGTTAAGAGACTCACGGGTACTGTGAGTCTCCGAAGAGACTCACGGGTACTGTGAGATTGTTAAGAGACTTACGGGTACTGTGAAACTGTTAAGAGACTCACGGGTACTGTGAGACTGTTAAGAGGCTCACGGGTACTGTGAGACTACTTCAAGGCAGAGGACCTCTAGGATTGTAAGAAATTTCTTCTTATTCGTCTTCTCTCTCTCTCTCTCTCTCTCTCTCTCTCTCTCTCTCTCTCTCTCTCTCTCTCTCTCTCTCTCTCTCTCTCTCTCTCTCTCTCTCTCTCTCTCTCTCTTTTTTTTGTTTTGTTTTTGTTTTTGCGTTAGTTACGTTGTTTTCTTTTATCTCCAAACACGGTCCACCTATCTCTCCATCTCTCTTCTTCCTCTTCTTCCTCCTCTTCTTCCTCCTCCTCTTCCTCCTCCTCTTCCTCCTCCTCTTCCTCCTCCACGTTCCTTACCTTGTCCTCATCCTCCTTGTCTTCCTCGTCCTTGTCCTGTTCCTTCTCTTCCTCCATCTTCTCTTCCTCTTCCTCGCCCTACCCCTTGTCCTCCTACTACTCCTCCTCCTCTTCTTCCTTCATCTCCTCTTCCTCGCCCTCGTCCTACCCATTGTCCTTCTCATGCTTATCCTCCTCGTCTTCTTCCTTCACCTCCTCTTCTTCCTCCCTTTGCTCTCCGCTTACTCCTCCTTCTCCTCCTCCTTGCCCTACCTCATGTCCTCCTCCTACTCCTCCTCTTTGTCCTCCTCACCCAATACCTTGTTCTCCTCCCCACTTCTCCTCCTCTTTCTCCTCCTCCTCACCCTCCCCATTGTCCACCCCTCCTCCTCCTCCTCCTCCTCCTCCTCCTCCTCCTCCTCCTCCTCTTCCTCCTCCTCCTCTTCCTCCTCCTCCTCCTCCTCCTCCTCTTCCTCCTCCTCCTCCTCTTCCTCCTCCTCCTCCTCTTCCTCCTCCTCCTCCTCCTCCCACTCCATTTCCTCCAATGCCGATGTCCCTGGGAGTTCTGTGTCACCTTCTTCCGCTTCGGGGGGACGTCGTTGTAGTACACTCCGAACTCTGAAGATTCAGTTCGATGGGTAACTAAGAAATATCTATTTATTTATCTGTCTTTTTATTTATTTGTCTTTTTACGTCTTTATTTATTTATTTATTTATTTATTCATTTATTTGTCTACTTCTTAGCTGTTTATTTATTTATCTGTCTTTACTTATCTATTGATTTATTTAATTATTTATTTATTTATTTATGTACTTGTTTATTCATTTGTTTGGTTAATTGTTTGATTGTTTATCTATGTGTGTATTTGCTTGTTTTTCTTGTTTTTTGTATGTTTTTGTGTATCCTTAATCTTCTTTTAATCTTCCCTCTATCCTGTCATGAGTCAGAAGGATTTCATTAAACAGGATCTTCCATTATGATCTTTTTTGATAAAAGATCTAACTTGATTATAGATACTTATAACCTCTCAGACCAAAATATCATATTCAAAAACAGAACCAAATTTTGACGAGGTCCTAAAATGGCTCATGAAAATTGAAGAAAAAAATAAAAATAAAAATAAATAATAATAAAAAAAACAATAAAAGAATAATAAAAGATTGATAAAAAAGATAAATAGGGAACAGGACTTTAAGCATTGTACTGTGGCCCAGGCCTCTATCTTTCCTCTACCCTCCACCTCTTTATGCCCTCCATAACCTTCCTCCATACTCCATATCACTTCGTTTCTATTCTTCCACCTTCTTCCTCCACCCTCTTCCTCCACATATCATCATAAAATGTTCACCTCCATCTCATCACCGCTCCACCTCCATCTTTTACATCCAGCCTCACCTCCATCTTTTTCCATCCAGCCCCCCACCTCCACTTCCACCTCTCCTCAACCTCACTCCATTTCCTCTATCTTCTCCATCTCTACTTTCACCTCTACCTCCACTTCCACCTCTAGCTCCTCCACTTCCTCCTCCACACTCCACCTCCACCTTCTCCACTTCCTCACCTCCACTTCACATCCTCCTTCGCGTTCTATCTCTACCTCTTCCTCCACTTCCATCTCTACCACATCCACTTCCTCCTCCACACTCCACCTCCACTTTTCCACTTCCTCACCTCCACTCCACATCCTCCTTTACACTCTATCTCTACCTCTTCCTCCACTTCCTCACCCTGACTCCACCTTCACCTCCTCATTCCCACTCCTCCTCCACACTCCACCTCCACACTCCACCTCCAACTCCACACTCCATTAGTTCTGGATCACTTCATTTGTGTTATCCATTGCAAGATGTATATTTCACCTCCTACTCCCTCCCGCTCCCCTCCACATTCCCTCCATACGTTGACTCACTCCATGGCTTCAGGCGCTCTTCCCAGACTGAATGAAATAGTCTAAAGTCAGCTTCAGACTTGGAGCTCCTCCTCCTCCTCCTCCCTCTCCTCCTCCTCCTCCTCCTCCTCCTCCCTCTCCTCCTCCTCCTCCTCCTCCTCCTCCTCCTCACCCTCCTCCTTTTCCTTCTCCTCCTCCTTTTCCTTCTCTTTCTTCTCTTACTGCTTTTCTTTCTCCTTCTCCTCCTCCTTCTCCTCCTCCTCCTTCTCTTTCTCCTCCTTCTCTTTCTCCTCCTTCTCCTCCTCTTCCTCCTCCTTCTTCTCCTCCTCCTCCACCTCCTCCTCCCTCTCCTCCGTATCCTCCTTTTCCTCCTCCTCCTTCTCCTCCTCTTACCCCTCTCTCTTTCACCTGTCTTACTCCTCCTCTCCCTTTTCCTCCTCTTCCTCCCCCTTCTCCTCCCCCCCTGGTCCTTTTCCCTCTCCTCCTCCTCCTACCCTCCCCCTCCTCTCTTTCTCCCCGTCCTTCTCTTCCTCCTTCCTCTTTTCCCCTTCCCCTCTTTCTCCTTCCTCTGCTCCTCTTCCTCTCACTGTACCTCTTTTCCCCTTCCCCTCTTTCTCCTTCCTCTGCTCCTCTTCCTCTCACTGTACCTCTTTTCCCTACTCTTCCACCCTCTCTTCCTCCTCCTCCTTCCCCCTCTTCCTCCTACCATTTTTCATTCTCGCCTTCTTCTTCCTCCTCCCCTCTTCTTCTTCCCTCTTTCCCTTCTCCTCTTTCTCCCCATTCTTTCCCCTCCTCCTCACCCTCCTCCTCCTCCCCCTTCCCTTCTCTATCCTCCTCCGTTTTCTCAAACCACTTCTCTTTCTTCCCCTCTCTCTTTTCCCCTCTCCTCCTCCTTCTCTTTCTTCCCCCTTTCTTCCTGCTCTTTTCCTCCTCCTCCTCCTCCTCCTCCTCCCTCTTTCTCCTCTTCCTCCTTTTCCTCTTCCTCCAATTCCTTTTTTCCCCTCCTCCTTTCCCTCCTCCTCCTCCTCCTTCCCCTCCATCCACCTGACTCCTTCCTCTTCCTCCTCCTCCTCCTTTTCCTCCTCATTCAGTTCCTCTTTTTCCCCTCCTCCTCCTACCCTCCTCCTCCTCTCCTCCTCCTTCCCTTCCCTCCACCTGACTCCATCACCTTTGACTTTACCTCCACTCCCCTGGGAACCTTTCCTCCTCCTCCTCCTCCTCCTCCTCCTCTTCGTATCTCGACTCTTGGTCTATACATATATTTTTTACGTCTTCTTTCTTTGCTTCTTCTTCCATATCCGGTTTCTTCCATTTTCTTTTCAACTCCTCCTCCCCCCTACCTCCTCCTCCTCCTACTCCTCCTCCTCTTCCTACTCCTCCTCCATCCTCCCCCTACCTCCTCCTACTCCTCCTACTCCTCCTCCTACTCCTCCTCCTCCTCCTCCTACTCCTCCTCCTCCTCCTTCTTCCATTCTTCCCTTTTTCCGTTCTTTTCCTCTATCGTCATCTATCTCTCTCTCCGCCTCCTCTTCTCTCTCTTATTCCTCCTCTTGCTCCTCTTTCTTTCTCTCTTCTTCCTACTCCTCGCCCTCCTACGTCACGTCGTCTTCCTCCTTCTCCTCCTTTTTCTCTTCCTCCTCTGTCTCTTCCTCTTCCTCTTCCTCCTCTTCCTCTATCTCTCTCCCCCTCCTCTGCCTCCTCTTCCTCAACCTCCTCCTCCACCTACTATTTATATACTCTTCCCCTGTCATTCTTTCCTCCTCCTCCTCCTCCTCTTCTGTCTCCTCCTCCTCCTTCGCCTACTCTTCATACTTTTCTTCTGTATTCTTTCCTCCTCCACCACCTCCTCCTCCTCCTCCTCCT
>NC_134783.1:49796532-49801532 GCF_046742065.1 Oratosquilla oratoria | reverse complement strand
TATTTTTTTTTTTTTTTTATTGGTAGGTCATGGCTACCTCCCCTGCAAGGGGGAAAAAGCCCTTGGTATCTAGATAGAATAAAAAGATAGGTAGATATGGTGGACCATTCCAAGGATCATGCAAAGGGTGGAATTAAGAATTTACGAAGGTTAAAACAAGAAAAAAAAAACAGTCTCGTGAGGATGAACGTGTTATATGCATACATGTATGTTTACAATGGACTCCTTTTTATATATTCGTCAAAGTGAAAAAGTACCAAGTGCTATATTTGACTTAGTAAAAAGTAAAGGAAAATCTAAAGCCCTTGTGTGAGTAAAAAAAAAAAAAAAAAAAAGTAAATTTAAATGTATGGAATGATTGTAAGACAGACCTTCCTGGGGTCTCTCCTAACTAACTAGTTATCTAACAAAAAACAATCCTTATCATCCTCTTCCTCCCCTCCTCTTCCTCCTCCTCCTCCTCTTCCTCCTCCTCCTCTTCTTCCTCCTCCTCTTGCTACTCGTTCTCCTCTTCCTCCTCAGCCTCATGTTCTCCTCGTCCTCCACCTCCTCCTCTTCTTCCCTTCCTCCTCCTCGTCCTTGTCCTCCTCCTCTTCCTCCTCCTCTTCCTCTTCCTCTTCCTCCTCCTCCTTCCTCCTCATCTTCCTTCTCCTCTTCCTCCTCCTCTTCCTCCTCCTTCCTCACCTGTGGGTCCCTTCGACTTCATAATCTGCGTCGCGATCTCATGAAGAGGCGCCGGCCCGGCCCAGTCCTTGGACGACTTGGTGGCGATATAGAGAAGGACGGGGAAGGGCGACAGAGGTCCTCCTCCAGCACTTCCTCCTCCCCCTTCACCTCCTCCTTCGCCATGTAAGGACTCTTTTGGGAAGAAGGGGACGACGGCGGTGGTGTACCCCCCGAGGGATACTTCTCTCGTGTTGAGGTACGCGAGTGCTGCTTCGCCCGTCAGTTCGTAGGCCATTCCCCAGGTGACGCCCTGCCGAAGAAGAAGAAGGACATCGAGGTCAGTCCGTGTGTGGGTTAACCCTTTAAACTCCGATGACAAGATTCTTGTCATTTGGTCAAATAAAAAAATAAAAAATCATAAAACACCAAAATGTTTGATCAAACACCAGAAAAATATGACGTCAGTCCACGCGCGGTCAAACCGCATCAGATGATATTCGGATGTACGGGCCGGCGCGAGGACTACCATATCCAGTTTTTCGTATCTACACCACAAGCGGCTGACATGAGTTGAATGGGTTAAGGCGACACGAAATTAGTCGAGGAAAATTATATGGTTTAACGTCACACACTCACCCCCCTATCGGGAGGCTAGGACGGTGCCCCTCACAGAGGGCTTTGTAGCGTGGAATTTAGTGAACCACGCCCTTGGTTCAATTTCGCCGGTGGCAGGATTCGAACACCCTCACCTCGACCTTCGCCGCAAGTAACGACGCCCTAACCCGCTCAGCCAGCGAGCTTCCTATTAAGAAAATATAAATGAAAAAGACTGCAGGAGACCATAAGGCCTACTCTAGGCAGTTCCGCGTCCATTACCACCTGTCATTATCAATGTAAATTGGATTTCGTTACATTTTTATACACAGATTCACACATAGACATACACAGGAGAGGTTACAAGTTCCTAGGTACTTTGTTGGATGTAGACTCGATATATGGTAATAACAAGGTTAGAGAAAAACTATTGTGACTGAAGGACAAAAGTTGAAGGAAATTTGTCGTGTCTGAATGACAGAATTGAAGGAAATTTGTCGTGTCTCAGTGACAGAATTGAAAGAAAATTGTTGTGACTGAATGACAAAGTTGAGGGAAATTGTCTTGACTGAATGATAAAGTTGAAGGAAATTTTTCGTGTCTGAATGACAAAATTGAAGGAAAATTGTCGTGTCTAAATGACAAGATTGAAGGAAAATTGTCGTGATTGAATGACAAAGTTGAAGGTAAATTGTCGTGACTGAATAAGAACACAAACACATCTTTATCTCCCTCTGTCCTTTTTTGTGGCTATTTTTCATTTCTTTTGGCGCAAAAAAAAAAAACATTATTTCACGGCATTTGGACTAGTTGACCAATATTCTTTTACAATATAAGGTCAAAATCTCGTCATTTTTTTATCCTGCATTTGTCTGCTATCATTGGCGCAAATCGCCTGATTTATTTATCTATTTCTTTATTCATTCTTTTAATCATTTATTTGTTATTTTTACTCTTCACTACCCATTCTTCTCTCTCTTCTCTTTCTGTTTTTTTTTTTTTTTTTTTTTTTTAGGAGGAGGAGGAAGAGGAGGAAGAAGATGGATTTCGCATCCCGGGCGGCCAGCCATCTTTATTATCTCATTACCAACTTTTGCACTTTCCCTCTCTCTCTCTCTCTCTCTCTCTCTCTCTCTCTCTCTCTCTCTCTCTCTCTCTCTCTCTCTCTCTCTCTCTCTCTCTCTCTCTCTCTCTCTCTCCTTTTCCCAGTTATGTCCCCTCTCAGACATCATTTACCCTTAATGATTCAATTTCCTTCTTTCAACCATTTTCCTTTTATGGATTTTTATCTTATTTTTTTTTGTTCTAATATGAGGAGGTTGTTCTTACCTACGGCCGGAACCGCCAGGGAAAGTGGCAGTCACCGGGAGGTCTTAGGGATCGAACCAGAGATTTTGTACTCGTGGGCAAGGATCAAGTCTAAAGCACCACATTCACATCACCAAAGATTATCAACTTACGCCGGGGGAGGGGGAGAAGGGGCGAAGGTGGGAGGGGGGGAAGTGGAATGGGGGGGAGGGAGGGAGGTGAAAGGGAAGGGGGTTGGAAACTGGGAGGGGAAAGGATGGGGAGGGAGAGGAGGGAGGAGAACATGGGGAAGGAAAGGGGAAGGGGAAGTGGAGGGGAAGGAAAGGGGAGGGGAAGAGAGGAAAGGGGAGGGGAGGGAAGTGGAGGGGAGGGCAAAGGGAGGGAAGGGGAGGGAAGGGGAGGGGAGGGAAAGGGAAAAGGGAGGGAAGGGAAGGGGATGGGAAGGGAAGGGAAGGGGAAATGGTAGGGAAGTGGGGAGGGAGAGGAAGGGGTAAGGAAAGGGAAAGTGAGGGGGAAGGGAAAGGGGAGGGGGTAAGTAGGAGGGGAGGGGTAGTAGAGAAGGGGAGGGGGAGAGGGGAGGGGGAATATTAGGAAAGGGGAAGAGGGGAGGGGAGAGGGAGGGGTAGGGAAAGGGGTAAGTAGGAGGAGGAGGAGGAGGGGAGGAGGAGGAGGGGAGAGAGAGAGAGGGGAGAGGGAATATTAGGAAAGGGGAAGAGGGGAGGGGAAAGGGAGGGGTAGGGTAGGGGTAAGTAGGAGGAGGAGGAGGAGGAGGAGGGGAGGAGGAGGAGAAGGAGGAGCTGGAGGAGGGGGGTAGTAGGGAAGGGGAAGGGAGAGGGAGAGGGAAGAGGTGAGGGGAAGAGAAGGGGAGGGGAGAGGGAGGAGTAGGATGAGGATGAGGAGGAGAGTGTCTATTATACCCGTATATTGTTTGGATAAGAAAACGATTAATTAAGATCAAAGAAAACGGGGGACGGAGGTGGACTGTTAACATGACGTGTGTGGAGGGGGGAGAGGAAGATGGAGGGGTGATGAGTGAGCGTAGGTGGATGATGATGGAGTATGGTGGAGGAAGGGAGGATTACATGGAGTGGATGTGGAGTGAGAAGAGAATCGAAAGGGTGTGGAGTGAGATGGAGGGGACGTGGAGGATGGAGTAAGGAGGTCTGAGTAATTAATGGAGTGAAGAAGAATTAGAGAGAGATGGAGGGTGGAGGGAGTGGGTAGAGGACAGAAAGGTGGCTGTGAGTGGAAGAGAGGGAGGGAGATGGGAGTGGAGGTAGTATGTGGAGGAGATGGAGTGGAGGATTTTAAATTGAGGAGAGAAATGTGATAGGTGAGTGTGGGAGGGAGGAGGAGGAGGAGGAAGAGGAGGAGAGGGGAAGGATAGAGAGAGAATGAGGAGGCAGAGGAGGAGAAGAGGAGTAGAAGGAAGAGGGACGGAAGGAGGAGGGGAAGAAGGTGTAGGACGAGAATGAGGTGGAAGTGAAGGAGGAGGAGTGAATGGAGGAAGAGGAGGAGGAGGAAGAGGAGGAAAATGAGGAAAGGGGCGAAGATAAAGACAACCAAGGGGAAGACAAGGTTAACAAACGAAGACAAAAAAGGAAGAAAGAAAAACAAGAAAAAAAAAATAAAAAATAAATAAATAAATAAATACAAGTGACAAAAAAAAAAAATAGGTGGACGGACGAAGAGAGCGAGCTAAAAGAGAGCAAACAGAGGCCGGAAAAGAGAGTAGAGAAGGGACAAGAACAGAGGGGAGAGGCAACTAAATAAGAGGGGAGATGAGGGGAGAGGGGAGGAGGAATATGAAAAATAAACAAGGGAGAGAGGGGAAGAGACCATTGATTGAAGAATAATATGAAGATGGGGATTTAGAAAGAGGGGAGATAGGAAAAGGGGAAGAGGAGAGGGGAAGTGGAAGAAAAAGGAGGAAAAATCGAAAATTGCGAAAAAGGGGGAAAGGAAGGGGAGATGCGAAAGAGTGAAAAAAGAGAAAATTATGAAAAAAGAGAAGCAAAGAAAGAGAAGAAAAAGAGGAAAAAGAGGAAAAAATTGAAGAAAAAAAATGAGAAAGGAGGAGAAGGAGGAGGAAGAGGAGAAGAAGACGAAGGAAAAGAAGGAGAAGGGGAAGAGGAAGAGAAGAAGGAGGAGAAGGAATAGAAGAAGAAGGAGGAGGAAGAGGAAAAGAAGAAGGAGAGAGAGCGAAGGAGGAAGAGAAGAAGAAGGAGGGATAGAAGAAGAAGGAGAAGAAGAAGAAGGAGAAGGAGAAGAAGGAAAGGGAAAGGAGGGAAAAGTAGAAGTAGAAGAAATGGAGGTAGAGGTGTGAGGTAGATACAGCAACAGAAGTAGTAGAGGTAATTACAAGTAGGAGAGGTAGAGTGGTGTAGAGGTAGATGAAGCCAGAATAGGTAGATAGAATTGAAAGAGGTAAT
>NC_134783.1:49774032-49791532 GCF_046742065.1 Oratosquilla oratoria | reverse complement strand
AATTGGACAATTTTTTTTTTTTTTTTTTTTTTTTTTTTTTTAGCAGAAGCTCTGGCTCAGGACAATTCTGGTCGCGAGACAAGTGACCTCCCCACACGGGTCGTTTCCGAGAATCACCCTTAATAAAGAGGACAATAGGACCTACATTTGCATCCCGTTTCGTTAATCTCCCAACACAGTCCCTCAAGCGATTGTGTTCCTTATGCTCCCTCTCCCTAAGAACCATTTTCGCTTTTTGGTGTCTTGACCGTCTTAACCTCAGCGTGAGTGAGATGGCATAATGACCCTTATGGACGAGTGGATTAAGGTTGTTTTTCGGCCGTATGCGTCTCGGTTGACAACACGCCCGAGGGAGTACGTGGACCTCTGGGTTACCACCTGTTCAATTTTCCCATAGCAGGAGAAGGAGGAGGAGGAGGATGGACATGGAGGAGGAGGAGGAGGAGGAGGAGGAGGAGGAGGGACAAGGAGGAGGAGAAGGAGGGGTGGAGGGATAAGGAGGAGGAGGAGGAGAAAAAGGTGGAGGGATAAGGAGGAGGAGGAGAAAAAGGTGGAGGGATAAGGAGGAGGAGGAGAAAAAGGTGGAGGATTAAGGAGGAGGGAAGTGGAGGATAAGAAGGAAGAGGTGGAGGGATAAGGAGGAGAAGGAAAAGGAGGGAGTGGAGGGATATGGATGAGGAGGGGGAAGAGGAGAAGGAGAAGGGAGGAGGGATAAGGAGGAGGAAGGGAGGATGAGAAAGGGTGGAGGGACAAGGAGGGGGAGGAGTGACAAGAAGGAGGAGGAGGAGGAGAAATGGGTGGAGGGATAAGGAGGATGGGATGGAGGGATAAGGAGGAGGAGGAAGAAGAGGGGGTGGAGGCATAAGGAGGAGGAGAGATAAGGAGGAGGAGGGACAAGGAGAAGGAGGAGGAGGAGGAGAAGGAGAAGGGGTGGAGGTATGAGGAGGATGGGATGGAGGGATAAGGAGGAGGAGGAAGAGGAGGGGAGGCAGGGATAAGGAGGAGGAGGAGGGAAGGAGAAGGGGGTGGAGGGATAAGGAGGATAAGGAAGAGGAGGAGGAGAAGGGACAAGGAGGAGGAGGGGGTGCTGGGATAAGGAGGAGGAGGAAGAAAGGGGAGGAGGAGGAAGGAAGAGGAAGAGAAGGAGTAGTAGAGGAAAAGAAGATCGGAAGAAATTGCGGGATGAGTGGTGGTGGGAGGAGGAGGAGGAGGAGGAGGAGGAGGAGGAGGAGGAGGAGGAAGAGGAGATGGTGGAGGAATAGGTGTTGGAAAAGGAGAGAGAAGAGAGAAAGAGAGAGAGGAGGGATGACAGAGTGACGAGAGGAGGAGGAGGAGGAGGAGGAAGACAAGGAGAAGACATGTTGCCGAAGACGGACGAAGACGGAAGAAGAGAATTAAGCAGGGAAGAGGAGAAGGAAGGAGAGGAAGGGGAGAAGGAAAACTAAGAAGGAAGGACAGAAAGAATACGAAAACGACGAAGGAAAGACGAGAAGAATGAAAGAAGAAGTAAGGATGAGAAGAAAAAGAAGAAAAAGAGAAGAAGGAGGAAAATAAGAAGGAAGGAAAAACAAATATGCGAAGAAGAAGAAAAAGAAGAAGAGTAAGAAGAAGAAGAAGAAAATAAGGAAAAAAGAGGTAGATGGAGAAGAACGAGAAAAAGAAGAAAAAGAATAAGGTAAAGAAGAAGTAGACGAAGAAGAAAGAGAAGAAGAAAGAGAGAAGAAGAGGGAAAGGAAGAAAGAGGAAAGAAGAAAGAAACGAAGAAGTAGACGAAGAAGAATGAGAAGAAAAAAAGAAAAAAAAATTAAACGAAGAAGAACGAGAAGAAGAAGAAGAAAGAGAGAAGAAGAAAAAGAAAAATAATTAGACGATGAAGAACGAGAAGAAGAAGAAAGAGAAGAAAAATAATTAGACGAAGAAGAACGAGAAGAAGAAGAAAGAGAAGAAAAATAATTAGACGAAGAAGAACGAGAAGAAGAAAGAGAAGAAAAAAGTAGACGAAGAAGAACGAGAATAAAAAGAATAAAAAAGAAAAAGAAAAATAAATAGAAGAAGAACGAGAAGAAAAAAAAGAAAAAGAAAAAGAAATAGCCGAAGAAGAACAAGAAGAAGAAGGAAAAGAAGGAAAATAAAAATAAAAATAAATAGACGAAGAAGAAAGAGAAGAAGAAAAGGAAGAAAAAGAAATAGCCGAAGAAGAAGGAGAAGGAGAAGAAGAAGAAGAAGAAGAAGAAGAAGAAGAAGAAGAAGAAGAAGAAGAAGAAGAAGAAGAAGAAGAAGAAGAAGAAGAAGAAAAAAGTGAAGAAAAAAATAAGAAAAATTAGGTTGAATCAAATTACTTGGCGCCACGAAGTGAATAAAATCGCCTGGCGACAGCCAAGATAAAGAGTGAAAGTATCACCCAGTACGGAAGTGGTGAATGGAGATAAGTTACAACTCCTTGTTAACCAGCGCTTCTATCCTTGAGTGCAATATTGCACAGAGGAGATAGGGAATGGTGAGAAGCTGGGAATCGGAGAGGCGTGCGGGATTCGAACCCACAATTAAGCGAATCAAAGATCGCCACGTTTCCGATTACTCAACCAGTGCACATAGAACCAGAAAAATAAATATATAGATAAATGAATAGATGATAAGTTAGTAGATAAATGAATAAGATGATAAGGCACCTTTACTTGTGGAGGTGACTGTACTCCAAGACAATATTATAGGCAAACGTTTTTTGTTTTTGTTTTTTATTTTTTGTTTTTTCTTAAAGACGTCAAATACGCTAACAGTCCCCACCCCTTTTTTTTTTTTTTTTTTTTTTTTTTTTTTTTTTTTTTACACCAAAAGTCCTGGAATAATGAAGCGATCTTGGGGCTTTTGCAGATGGGGTCCTCCTGGACTCCAGGACTCTCCGGCCGAGGTCTCCTGGAACTCCCCCCCCCTCCATCCTCGCTCCTCAGCTGTCGCTGGATCCAACTCTTAACCCCTTTCAATAAAGTGACGTACTTAAGATCCTTTATTCTGGCCCTCTTCGGACGCTTTTAGTCGGGCTTGGGTCTCGGTCGGTTGAGACCCCCTTTCTGAAACCAAACTCGCTCCCTCCCTCCTCCCTTCCTCTCTCCACCTCCCTCTTCTCTCCCTCCCCCTCCCTCTCTCCTTCCCTCCTTCCCTTCCTCCTTCCTTCTCTCTCTCCCCCTTTCCCTCCCTCCTTCCTTCCCTCCTTCCTTCCCTCCCTCCTTTCCTTCTTCCCTCCCTCCTTCCTTCCTTCTCTCCTTCCTTCCCTCCTACCTTCCCTCCCTCCTTCCTTCCTTCCTTCCTTCCTTCCTTCCCTCCCTCCCTCCCTCCCTCCCTCCTTCCCTCCCTCCTTTCCTCCCTCCCCTCCCTCCACCTTTGAGTGATGAAAATCGTCTGGCGCCAGTCAGGATAAATTCCTGAAAGTCTGTCGCCAATACAGTGGCCAACTTTAAACACTTTGTTTTGGTCTGTGTGACGGATGATTTCATTCAGCTCAAGGAAGACCTTGGCACTGTTTACTTAAAATAATGTGTAAGTAGTCATCACCTAGATAGAAAAAAATAAATGGAATAAATAAATATTTACCAGAGAATCACTAAAGTACAGATCCCTCTGCTAGTATCACCTGACACTCTGCCTAGTCATTTTCTAAATCGTCTGCTTAGTAAGTCGCTTTGCCTAGGCCACCTTCTTCCGGGAATGTCACCTAACCCTCCCCCCCTCCCCTCCTCCCTCCTCCTCCTCCCCCTCCTCTCTCCTCCTCTTCCCCCTCCTCCCTCCCCCCCTCGGTGTTATCTGCCTTTTCCGTTGTGTCATGTTCGGAGCTTTCCTAGGTGTCGTCTACTCCTCCTCCTCCTCTTCCTCCTCCCCCCACCCCCGTGTCATCTTCCTCCTTACCTCAGTGTCACCTACGTCATCTTTGGTGTCGTCTTCAGCCTCAGGAGGTCCGTCCCGTTGGTCCCGTGTGTTTTGTTATTGTCTTTGCTCATTATAAACACGTGTGGGTTTTTTTTCGTGTTTTTTTTTTTCAATGGCCGGCAGAAATTTTGCAAACCAATAAAAAAATAATAATATGAAATGAAATAAACTTTAGTGGTTTTGTTTGACGTATGTGTGTGTGTGTGTGTGTGTGTGTGTGTGTGTGTGTGTGTGTGTGTGTGTGTGTGTGTGTGTGTGTGTGTGTGTGTGTGTGTGTATGTGTGAGTGAATGTGTGTATGTTTTATGTTTATAGTTATTTTCGTTAACGCCTGTATGTGTGTGTGTGTGTGTGTGTGTGTGTGTGTGTGTGTGTGTGTGTGTGTGTGTGTGTGCGCGCGTTTGTGTGTGTGTGTGTGTGTGTGTGCGTTTGTGTGTGTGTGTGTGACTCTTATGAAAAATTCTATACACAAATAAATAATCTATAAAAAAAAGCATATCTAATAAATCAAACGCAAAATATAATCTCAAATAAACCTATTTGTGATACACGATATACATATGACATATATCATATCGATGCCATGTATACAATATATATCACATATCATATGAAATATCCTCATGTAGTTTTCTCACCTTCATCTTCACAGCCCCCTCCCCCATTCTCCCCACAACCTTCTCCCTAGGGCCGATCTCCCCCCCCCCCAACAGACATCCCATCTCCCCTCTCCCCCCTCCCCCCCTCCCCCCAGGCCTGCCGTTTACCAGCTGGTGGCGTTTAGGGGCAAGCGTAAGTATCTTGTACACCGTTCACACTATCAAAGGCTGCGGAGGCGGCAAATAGTTGGAACTATTCAAAATTGTTCGTAATTTATCCTTGTATTTGAATACTTGTTATCTATTTATCTATTTACCTGTTTATTCATTTATTTTTTTGTTATTTTTTTATTTCTATTTATTTGTTCATTAATTCGTTAATTTATGTGTTTATTGATTTATTTGTTGTGCGTTTCTGTCCTTGAGTTCGTTTAATTATTTATTCATTTATCTATTCACTTGTTTATTTATTTATTTTATTATTTCTTTATCTATTATTTTGTTTATTTATTCATTTATAAAAATTGTCTACAAATGAAATCCCTATGAGCACTTTGAAGACACATAATAGATAAATAAATAAATATAATAAATAAAATTGATAAAAAGAAAAAATAAAGATAAATAAATATAATTAATAAATAAAATAAATAAAAATAAATAAATAAAAATAAATTAAATTAATAAATAGAATAAATAAAGATAAATTCATAAAAATAAACAAATAAAAAATAAAGAAAATAAATAAAAATAAAAATAGCGCTCGTGGTCACGGACCTCAACTTGGTCAGTGATGACGTCACGTGGAAGACCTTTCGATCGAGGTCAAGCTAGCGGGTCAATCGTTTTCGTCAAATCTATTGTCACCTGGAAAAGAATTTAATGGGATACGCTTTGTCTAAAATAAATGAATAGATAAATACATAACCCTCTGATAGGTGATAATTATGATTATTTGTTTAATTGATTAGTTTATAGACGAATGATCATGATAAATGAATTAAAGATTTATAAATGAATAAGTGTTTCTTGTTTTACCATGCTATATATTTTTTGTGTAAGTAATTATCAATATATATATATATATATATATATATATATATATATATGTATATATATATATATATATATATATATATATATATATGTATATATATATTATTTGTTTATTTGCTGTCTGTATCCTTAAAATGTTTCCTACATTATCACCTCGCCGATGTGTTCATCTATAAACGAATAGATAAAAAAAAAAAAATGAAATAAATAATGGGCTGCGCGGATATGTTTATGTATGTGTGTGTATGTATGTGTATATGTATGTGTGTGTCTGTGTGTGTGTGTGTGTGTGTGTGTGTGTGTGTGTGTGTGTGTGTGTGTGTGTGTGTGTGTGTGTGTGTGTGTGTGTGTGTGTGTGTGTGTGTGTGTGTGTGTGTGTGTGTTTATGTGTGTGTGTGTGTGTGTATGTTTATGTGTGTGTGTGTGTGCGTGCGTGTGCATGTGTGTGTCCACCCATAAAGGAGAAAGAGAAAGGAAAGAGAGAAAGAGAGAGAGAGAGAGAGAAAGTGGACAACCCGTAAGAGAACTGTGAGAATGGAAACTAGCATATGTTACCAAGGCTGTGCCTCTGCGAAGATTCGATATTTTCCCTTCTCAAGGCTCTCTAATCAATGTGGCTCTCTTTCTCTCTGCTTTTGGAAAGAGATATGTAGAAAGTAGATCTGAATATCTTCAGGGATTAACTGAATCAAATCGCTTGCCGGCAGGCGGAACATATGTATATGACACCGGTAACAGTGAAAACATTATGAAACATACGTATGTATGTATGTATGTATGTATGTATGTATGTATGTATGTATGTATGTATGCATGTGTGTATATGTATATATGTATGTATGTATACATGTACATACGTATGTATGTATGTGTATATATGTATATGTGTATCCATGTACATACGTATGTATACATGTATGTATGCATACCGTATATGTGTATGTATGCATGTGTGTAAGAATGGAATAGCAGAACCAATTTCCTCGCCTTATCAATAGTGTCTGGGTTTTGACCTCGTGTGTGTGTGTGTGTGTGTGTGTGTGTGTGTGTGTGTGTGTGTGTGTGTGTGTGTGCGTGTGTGTGTGCATGTGCGTGTGAGTCGTTGACCGTGGTCTCTGATCACGTGCTGTGCTCTTGATCGACAGCTATTACCCTTCCGGATGGGAACTCAGAGCTCGTATAAAAACCGATATATGGGCAACTCACACAACTCCGTCCCAATTGTGTGTGTGTGTGTGTGTGTGTGTGTGTGTGTGTGTGTGTGTGTGTGTGTGTGTGTGTGTGTGTGTGTGTGTGTGTGTGTGTGTGTGTGTGTGTGTGTGTGTGTGTGTGTGTGTGTGTGTGTGTGTGTGTGTGTGTGTGTGTGTGTGTGTGTGTGTGTGTGTGTGTGTGTGTGTGTGTGTGTGTGTGTGAGTCGTTGACTGTGGTCTCTGATCACGTGCTGTGTTCGTGATCGACAGCAATTACCCTTCCGGATGGGAACTCGTAAAAAAACCGATCTATGGGCAATGCTTCGACGTTACACACAACTCCATCCCAATTGTGTGTGTGTGTGTGTGTGTGTGTGTGTGTGTGTGTGTGTGTGTGTGTGTGTGTGTGTGTGTGTGTGTGTGTGTGTGTGTGTGTGTGTGTGTGTGTGTGTGTGTGTGTGTGTGTGTGAGTGTGTGTGTGTGTATGTGTACGTACGTACGTACATACCCCATCCAAGATGAATGTGAAAATGTCGGTCATTGACTATAAATAAGACTAAATCTGCGTCATAACTCAAGAGCTTTGGCTTCTTGTGGCCCAACAACTCTTGACACAGGATTGCTCTTTGTCGACCTCACCCAATATCAAGAGTCTGCGTCTCTGACCCTCTGTGTCCTACTCTTTGTTTTTACTCTTGTTTTCTTACTCTCAAGTTGTATCTGTCACGTCGCTTTGTCTAAGTCCATATACCTCTGTCCCTTTCTGAATCTGTCTGTCTGTCTATGTTTGTGTGTTTGTTTGTCTGTGTTTGTTTGTCTGTTGTCTCTGCTCGATTCTGTTGTCCTTCTCTCTGTCTCTCTCTACCGGTCTGTCTTCCTGTCTTTTTGTCTGTCAATCTGTCTCTCTGTCTTTACTTATCTACCTGTCTGTCTCTCTGCATATCTGCCTGTCTGTCTCTCTCTCTCTAACCATCCTGTTTGTCTGTCTGTTTACCTGCTTGTTCCTGTTTATCTCTCTGCCTATCTGCCTGTATGTCTGTCTGTCTATCCACTTTTGTCTACCTACTTGTCTGTCTGCATGCTTCTGCCTGTTTATCTCTATTTTTATACCCATCTGCTTCTGTCTGTCTGTCTCTCTGTCTCTCTGCCTACCTGGTTCTGTCCCTCTGTCTGTCTACCTACCCACTTCTGTCTGTCTTTCTCTCTGCCTACCTGCTTCTGTCACTCTGTCTCTCTACCTACCTACTTCTGTCTGTCTCTTCACCTACCTGCTTCTGTCTGTCTGTCTGTCTCTCTGCCTACCTGCTTCTGTCTGTCTGCCTGTCTCTCTGCCTACCTGCTTCTGTCTCTCTGTCTACCTACCTGCTTCTGTCTGTCTGTCTGTCTCTCTACCTACCTGCTTCTGTCTCTCTGCCTACCTGCTTCTGTCTGTCAGTCTGTCCCTCTACCTACCTGCTTCTGTCTCTCTGCCTACCTGCTTCTGTCTGTCTGTTTGTCTCTCTTCCTACCTGCTTCTGTCTGTCTGTTTGTCTCTCTTCCTACCTGCTTCTGTCTGTCTCTCTACCTACCTGCTTCTGTCTCTCTGCCTACCTGCTTCTGTCTTTCTGCCTACCTGCTTCTGTCTCTCTGCCTACCTGCTTCTGTCTCTCTGCCTACCTGCTTCTGTCTATCTGTCTGTCTGTGTCTATTGCCATATGTCATCCGGTCGCGGTGGCCTCCGGGAGTTCGAAGCGCACTGCACTCAATCACTTTGTCTGTGTCGTACTCACCCGCAACACCTCCAGCAAAGCTTGTAATCACACGTCATAGCACACGCAATCATGACGTCACCCCTACACGTCACCTCCACGTCACCATAGACGTAGTCTTAACAACACGTCACGTCACCAGGCTGATCTTCAACTACGGTTCTTGGGGTCGCGTCACGTCACGTGATGTCATAAAAGTTCTAATCATAGAGGTGGGCACCCAGTGTGTTATGTTTTCGGGATTCGAACCCGAGACTGTGCGCATATTAGTACAAGGCTGGGGCGCTACCCACCGTTCTATGCAGGATGTTCTAAAGAGGTCTTCTGGACCTTGTCCTGTATCTAGCGACGTCAACTCGCATGGTAACCCCGAACACACACACACACACACACACACACACGCGCGCACACACACACACACACACACACACACACACACACACACACACACACACACACACACACACACACACACACACACACACACACACATATATATATATATATATATATATATATATATATATATATATATATATATATATATATATATATATATATATATATATATGTATGCATATACACTTGACAAAGGAGACGACTACGGTTGCAGATAAGCGCCTCTTGGGGTAATTTTCTCGCTTTTCATGCAAGTAGTACGTGCGGAGTCATCCCTAACCTTCAAAAAAAAAAAAAAAAAAAAAAAAAAAATTGCGCCGGTGGTGGAGTGAATGGGAGGGGGGGGGAGGGGAGTTTGTTATTTTCGTGGTTCCCAGGGTTTCTGTTGTTGATGTTTTCTTGTTATTGCCGTCGTCATTTTTTGCGTTGTTGGTGTTGTTGCTGATGTTGTTGCTGTTGATTCTGGCTGGTGTTGTGATGGTTGTAGTTGTGGTGGAGATATTCCGTGTGTTATCTTCTTCTTTTACTGGTGTTAATGTTACCTTTATTGTCTTTGTCAGTCCTACGGATGTTGTTGCTGTAGTAGACTATAATGAAGAAGCTATTGTATTAGTCTAAGCTGCTGTAGCTACTGTATTAATCTTCACTACTGTAGCTTCTGTATGAGTGTGCGGATTTTTTAGACGATTGGAGCTGTCGTTGTTTTTGTATGTATTGTTACTGTTGTTGTTGGTGATGTTGATATTGATGTTGATGTTGTGTTATTGTTGATGTTATTGTTGTTATTGTTAATGTTGCTGTTGTTATTGTTGATGTTATTGTTATTGTTGCTGTTGTTATTGTTGTTGTTATTTATGTTGATGTGTTATTGTTGATATTGTTGTTATTGTTGATGCTGCTATTGTTATTGTTGATGCTGCTGTTGTTATTGTTGATGCTACTGTTGTTAATGTTTATGTTGTTACTGTTGACGTTAATGTTATTGTTGATGTTATTATTGTTGTTGATGTAGTTGTTGTCGTCATTGTTGGTGTTGTTATTGTTAATGATGTCGTTGTTATTATTTTCGTGTATTGTAGCCCATCCGCCGTAATGAAAGGGACGCTTTGTCTTAGCAACGAGACCCGTCGACAACAACCATTCTATTTTGACGATTATGATCAACTAATTATAGACCCCAAGTGGGTTCGCCTCCCCATCTGCCAAATATATTTACACTTAGCACCACTTGACCCCGCCGGGCCCTCAGCTGAATAAAATAGTCTTTGTACTCACGAGCCGAGACCAGAGACCAACCCACCACA
Organism: Oratosquilla oratoria; assembly: GCF_046742065.1. Taxonomy (NCBI): domain Eukaryota; kingdom Metazoa; phylum Arthropoda; class Malacostraca; order Stomatopoda; family Squillidae; genus Oratosquilla; species Oratosquilla oratoria. Next base: position 49,781,316 of record NC_134783.1, on the reverse strand, counting down.
GCCGTGATCTCATTACCCCCCATCACACCCCTCCCCTTAAGGCGTGATCACACTGGGCTATTGGCCTTATCACACTGGGCTATTGGCCTTATCACACTGGGCTATTGGCCTTATCACACTGGGCTATTGGCCTTATCACACTGGGCTATTGGCCTTATCACACTGGGCTATTGGCCTTATCACACTGGGCTATTGGCCTTATCACACTGGGCTATTGGCCCCTTATCACACTGGGCTATTGGCCTTATCACACTGGGCTATTGGCCTTATCACACTGAGCTATGGGCCTTATCACACTGAGCTATTTTTCCTCCGTGATTTTGACGGCGGAAAATGTGTTAGAGGTTGGCGGTACCGCCGATAAATCGGAGATCGGAGGAAAAATAGCCCAGTATGATAACCCCCCTTAGACGAATAAAATCGCCTTGCGGCAGCGGGAATGAAAGGAAAAGTACTACACAGTAAACAAGGGTTTCAACTTCCCACTGATTACTTTGAATAAACACCTCCTCCTCCTCCTCTTCCTCTTCCTCATATTCCCTCTTCTTCTCCTCCTCCTCCTCCTCCTCCTCTTCCTCATACTCCTTCTCCTCCTCATACTCCCTCTCCTCCTCCTCTTCCTCATACTCCTTCTCCTTCTCCTTCTCTTCCTCCTCCTCCTTTTCTTCCTCCTCTTTCTCCTCTCCTTCTTCCTCCTCAGCCTTCTTCTCTTCCTCCTCCTCCTCCCCGTCCTCCTCCTCCTCCTCCTCTTCCTCTTCCACCGGCGCTGTGGATAAAGGAGGAGGAGGAGAAGTAAAATGTGGAGGTGAAGTTGGAAAGTGATAGACGAGGAGGAGTTGGAGGAGTGAGGAAGACCTGAAAGAGGGAAAAGAAAGGGGGAAGAAGAAGAAGAAGAGAAAAGAGGAGGAGGACGAGGAGGAGGGGGAGGAGGAGGAGGAGGAGGAGGAAGAAGAGCTGATGAAGTTTGAAGATTTGAAGACAGCAGACGATGTGAAGGAGAAAGAGAAGTAAAGAGGAAGAAGAAGGACGAAGACGATGTCAAGGAGGAAGAAGAAGAGGAGGAGGAGGAGGAGTTCGACTGTTGCACAACAACACAACCTTCCGTTCGGCTGTTCGGTCCGTCGGTTTGTCGGTCGGTCGGTCGGTCCAACAGCGGGTGTCCATGGATTACCTTTGAGCAAGTTCGGTCGAAGGTTACCGCAGTACAACTTATGACGTCATCACACTATCACCACAACATATATTATATATATATATATATATATATATATATATATATATATATATATATATGTATATATATAGCATATATATAATATAATACAATGTGTGTGTGTGTGTGTGTGTGTGTGTGTGTGTGTGTGTGTGTGTGTGTGTGTGTGTGTGTGTGTGTGTGTGTGTGTGTGTGTGTGTGCACCTTTTGCATGTATAGCTTTGACTATGTCATTGCAATAAACAAACCCTACTGTAAAGAAATAAAAACAAAAAATAAAAACAATAACAAAAAACGATAACAACCAGATGGAAAAGTGAAATAGTTACAAAATATACAAATAGAAAAAAAAATGAAAGATACAAAATCAAATTTTGAATAATTAGAAAATGATAAAGAAATAATAAAGATAAATAAGTGACAAGAGGGCAACCACGGTTACCTGGCTCGTTGGCGATGTGCTTTGTTGAACTCAAAAGGTCAGAGAACTCCCGAAGAAACTCCACGAGACACAAAACTCCTCTCCACGATCAAGAAGGACTCCCATTCGGGGAGTTTAGGGATCACTCCCACTCCCCTTCCCAACTCCACGTCCCACGCCAAATATCACGTGATCAAGAAAATATATGTACTTATGCTCTGTGTATCTCTTTCCCCGTCATAACACGTGTATTTCTCTCTGAAGCACACGCGATTGTGAATACAATAATTAACATGCTTAATACACCATCATCATCCACAATACATCAATACAACCGCCCCCTCCACCCGCCCCAACCGCTCCCTACACCAGGATCAACAGGAGTCTGGGTTCGCATCCTTTCCCACGCAGTAGGATGCGGTTGGGGGCCATGGAGAAGGAAGAAGAAGGACTGGTGGGGTTGCCAACATTCGCCATATTTTACAACTTTTTATCGTCTTCCTTATCTCGCTTTTATTTGCTTTTCGTTGTATTTTTACTGCCGTCCGGGCCATACTTAAGTCTTCGTCTGTATGTAGGAGGCCTTATCAGCGTGGATTTGTTCGTTTGAACTCTTTTTAGGGGGGGATATATTTTTCGTTATTTTTGGAACAATGTACTAAGTGGAGGCTGATTAATTAGGCATTTTAGCCTCGCCCGCTGACGACGTCGTCGTCGTCGTTGTTGTTGTTGTTGTTGTTGTTGTTGTTGTTGTTGTTGTTGTTGTTGTTGTTGTTGTTGTTGTTGTTGTTGTTGTTGCTTCCATTTTAGTTTAAAAAAAATCCCAATTTCTCGATCAATTTCATTCCTTTCTCGACAGATTTCTCAATTCCTTGACAGATCTTATCCCTTTCTCTATCGTCTCCAACAGTTGGAGGGGTGGTGGAGAAGCGTTGGAGGGCGGAGGAGAACGAGGAGGGGAAGGGGTGAGAGGGTGGTGGTGGTGGAAGGGGAATGGAAGCTTAAATTAATAATTTCCATATAGTTTCATTTTTCTAATTAATCCTTTTAACATAGTTACTTTTTTTTAATAATTCTTTGATTTTAGTTACGTTTTTTTATATAAAGACAAGATGGTTTTATTCGGCTGAGGGGCAAGACTAGGGGGGAGGGAAGGGAAAGGGGAGGGGGAAGGGAAAGGGGAGGAAGGAAGGGGAGAGGAGGGAAGGGGAGGGGAGGAGGAGGAGGGAAGGGGAGGAGAGGAGGAGGATGGAAGGGGAAGGGGATAAGGAGGGGAGGGGAGGATGGAGTGGGAGGGGGAGGACAGACGAGGAAGGAGTTAAGGAGGGAAGGGGAGGGGTAGGAGGGAAGGGAGAAGAGGAAGGAAGGAGAGGAGGAGGGAAGGGGAAGGGGGAAGGGGAGCAGGGAGGAGTAGGGAAGGGGAAGGAGGGACGGAGAATGGGAGGAGGGAAGGGTGGGGGGAAGGAGGGAAGGTGAGGGGGAGGAGGAGAGAGAGAGGGAAGAAGGGAGGGTGAGGAGGAGGAGGAGGAGAAGAAAGAGGAGGGTAAGGTCCCTAAGCTGAATAGAATCTTTTGGTTTTAGTTTGACAAAAATATGTGAAGTGTTTCACAGTTAAGCGTCCACTGGTGGAAGAAATAGAAGACGGAGACGGAAGAAGAGAAAGAGGAGAGGAAGAACAATGACAGGAAGGAGGATGAAACGAAGAGGAAGAGAATAGGAAGAGAGAGGGAAGAAGGAGAGAGTGGGAGAGAGAGAGAGAGAGAGAGAGAGAGAGAGAGAGAGAGAGAGAGAGAGAGAGAGAGAGAGAGAGAGAGAGAGAGAGAGAGAGAGAGAGAGAGAGAGGAAAACAGAGAGAAGAAAAAAAGAGGAAGGAAAGAAGAAAGAAGCGGAAACACGTGATTAAGGGAATCGAAGAAGAAAGAGAGAGTGAGAGAGAGAGAGAGAGAGAGAGAGAGAGAGAGAGAGAGAGAGAGAGAGAGAGAGAGAGAGAGAGAGAGTAGGCAGACGGGAAGGTGGATGGTGGTGATGTCGAAGACATATAAGGTATGCGGTAGTAGGTGGTTGTGGTGGTAGGTAGTGGTTTTTGTTGTGGTGGTGGCATGATTGTTGTTGTTGTGGTGTGGTAGTGGTTGTGGTGGTGGTGCATACAGTGAAAACAACAAAGAAAGGCAAAGTCGAAGAGGAAGAGGAGGAGGAGGAGGAGGACGAGTAGGAAGAAGAGGAAGAGAAGGAAGAAGAGGAGGAGGAGTAGGAAGAAAAGCAAGAGAAGGAGGAGGAGGAGGAAGGGTAGTGAGAGGAGGAGGAGTAGGAAGAAGAGAAGGAGGAGGAGGAGGAGGAGGAAGAAGAAGAGTAGTAAGAAGAAGAGGAGGAAGAAGAGGAAGAGGAGGAGAAAAGATGAAGAACGAGAAAAAGAAGAGGTGAATGATCTAGTGGTGTCCAGGTGGTGTCCTACAGGGACGAAAGTTCGATTCCTGTCTGGTGTATACCCACGAGTATAAGACACTGAGGGAGTGAGGGAGGGAAGAAGGGGAGGGAAGAGAGGGGAGGAATTGAGGGAGAAGAGTGTGGGGAGGGAAGGAAGTCAGAGATGAAAGGAGAGGAGGGAGAGGAATGAGGGAGGGAGGGAGAGAGAGGAGGGAGGAGATGGGAGGGAGTGAAGGAGGGTAATGAATGAGGGAAGGGAGAGAGTGAGAGAGGGAGAAGAGGAAGTGAGGGAGGGAGGAAGAGAAGGAGGTTATAGGAAGGAGAGGGGAGGGAGGGAGGAAGGAGGGAGGGAGAGAGGGAGAAGAGGGAGGGAGGCAGGATGGATGGAGGGAGCAAGGGAGCGAAAAGAGAGATGGAGGGGAGGGAGGGAGGGAGAGAGGGATAGAAGGAGAGGGAGGGGAGGGAGGGAGGGAGGGAGGGAGAGAGGGAGGGGTGAGTGGAGGAGAGAGGGATAGAAGGGGAGGGAGGGGAGGGGAGGGGAGGGGAGGGAGAGAATGAGGGATAGAAGGGGAGGGAGGGGAGGGGAGGGAGGGAGGGGAGGGGAGAAGGGAAGGAAGAGCAAACATGGCCGGCCGTGGCAGAGAGACCAGAAACGGAAGAGGAAGAAGGGAAAGAGATTAATTAACCGCAGGCGGGAAGGGAGAGGAGGAAGTGGAAGGGGAAGAGGAAAGGTGGGAGGGGGGAGGAGGAAGAGGAAGAGGTTACGAGGAGAGGAGAAGGGGGAAGGAAAAGAGGAAGAGGAGAGGGAGAACGGGGGATAGGAAAAAGAGGAGAGGAAGAAAGAGAGGATGAAAGAGACCGGGAAAGAGGGAATAGAGTGGCGTAAGGGAGAAGATGGTAAAGAGAGGGATTAAGAAGTAACGCGAAGAGAGGAGGAAGAAAAAGAGGAGAGAGAGAGAGAGAGAGAGAGAGAGAGAGAGAGAGAGAGAGAGAGAGAGAGAGAGAGAGAGGGGGGGGTGAGAGAGTGGGAAAGAGAGGAGAGAGAGAGAAGAGGGAGGATGAAAGTGGGAGGGAGTGGGTGGGGAAGAGAGAGAGAGAGAGAGAGAGAGAGAGAGAGAGAGAGAGAGAGAGAGAGAGAGAGAGAGAGAGAGAGAGAGAGAGAGAGAGAGAGAGAGAGAGAGAGAGAGAGAGAAAGAGAGAGAGAGAGAGAGAAGCTAAGGAAAAATTGAGCCGAAAGTGTTATTGTTGTTGTTGTTGTATTTGACATTGTTGATGTATTTGTCGTCGTGGTTGTTGCGTTTGTAGTTGTTGTTGTATTTGTCATTGTTGTATTTGTCACTGCTGTTTTATTGTCATTTTTGTTGTTGTTTTTATAATTGTTGTATTTATCATTGTTCTTGTATTTGTCACTGGTGTTGTAAATGGCGTTGCTATATCTGTCGTCGTTGTTGCTGTTGTTGTATTTGTCGTTGTTATTCTTATATTTGTTGTTGTTGTTTTATTGTGCTTGTTGTTGTAGTCATTTTTGTTGTATTTGTTGTTATTTTCGTTGTTGTAGTAGGTTTGAGGTGAGTTATTGCTGTTAAAGTAGTCGCCATAACTACTGCAGTAGTTCTTGTCGACTTCGTGGGGTCGAGGGCGAAGGAAGCTGGAGCCGGGAGAAGGGGATCCCCCCTCCCCCTCCCTCCCCCCTCCCCCTCCCCTCCCTCCCCCTCCCCCCTCCCCCCTTGCGGCTGTAGTCGTTGGTAGTGTCACGAGCGATGATGAGTCACGAGAAAGGAGGCGGAGGAAGAGGAGGAGAGGGAAGAGGAAGAGAGAGAGAAAGAAGAGTAAGTGAAGGAGGAAAAGGAGAAGGAAGAGGAGGGGAGGAGGAGAAGGAAGAGGAGGGGAAGAAGAGTGGGAGAAAGAGAGGGGAGAAAGAGGAGGAGGAGGAAGAGGAGTGGGAAGATGAGGGGGAAGAAAGAGAGGGAGAAAGAGAAGGGGAGGAAAAGAGGGGAAAAGAGAGGGGAAGGGAGAGGAGGAAGAGAAGATGGAGGAGGAGGAGGAAGAGGAGGAGGAGGAGGAGGAGGAGGAGGTCCATCTTGAGTTCAAAGTCGAGGCCGAGGTCGGAAACGAGGTCGTCAAGGTCTGGGTCGAGGTCACAGGCGAGGTCGAGGCCTCCTCTTCGTCGTTGTCATCGTTGTCATCGTTTTCTTCTTCTTTTCTTTTTTCTTTTTTTCTTTGTCCTCTTCGTTCTTATTTTTTCTAATTTTTTGTTTCTTTTCATTATCCTCTTTCTCTCTCTCTCTTTTTTCATTTCTTTTTTTTTTCAAAAATGTCTCTAATTTTCTTTTTTCTTTCTTTTAATTTGGTTTCTATTTTTTGCATTCTTCCAATGTTTTCTTTTATTTTTCTTCATCAATTAATTTTCTTCTTTTTCTTCTTTTTTCTTCTTTTTCTTCCACCACTTCGTCTTCATTGTCACTCCCGCATTACTTTCCTCACCACTTTAGAATACCATTACACTTACCGTTACTGCTACCCTTGCGCATTCTTCAACATCTCTCCTCACTAAGTGGAGGCATGACAAGTGCACCCTTCACAGGAATGGACGTGTCAGCGAAACTTCAAGATCATAGAATTTGTATGTTTATATGTGTATGTATATGCACGCATGTATGTTAACGCGTATGAATGAATGTATGTATGTATGTACGAGTATGTATATGTAAGCATACATATATATATATATATATATATATATATACATATATATATATATATATATATATATAGCTAGATAGATAAATGGATGTATGTATGTATGTATGTATGTGTGTGTGTGTGTGTATCAAGAGAGAGAGAGAGGGAGGGAGAGAGAGAGAGAGATTCAACCTTGCGTTGCATGTAGACAAAAGCGTGACCATGATCCCCCCTCTCCCCCCTCCCCCTCCCTCCTCCCCCTCTCCCCCTCCTCCCTCCTCCTTCCCTCGAGGTTTCTGCCTCCTCGGACGCGGTTTCTCGACAACGGTTGTGGGATTTCGCGGGAGATTGCCTGTGTGCAGCCGTGAGTACACACACGGCGTCACTTGCTCCTTTATCCGTGAGAGCAAACACGCAAGCACGTGTGTGTGTGTGTGTGTGTGTGTGTGTGTGTGTGTGTGTGTGTGTGTGTGTGTGTGTGTGTGTGTGTGTGTGTGTGTGTGTGTGTGTGTGTGTGTGTTTATGTATGTGTGGGCTTGTGTTT
>NC_134783.1:49759032-49769032 GCF_046742065.1 Oratosquilla oratoria | reverse complement strand
AAATATGAAAAGAGAAAAGAGAGAGAGCGAGAGAGAGAGAGAGAAAGAGAGATAGAGAGAGAGAGAGAGAGAGAGAGAGAGAGAGAGAGAGAGAGAGAGAGAGAGAGAGAGAGAGAGAGAGAGAGAGAGAGAGAGAGAGAGTGAGAAAGAGAGAGAAAGAGACCTTCAAACGTCATGTGAATTGCTTGTCTGACAAAGCTTGCTGACGTTACAGAGCTGACAGCGCTGACAAAAAGCGACTGTGAGTGTCATAATGAGCCGTAAAGGGTAACAGGGCGTGAACCAGATGTTGCTCATCTGACGGACATGACACTTATTGTCAGCGTTATTAATTTGCCTCTTGATTCACACTCTGTTGTTGAAACAAGACACAGTCGCGAATCCAGCAATAACGAGGTGGTAATAACAATCTCACATTCTCTCTCTCTCTCTCTCTCTCTCTCTCTCTCTCTCTCTCTCTCTCTCTCTCTCTCTCTCTCTCTCTCTCTCTCTCTCTTTTTTTCTCTTTCTGTCGGGGAACGAGAACCACACACATCTGCATATTCATACATACATATACACACATCCACGCACATACAAGCAAAACACACGCGCACACAAATACGTACACATGTACGGTATACGGGCATATATACATGTACACATGTACACACATATAAGTACATATATATATATATATATATATATATATATATATATATATATATATATATATCTTTCGACCATTACGATGAAGTCAGAGTTAATGTTAGGTTGATGACGTCACACTGATGACGTCAGATTTGTTGATGTCACACAGGTTGGTGACATCACGCAGGTTATGTCCTTAGGTCGATGATATCATGTATTTTGACGTCACATTTTGACGTCACGAGGTTGAAGACGTCACAAATTAATTACGCCATTCATATTGACGTCACACTAATGACGTCATATATTAATGACGTCATTTTGACGTCACACTGGAGACGTCACTGAGGTTGATGACGTCGCAGAGACAGGTTGATGCTATTTGGTCAACATTGGCTAATCGTCTCTCCTTACCGCAATGTTCCCACGCTCGCGTCAGGGATACCAATCTCCCGAGTCTCGAGCCAACTATTTCCTTTCTTAAGTCTCCTCCTCTCGGTGGTGTAATCGTTCCTGTTCCCCTTGAGTTTGGGAAAATGTGTCGAGAGCCTGGTCGAGGGTGTCAACTATTTGATTTAATTCGTTTCGTCAAGAATCGACGAAGAATGAGTCGTGATGGTGCGGAAAGGTTGGTACCTCTGCTCGCATCAGCATTCCTCTGCTTCACCCTGCAGTTCCTTATATAATCTAATTTCATGAATTATATTCACACGTGAAAGACATGTTTTATATAAAATTAGCAATTCTTAGATTTATATTCTTGGGATCTTTTGTGGGTGGCTGAGAAGAGAATTGAACAGCGTTTGCTAAAAAAAAAAAAAAAAAAAAAAAAAAAAATTATCGAACAGAATTCATATAATCACAATTTTTATATATAAAACTACTTTAATATAAACGAGAAATTAAGTAATAAAATCCACAGATACAATCTTAATGACACTAGACGAGGAGATTGAAAAATAATAGTTGCATTTAAACCACTACATCAAGCCTCTTTTTTTTTTTTTTTTTTCTTACCAAATGCGATGACATCACTGATAGTCCAAACCTCATATACTCTGTTAGGAGACAATGAGATTTGCAAACAAATCAAGGAATTTTCAAGTTAAGATAACGCAGAGAGATATTTTGTTACATTTAGCAAATGCGATAGGCGTCTGATAATAGGATGTTTCCTGAAATTTGCTCATTAAACTGAAACCGTAAATAACGAACCCATAACTTCAGGAATGTAGCTTATGAATCTGAAATGTGGGAAACAGACAATACAAAGAAGAAGAAGAAGAGGAAGAAGAAGAAGAGGTATGTTGTCACCAAATGAATATCATACGCAGAGATTCTTGGTCTAAGGGATTTATCGAGAGAGAGAGACAGAAAGAGAGAGAGAGAGAGAGAGAGAGAGAGAGAGAGAGAGAGAGAGAGAGAGAGAGAGAGAGAGAGAGAGAGAGAGAGAGAGAGAGAGAGATAAGGAGGGAGGGACCCTGACACAGACATGGGCGAGCGAGACAGACATATATATATATATATTTATATATATATACATTTATATATATATATATATATATATATATATATATATGTGTGTGTGTGTGTGTGTGTGTGTGTGTGTGTGTGTATGTATACATATATACATATGTATACATATATATATATATGAATATATATATATACACAGAGGGAGATAGGGAGAGGGAGAGAGATGGAGGGAGGGAAGGACAGAGATAGAGGGAGGGAGAGCAAGAGAGAAGAAGAGAAAGAGAGGGAGAGAGAGAGAGAGAGGAGAGAGAAGGAGGGAGGGAAGGACAGAGAGAGAGGGAGAGAAAGAGAATAGAAGAGAGAGAAAGAAAGAGGGGAAGAGAGAGAGACTGACAGACAGACAGAGACCGACATCCAGGCGGACAGAGAGCGACAAGGTCATTGAGACAGATTGAGAGGTAGAGTTGAATAAAATCGTCTGGCGGCAGGCTGGACAAAATCTCTTCGGAAGTAACGTTGGGCGGAAGCAAATGAAATCGTCTGTCGTTAGCCAGAATAGAACTGTTCAAGTGAGCTGTGAGCACATATAGACAGTCTGTATATTATTACATGATGACAAACACAATTTCTATTTGTTTATTTGTTTTTTATTCGTTTCATATATTCATTTTATTGATTTAATTAATTCGTTTTTATTGACTAGCTAAATATATTTTATTCATTAACTATATTTGTTTTATTTGTCAATTTTGTTGGTCTTATTTGTTGATTTTATTGTTTTTATTTTCCTTATTCAGTTATTTATTCATTTGATTGTTTTTTTGTTTTGTTTTTTTAATGTGGATTTTTCGGAGACAGTTTGTTAACCCTTCCTTATGAAAGAAATGTCACAGAGATGAAGAGAATTGCTCGACTCAATTGGTTCTCACGATGCAAATTTACAAATTATTTTGATTATCATTTGTATATTTTATGTACAAGCAAACATCTTATTACATATAAAATTAATATAGAATAATCATCTACAAACTTTATATTCATTTAGTCAAGGTAGTAAAATGGGCTTTGTGGATTCTCTCTTCTCTCTCTCTCTCTCTCTCTCTCTCTCTCTCTCTCTCTCTCTCTCTCTCTCTCTCTCTCTCTCTCTCTCTCTCTCTCTCTCTCTCTCTCTCTCTCTCTCTCTCTCTCTCTCTCTCTCTCTCTCTCTCTCTCTCTCTCTCTGACACACACACACTTTCTCATTCTCACTTTTAGTCACACTCTCACTCTCGTTCTCACTCTCTCTCACAGTTTTCATCTTCAAGCAGCCTCGATATGCAACAAAAGGTCTACTTAGTCCATAAGCTTTAACGTTATACCGTGAGAACGTTCCTAAACTTGCTAGAGGTCCCATTCCTCTATATGTCATTGCAATCCTTTCATCCACGCGATCGTCTACTCTTACACATCCACACACACACACACACACACACACACACACACACACACACACACACACACACACACACACACACACACACACACACACACACACACACACACACACACACACACACACACACACACACACACACACACATACATACACACATACACACACATATATGCATATACATGAATTTGAAGATAGTTATGATAATGGGAGAGTAAGATACGAGACCCAACCCAATGAGCAATGTTCCTTTCCTGTTTATTACAATTAAGTACAATTAGGTAATATATACACAAACACAGACAGAGAGAGCGAAGATGAGAGAGAGAGGGAGGGAGACAGAGAGAGAGAGAGAGAGAGAGAGAGAGAGAGAGAGAGAGAGAGAGAGAGAGAGAGAGAGAGAGAGAGAGAGAGAGAGAAGGCTCCTAGTTCCTCTCACCACATTTCTTCTCTGGACAAGTTTTTGTGGAGCCCGGCCCCAGGTTCCGGGTCGCTTCTTCTCCACCTTCCCCTCCTCCTCCTCCTCCTCCCTCCTCCTCCTCCTCCTCCCTGTCTTCCTTCTTCCCTCCTCTTCTTTTTCTTCCCCTACCTTCTCTCCTTCCTCTTCTTTTTCCTCCCCCAATTCCTCCTCCTCCGCCTCCTCCTCTCCCTCCTTGTCCCCTTCCCTGTATTCCTCCTCCTCTTCCTCCTCCTTCTCCCCCTCCTTGTTCCCTCCTCCTCCCTATCCTTCTCCTCTTCCTCCTCCTCTCCTTCCTTGCTCCTGTCCCTCTCTTCCTCCTCTCCTCCTTCTCCTCCCTCATTCTCTCTCTCCTTCTCCCCTTCTCTTCCTCCTCCTCTTCCTCCTTCTTCTTCCTCTTCGTACGTGTTTGTAATGTGAGCGCGAAGCTCAATGAACTGATTGAAATCGTGTGCCGACTTCAGAAGAAGAAAACAGTCCTCTCGCGCTTCTCCGTTCTTTTATTCTATTTTATTTTTTTAGACTTATTTATACATTTTTCATTATTATCATTATTATTACTATTACTATTATCATTATTACTATTATTATGATTATAATTATTATCATAATTATTATTATAATTATTAATTATTGTCATTATTACTATAATTATTATAATTATTATTATTATTATTATAATTATTATCATTATTATTATTATTATTATTATTATTATTATTATTATTATTATTATTATTATCATTATCATTATCATTATTATTATCATTATCATTAGTTTTGTCATTATCATTATTATTATCATTATCATTATTATCATCATTATTATCATCATTATTATCATCATTATTATCATCATCATTATCATCATTATTAATTATTATTATATTATTATTATTAATCATCATTATTATTCTATTATTGATATCATTATTATTGATATTATCATTATTGATATTATCATTATTGATATTATTATTATTGATATTATTATTATTATTATTATTATATATTATTAGTATTATTATTATTATTATTATTATTATTATTATTATTATTATTATTATTATTATTGATATTATTATATATATATATATATATATATATATATATATATATATATATATATATATTCTTTTTCTTTTTCTTTCCACTTCCTCCCATTGTTTGCCCTTCACCTCCTTCACCTTATCGCTTCAATTTTAGTTTTTCTTTTTCTTTTTGTTATTTTTCTTGATTTCTTTTTGTTTCGTCAGTGTATCCTTCTTATTCCAGTGACATTTAAAATCCACTTTTTCAGACTCTTACTCCATCAACTCTTTCATCCTCCTCATCCTCCCCCCCTCTCTCTCTCTCTCTCTCTCTCTCTCTCTCTCTCTCTCTCTCCATCTATCTATCTATCTATCTATCTAGCTCTCTCTCCCACTCTCTCTTTTCTTCTCTCTTCCCCCCCCTCTCTCTCTCTCTCTCTCTCTCTCTCTCTCTCTCTCTCTCTCTCTCTCTCTCTCTCTCTCTCTCTCTCTCTCTCTCTCTCTCTCTCTCTCTCTCTCTCTCTCGTTTTAGTTCCTTTATATTTTCTCCTGTGTATGAAAAAGACTAATCTGGTATTGGAAAAGTAATTGTGTTGAAGGTGTTTGTATGAGGGGAGGAGGAGAGTGGGGAGGAGATTGGGAAGGGAGGAGGGGAGTGGGAAGTAGAGGGGGGAGGGGAGAGGGGAGTAGGGTGAAAGAGAAAAGAGGACTTTGAGAGAAAGAGGAAAAAGAGAAGAAAGAGAGCAAGAGTGAGATTTTGAGAGTGAGTGAGAGCGCACGTTTGAGAGAGTGAGAGTTTGAGAGAGTTTGAGAGAGTGAGAGTTTGAGAGAGTTTGAGAGAGTGAGAGTTTGAGAGAGTTTGAGAGAGTGAGAGTTTGAGAGAGTTTGAGAGAGTGAGAGTTTGAGAGAGTGAGAGTTTGAGAGAGTTTGAGAGAGTGAGAGTTTGAGAGAGTTTGAGAGAGTGAGAGTTTGAGAGAGTTTGAGAGAGTGAGAGTTTGAGAGAGTTTGAGAGTGAGAGTTTGAGAGAGTTTGAGAGAGTTTGAGAGATTGAGAGTAAGTGTGTGACTGAGAGTACCACCGCGAATTTGAGTGTTTCACTGAGTGTGAGAGTGAGGTAGTGAGAGTTTCGGAGTTCCACGAGAGTGTAAGCGTGAGAGTAAAAGTGGACAACGGGTGTTTTGAAGTGGACGTGAGAGTTGAGGAAGGAGTTTGTCAATTCCTATGTGTGCGTGTGTATGTGCGTGCGTGTGGTGTGCGTATGTGTGCCCATGTGAGTATGTGTATATGTACGTATGTGAGTATGTGTACGTGTGTGTACGTGTGTGTATGCGTGTCCATGTGAGTGTATATGTACGCATGTGAATATATGTACGTATGTGTGTACGTGTGTATGTGTATGCGTGTATGTGTGTGTGTATGTGCGTGCACGTTGTGTGCGTATGTGTATGTGTGCGCATGTGACTATGTGTGCGTATGTGTGTACGTGTGTGTGTGTGTGTGTGTGTGTGTGTGTGTGTGTGTGTGTGTGTGTGTGTGTGTGTGTGTGTGTGTGTGTGTGTGTGTGTGTGTGTGTGTGTGTGTGTGTGTGTGTGTGTGTGTGTGTGTGTGTGTGTGTGTGTGTGTGTGTGTGAGTGTGATTTACTATAGTTTTGGATCACGTGTTGGACTCTGATCAAGTTTTTTCCTCTCCGGATGAGAGCTCATAGCTCATACATTGCCTGATCTATGGGTAATACACTTTACACAGGAAGAGGAAATAGGGAAGAAAGAAAGAAGAGGAGAGAAGAGGAGGGTAGGAAGAGAGGGGAGAGTGAGAGATGAGGAAGGGAGAGGATATTAAGAAGGGGGAGGGAGAGAGAGAGGAAAGAGGAAGAGAGAGAAGACTGAGGGAGGAGAGAGGAAGAGAGAGAAGACTGAGAAAGGAGAGAGGGAGAGGACAGGAGTGAAGGAGGAGAGATGGGTGGAGGACAAGAAAGGAAGGGAGGTTAGGGAGTTTAGGGAGTTTAGGGAGGTTAGGGAGGTTAGGGAGGTTAGGGAGTTTAGGGAGGATAGGGAGTTTAGGGAGTGGGTGTTCATTTGGATGTAGTAGTGAACGTCACCGCCGACTGATGTGTCCATACTTCGTGGGTTTTAAGATTAACCGCGATATAGGAAGCACAGGAGGGAAGGATGAAAGGAGGGAGGAAGGTAGGGAGGGGGTAGAAAAAGAGGAGGATGTGGGAGGGTAAGGAAGAGGAGTGACAGAGGAAGGAAGGAGAGAAGGAGAAGGGACGGGACAAGTTAGGAGGGAGGGAGGAAAGGAGGGAGGGAGGAAAGGAGGGAGGGAGGAAGGGAGGGAGGAGGGGAGGGAGGGTAAGGAAGAAATGGAGAGGGGAAGGATGAGGAAGTAAGAGGAGGGAAGGTGAGAAAGAGGAGTGAGAGGTGAAGGTTCGAAGAGAGGGGTTAAGGAAAAAGAAGAGAGGTGAAGGGTGAGAGAGAGGGAGAGGGAGAGTGTAGGAAGGAGAAAGGAAGGAAGTAAGGAAGGGAGTAGAGAGGGAGAGTAGGAAGGAGAAAGGAAGGAGGAGAGTAGAGAGGGAGAGTAGGAAGGAGAAAGGAAGGAGGAGAGTAGAGAGGGAGAATAGGAAGGAGAAAGGAAGGAAGGGAGAACAAGAGAGGGTGGTAAAGGGGAATGTGGAAGAGAAGGAAGAGGGGAAGGATAGGGGGAGGTAGATGGAAGGGGAAGGATAGAGGGAGGTAGATGGAAGGAAAAGGTAGGAGGAGGTGAAGGGGGGAAAGGGAAGGACCTAAAAAAAATGTAATTCCCTTCTTTGACTCCCATGATATTGTTTATAAATATATATATATATATAGTATATATATATATATATCATATATATATGTATATACATATATATATATATATATACATATATTTGTGTGTGTGTGTGTGTGTGTGTGTGTGTGTGTGTGTGTGTGTGTGTGTGTGTGTGTGTGTGTGTGTGTGTGTGTGTGTGTGTGTGTGTGTGTGTGTGCGCGCGCGCGCGCGCGTGTGTACAAATCTCAGTCATCCCTGGCGTCTTACCCAAGGTAAGCTTTTTGAAAGGACCTGGAGATGGGATGACATGAGTAGACCATTTGGTCCATGGCTCGCCCGGTTACGGAAGTAGAGTCAGGTAGATCATTCGATCCTTTAAGAAAGAGAGAAAGAGAGAAATTGCGGAAGGAAAGAGGATATCCAGATGCGGGTATCTGCGGGTCCCTGCGGCACTTTTTGCGGCTCTTTTGCGGCTCATTTGCGGTTGTATAGATCTGATTGTTCGTCTCCCGCAATCTTCCCTTGCCGTTTCTGAATTCTCATCCAGAGGACCCCCCACCCCCACCCCCACCCTCCATCTTCTTCAACTGAATCAAATCCTTTGTTGGTAACTATAAGAAAGACTAAAATGTCATGCTGAATGCAAAACAAATATATAATCAAATAGAACAAATAAACGAACAAATAAAATGAAAAAGTATAAAAGATGATCTTACCAGAGAATAATTATGTTTTGATCTGCAGTTTACTAGAGTTTCTGTCCTAATTGACAATTTCAAGCAAAGAGCAATGGAGTGGTAATTTGAAAGATAATGGTAATTATAAAGTTGGTAATGGTAATAACAGGGTACTGGTAATGGTAACGGTAACAGAAGTAATAATGATAAATGTATTAAATCTCTCTCTCTCTCTCTCTCTCTCTCTCTCTCTCTCTCTCTCTCTCTCTCTCTCTCTCTCTCTCTCTCTCTTAGTTCCTTTGCATTGTTCCCCCGACACCGAGTGGGCAAATGTCCTCCCTCTGGTCCAGCCGGATCTAATCCCACTCCAAGGACAATTGCCCCACATCAGTCTATTCATTGACAACGATAATTGTAATGTTGGAAATCCTGTCCACATGTTGACTAATTTCCCTATCTGCAAATACCATAGACAGACTTCTGTCCATCTCCATCCACCCACCCCCACCCCCCATCCCCGTCACTCACTACGTCAGAGCCCCTGTACACTGGCCCGGTTTAAATTCCCAATCATCTTCTGTGAAAACAAGTAATTTTTTTTTCTAAAGGAAAATGTGATAAAAAAAAATTGAATAAGAAAAATATATATTAAAATACAGTTCCCCAGTCTTTACTCACCTCTACAAATAATGATAATAATAATAATAATAATAATTATAATAATAATAACAACAGTAATGATAATAACAATGATAATAATACTTACATAAAAATAAAAATAAAATAAAATAAAATAGTGCGCGGAAGGGGAAAAGTATCCGCAGCTGCGGGTATCTGCGGCTCTCCTGCGGCTCATTTGCGGTCGTACTGATCTAGTCTTCAATCCCTCGCCAGCCTTTCTACCGCATCCGATTTCTGGACCCCCCCCCCGGCCCTTCACGTCCTTCGGCTGAATAAAATCCTCTGTAGTTAACCAGAAGAAAGAATGTAAAATCCATGCTGAAGACTGTGGCAGAGTAATGATGGTAATGGTAATGACGAAGTAATTATAATAATAGAATGAAGTAATAGTATTCATGGTAATTATAATAATGGAAATGGTAACGTTAATGATAGAATTAAGTGGTAATAATGTTAAAGGTAATCATGATGACGTCATTGGTAACGGTAATGATAAGATAAAGTGATAATAATGTTAATGGAAATGGTAACGATAATGACAGAATTAAGTGGTAATAATGTTAATGGTAATTATGACGACGGTAATGGTAACGATAATGATAGATGAAATAGTAATAATGATCATGGCAATGGTAATTATGATGACGGTAATGACACTGGTAATAGTAGTGGTATCAAAATTATTATTATATATATATATATATATAATATATATATATATATATATATATATATATATATATATATATATATATATATATATAAGACTGAAGGTGAAAGAAGTTGAGAGGAGAAATGGGGGAATTTTACGCCTTAACGTTT
>NC_134783.1:49746532-49751532 GCF_046742065.1 Oratosquilla oratoria | reverse complement strand
TTGGCTTGGCTTGGCTTGTTGCTCATCACCTGCGAAGCGTCCAGCCGTGACCCACATACCTTTGGCTGGCACCCAGTGCCACCGATGGCACCGCCCAGGAGGAGGAGGAGGAGGAGGAGGAGGAGGAGGAGGAGAGGAGGGAGGAGGATCAAGAGAGGAAGGAGGAGGAGGAGGAGAAGGAGAGAGGAAGAGGAGGATGAGCACGAGAGGATGGAGAAGGAGAGAAGATGAAGAAGATGAGGATGAAGGAGGAGGAGAAGCAGGAAGAGGAGGAGGAGCAACAGGAGAGGAGGAAGGAGGAGGAGGAGAAGGAGAGAGGAAGAGGAGGAAGAGCGGGAGAGGATGGAGAAGATGAGAAGGAGGAAGGAGGAGGAAGGAAAATAGGAAAAAGAGGAAGAGGAGGGGGAGGAGGAGGATGGAGAGAAGGAAGAAGAGGATGAATAGAAGGAGGAAAAGGAGGAGGGGAGGATGATGATGGAGAAGAAGAAGAATAGAAGGAGGAAAAGGATGGAGAAGAGGAAAAGAGTGAGGAGGGAGAGGAGGAGGAGGAAGAAGAGGAGGAGGAGGAGGAAGAGGAGGAGGAGGAGGAGGATGCCTCGTGAAGTGTTATTAGGGCAGATGACGTGTCCATACGTCAGCAGAGCACTGGATCGATCGAGGCAAGCTGCAGGCGATTTTAATCATCTTGGGGCAATCTCACCTCTATAGACCTCTACCATAAGGCTTATATTTGAATTTCACCCATTTCTCTATGTATAGTTATAGTCTCTCTGATATTTCTGTTTTCACAGTCCCTTTGAATGTTTTATTTTTATGACTCTTAGTTTTGTATATTCATGCTCCCTTAGACTTTCTATATTTGGGATCCCTTTCAAATTTTCTATATTTGGGATCATTCAAATTTTCTATATTTGGGGTACCTGTCAAAATTTCTATATTTGAGATCCCTCTCAAATTTTCTATATTTGGGATCCCTCTCAATTTTCCTATATTTGGGATCTCTCAATTTTTCTATATTTGGGGTACCTCTCAATTTTTCTATATTTGGAATCCCTCTCAAACTTTCTATATTTGGGATCCCTCTCAAATTTTCTATATTTGGGATCCTTCTCAAATTTTCTATATTTAGGGTACCTGTCAAAATTTCTATATTTGGGGTGCCTGTCAAATTTCTTATATTTGGGATCCCTCTCAAACTTTCTATATTTGGGATCACTCAAATTTTCTATATTTGGGTTTTCAAATTTTCTGTATTTGAGGTACTTGTCAAATTTTTTATATTAGGGATCCATGTAAAATTTTCTATATTTAGGGTGCCTGTCATTTTTTCTATTTGGGATCCCTGTAAATTTTTCTATATTTGGTATCCCTCTCAAATTTTCCATATGTGAGATCCCTCTCAAACTTTCTATATTCACCCCTCCCACTTTTGTTTATTTGTTTGTTTTTTCCTGCAAGGACCTCTTACTTTTTTCTATATTTTGGACCCCTCTCATTGTTTTCTATATTCACGGGTTTCTATATCACTGGGCCCTCTCGTCACTCCACTTCGAACCCTTCCACCTCCATCTCCACCTCCACATTGTTCCTTTGACCTTACCTCCTCCTCCTCCTCCTCCTCCTCCTCCTCCTCCTCCTCCTCCTCCATTGGCATTTACTTTCCCTTTCTCTCTTGGTGATCTTCCTCTTCCTCTACCTACTCATCCTCCTCTTCTTCTCCCTCTAGCTCCTCTACCTCCTCCTCCTCCTCCTCCTCCTCCGCCTCTTTATTCTTATCTCCTTCCTCCTATTTTCAATCTTCGTCCCCTCGTCGTTGATCTATTCCTCCTATTTCTTTCCTCTCCTCCTCCTCTTCCTCCTCCTCTTCCTCCTCCTCTTCCTCTCCTACTGTCCTACTAACCCACCTTTTTCCTCCTACTCCTCCCCTCCAATCCTCATCCTCTTTTCCTTCATCTATTCTCAATCACGTTCTTTCTCTCCTCCTCCTCCTATTCGTTCTCCTCCTCTTCTTCCTCCTCCTCTTCTTCTTCTTCCTCTTCGTCTTCCTCCTCCTCTTCCTCCTCCTCCTCCTCTTCCGTCTCCATCTCCTTCTCCTCCTCCCCCTCCTCCTACTGTCCCCGTGACCTTCGTCCTCCTTCTCCCTCTCCTACTGTCCCCGTGACCCTCCTCCTCCTCTTCCGTCTCCATCTCCTCCTCTTCTTCCTCCTCCTGGTCCTCTTCTGTCTCCATCTCCTTCTTCTCCTCCTCCCCCTCCTCCTACTGTCCCCGTGACCTTCCTCCTCTTCCTCTTCTTCTTCCTCCTCCTCCTCCTCCTCCCTCTCCTCCTACTGTCCCCGTGACCGTCCTCCTCCTCCTCCTCCTCCTCCTCCTCCTCCCGACATGGCAGAAGCCGGACGAATGCCTCCCCCCAAGCCCCCGCCCCTCCGCTCAGCCAGGAGTTTGAACTGAATTAATGAAAAGTTTGCAGTTGTTCCTCCTGGTCTCGGCCCAAGAGAGTTTGCACTCGAGGGAGGAGGAGGAAGAGGAGGAGGAGGAAGAGGAGGAGGAGGAAGAGGAGGAGGAGGAGGAAGAGGAGGAGGAAGAGGAGGAGGAGGAGGAGGAGGAGGAGGAAGAGGAGGAGGAGGAGGAGGAGGAGGAGGGGTCACAAATGAAGGTGAAGGTGAAGGTAGGTAGAGGTGGGAAGCTGTTATCGTGAGAGGAGCGTCTTAAGAAAGGGAGCAGAAAGACGAAAGTGAGAAAAAATGTGAAGGCGAGGAAGAAAAAGTAGTTACAGGAAAAGGAAGAGGAAGAGGAAGAAGAGGAAAAGACTGACAAAGGTGACAAGAGGACCAAGAAAAAGAAGAAGACGAGGAACAGGAACAAGAAGAAAAGGAAGAATAGAAGCATCTGGAGGAAGAGGACTTGGAGCATGAGGTGAAGAATCAGGAGACAGAAAGACAAGTCCAGCTTCGTTACACCCCCCCCCCCTACAAAGGGAGACCTCCTTCCCCCTAACCCCCCCAAAAAAAACCTTCTCCCCTCCCTCTCCCTTTCTTCCCTCTTGCAATGGCCCTCCTAGGAGACTTCGAGGGAGCCAAGGCCGAAGACACGACTTTAGAACGTAACTCGACTCCGAAGAGTCTGACCCGGGGGAACCTCCGAAAGACAAGCCCAGTTCTGTAACCACCCCTACAAAGGGAGACCTCCTTCCCCCTAACCCTCCCCCAAAACCCTTCTCCCCTCCCTCTCCCTCTCCTCCCTCTTGCAGTGGCCCTCCTAGGAGAATCGAGGGAGCCGAGGCCGAAGACACGACCTAAGAACGTAACCCGACTCCGAAGAGTCTGACACGGGAGAGCTGGAGGTTCTTCAGAGAACTTCGCGACTCTCTTTACCTTTAAAGGGATTACTGAGGCTCCTTTACTTTCCGGAAGGGGGCCTTCAGGGGACCTTAGGCCTTCCTTCTCGTTTGAGGTCTTGCTCGCTTGAAGCCACTTAGCTGGGGGGCCCCGTATGATCCAGGGGGAGGGGGTGGGGGGTGGGGGGTAGGCGCTGAGGAAGGCCCTCAGGTTTAAAGGTTGAATTGCTGGCTTTAGGCGAGTTCGGAAGAAGAATGAGGTCTTGCACACACACACGTACACACACACACACACACACACACACACACACACACGCGCGCGCGCGGCTCGACGGCGCAGTGCTAGCGTTCGTAACCGCTACTCCGACTGTGATAGTTCGAATCCCGTCCAGGGCTGAAATAATTTCAGTATCGCTGCGTTGCAAGCCGTTACTCCAACTCTCGTGGACGGGGAGGTGTGTGTGTGTGTGTGTGTGTGTGTGTGTGTGTGTGTGTGTGTGTGTGTGTGTGTGTGTGTGTGTGTGTGTGTGTGTGTGTGTGTGTGTGTGCGTGTGTGTGTGTGTGTGTTTAAGGTACCCATATGTTGGTCATATATTAACTCTGAGCTCTCATCCCGGAGGGTACTAGCTGTCTATCACGAGTCTTACACGTGATACAAGACCATAGTGAATCACACACACACACACTGACGTGTATAAAGAACTAAAGACATTTTGAACTTATCGATGTCTGGGCTTTTGACTAAGGCCATGAAATATCCATCTTGGCCTTTGCAAATACCAAGGACAGGTCGTCTCCTCTTGGCTCAGTCCCTTTGTCGAGAGTCGATCCTTTTTGACGTGGCAGAACCTTTATCCTTTGTTCTGGTTGACGTCCAGGGATTTTAATTAGCCGAGAGGGCGTCACGGAGATGAATAAAATCGTCTGACGACAAAGGACAAAAGCGCCACCCGTTATTGAGGGGGTTCGTCAAGGTAGATCCATGCCTCTCTTGATAAATGTGCCGCTCAGATGAATAAAATCGCCTGGCGGCAGGAAGGACGAGAAATAGGTAAGGAGGGAGAAATGGAGAAAGAAATAAAGCAATAGAGAGAGAAATCGAGAGAGAGAGAGAGAGAGAGAGAGAGAGAGAGAGAGAGAGAGAGAGAGAGAGAGAGAGAGAGAGAGAGAGAGAGAGAAAGAGAGAGAGAGGGGGGTAGGAACGAAAGGAGAAAAGGATCGAAAAAGTGAGGGAGAGAAGGGAGGGTGTGGAGGATGTGGAGGGGCAAAGAGACAGAGAAATAGATCAAGCAATAGAGAGAGAAAGAGAGAAAGAGAGAGAAAACGAGAGAGAGAGAGTAATGGAGGGGGGGAGCAAAAGAGTTAGGGCGTAAGGGAGGGAGGATTTGAAGAAATGGAGGGACAAAGAGAGAGAGCGGAGGTGTAGGGACAAAGGGGAGGAACATGATGGATTATCTGGAGGACGAGATGAAAGTCATCCTCGAGGATAATCTCGCAAACATAATTATTTCCTCTTGTCCTTGGCGGAGTCCCACTCCACTCCCCGCTCAGAGTGGGGCCCAATCACAGGTCTCAGAAGATACCAATCTCAAAAATACCCTGTCTGCGATTGGGGAAACTATCTTTACATTAATGTGATCGCCGGTAGACTGTTTTCTTCAGTCAG
>NC_134783.1:49731532-49734032 GCF_046742065.1 Oratosquilla oratoria | reverse complement strand
TCTAATGTATATTTGTAAACTAAAGAATCTTGTACTTATGGAATTAAGTGTAATAAATATTATAATAATAAATATTACTAGAAGTGTCTAATAACTACGCCACTTTTTGGACTTCCCGCGATGAAGTGACGTACCAAGGTATGGGAAAGAAAGAACCAATGAAAACGGAGAATATACTATGCCCCGCTTTGCTATTGGCTTCTCCGTGGCAAGGCTGTGTGGATGACGAAATATCTTTCTGGTCTTTCATTGATTCTTGGCCGAGAGTGCATCTCCGAAGTCATAGGCCCCTCGCTGAAATTTCAGCTTCATTCATGAAGCTTTGATTTGATAACCGCTGAATACATGATCGATACCATGTTGAAACTTTAATGTAAGATGATATGAAGAGCGAAAGTGAAGCCAGGGTAGTGAGAATAACACTAATTGGCAACTCGGCCAATGCGCGATACACGTGCGCGTCGCTAAACATCAAAAGGACTGTCAAGTAAAATATCAACAACTTTTTAATTTTTTCAATAGATATTTCCCAGCAATTTTACTTAATGTTTTAGTAACTTTTCATCTAAATGTATATTTTATATCGTATATTAGTGATTATTAATCTAAGTTAAAGGCAAATAAATAAAGATAAATATTGGAACTAACTCGCCTACGTCATGTCGCTCTGACGTGTGAGGAAATCCCAACGGAAGTTTCTTTTTAAAAAAACACACTTTGATTTCAAACTTATGATGATGTTATCAACAACTTACCCAATTTCATCAATCATTTTTGCAAACACCACCATTAACGCATTTCAGTACACATACATAAACATGTTTGAACTTTGGAATCACGAAACATATTTTAATTTTGGATTTATGAGCGGGACTTCGTTATCGTCAACTCCTTTAAACTTTACACCATCTTACTCCCCCTACTCCTTCACACTCCTAGCAATATAGAGCATGATTTTTCCTTGTATTTCACCAAAATTAGTACTTTCTTACACCATTTCTGAATTCCTTTCCCTCTTGTTTCTCATTAGTAATTTATATCTTACTTGGAAACAAGTAACAGTAAATATATAAATAATTAAATAGACAATTAGTTAATTAAATAAGAAAAAGTATCTCTATATATCATAAAGAATTCATTTCCTGCTAACAAACAAAATAAGTAAATTGATTAATTAATTGATCATTTGATAATGTATAATAGGAGATTGAATTAATTGAATTATGTCGATATGATGTCCCTCCGAGTCTGCCCTAGCACACAGGGCAAGAGGGCGGCTTCGGCCGAAGCAAAGCCCAGCCAGGCTACAAATACATTTATTCCATGTATTAATCTTCGGTTGATAATTTAGAAAATTTATTCTGCCTCACGACAAGACCTCATTCTTCCTCCTCTCCTCCTCCCCTCCTCCTCCTCCCCTCCTCCTCCTCCCCTCCTCCTCCTCCTCCTCCCCTCCTCGTCCCCTCCTCCTCCCCTCCTCCTCCTCCACCTCCTCTTCTCCTCCTCCACCTCCTCTTCTCCTCCTCCTCCTCCTTTTCTTACTCCTATTACACCCCTCTGCTTAAACTCCTCCCACATCTTCCTCCTCCTTCTCCTCCTCCTCCACCCCTCCTCCTCCTCCACCCCTCCTCCTCTTCCTACTCCTTCTCCCCTCCTCCCCTCCCCTCCTTCTTCTCCTTTTCTTACTCCTATTACATCCCCTCTTCTTACTCCTCCCACCTCCTCCTCCTCCTCCTCCTCCTCCACTCCTCCTCCTACTTCTCCTCCTCCCCTCCTTCCCTCCCCTCCTTCTCCTACTCCTCCTCCTCCTCCCCTCCCCTCCTCCCCTCCCCTCCCCTCCTACTCTCCTCCTCCTCCTCCTCTCTCCTCCTCCTCCCCTCCTCCTACTCATCCTCCTGCTCCTCCCCCCTACTACTCCTCCTTCCTATCTACTCCTCCTCTTCCTCCCCTCCTCCCTCCTCCTGTTCTTCTCCATCTCCTCACCCCTCCCTCCTCTTCCTTCCTTCATAATTCTTTCTCTATTTCTATCCCTCTTCTCCTTCACACTTTTCACCTCTCCTCTCTCCCTCCCTCCCTCCCTCCTCCATATCCTCTTCTCCATCCCTCCCTCCTCCCTCCTCTCTCCCTCCCTCCCCCTCCATATCCGCTCCTCCATCCTTCCCTCCTCCTCCTTCCACCTTCCCTCTTCCCTCCTCCGGCTCTCCCTCCTCCCTCTCTCCCCCTCTCTCTCCTTCCCTCCCTGTCCCCCTTTCCCTCCTCCTCTCCCTCCATCCCTCCCTCTCTCCCTCCCTCCCTCCCACCCTTCCCTTCCTTCATTCATGTCCTCCTCCACATTCTCTCCTCCCTCCTCCACGCTGTTCGCAAGCACCTGTTTCTTCATTTTTTTATCCTTCCTGTGACATCCATCTCACCTCTTCCCACCTCCTCCTCCTCCTCCTCTTCCTCCTCCTCTTCCCCATCTCCCTCCTCCACCTTTCCCTCCTCCTCCCTTCCTCCCTCC
>NC_134783.1:49714032-49721532 GCF_046742065.1 Oratosquilla oratoria | reverse complement strand
GAGAACTGAAAATTGGACTAAGAAATGTAAATGTAGTGAAAGTGGAGGAGAAGGAAATGAGAGTGGAGGAGGAGGAGGAGGATGATAGGGAGGGTATGGAAGTGGAAGAAAAGGAAAGGAGGAGGAGCATGGGGAGGATATGGAAATGGAGGAAGAGGGAATGAGGGAGGAGGGGAGAGGAGGAGGATAGGGAAGGATAGGGAAATGGAGGAAGAGGAAATGAGGGAGGAGGGGAGAGGAGGAGGAAGAGTAAAGGAGGGAGGAGGAAAGGGGGAGAAGAGGAAGAAGAGGAGGAGGAGGAGGATAGGGGAGGATATGGAAGTGGATGAAGAGGAAAGTGGGAGGAGGGGAGAGGGTAGGGAGGATATGAAAATGGAGGAAGAGGAAAAGGGGAGAAGGGGAGAGGAGGAGGAAGAGTAAAGGAGGGAGGAGGAAAGGATGAAGAGGAAAGGGGGAGAAGAGGAAGAGGAGGAGGAGGAAGAAGAGGAGGAAGAGGTAAAGCCGAAACGCGATTACAACTTCGTAAAA
The DNA here is from genome assembly GCF_046742065.1 of Oratosquilla oratoria. NCBI lineage: Eukaryota > Metazoa > Arthropoda > Malacostraca > Stomatopoda > Squillidae > Oratosquilla > Oratosquilla oratoria. Next base: position 49,721,004 of record NC_134783.1, on the reverse strand, counting down.
TTGGTCGTTTGCAAGGTCATTGCCTCGTCTTCATGACCTCGGAGGGGCGTGGCCTCCCTGCAGGAGGAGGAGGAGGAGGAGGAAGAGGAGGAGAAGTAGGAAGAGGAGGAGGAGGGGCAAACAGAGAATGGGAGAAGAGAAGAAAGACTAGGAAGAAAGGAAGGGATAGGAGGAGGAGGATAGGGGAATAGAGAAGGGGAGAAGGAGAGGAGGAGGAAAAAAGGGGAAGAAGAAGAGGAAGAAAAGGAGGAATAGGAGGAGAATGGGTGATTAGGAAAGGGGAGAAGAGGAATAGGAGGAGGAAAAGGGGGAAGAAGAGGAGGAGGAAGAAATGGAGGAATAGGAGGAGAAGTGAATAGAAAAGGGAAGAAGAGGAGGAGGAAAAGAGGAAGAGGAGGAGGAAGAAGAGGGATGAATAGAGGAGAGAAAATGACAGAAAATAAGAAATAGGAGGGAAAAAGGGGGAATAGGAAGAGGGTGGGTGAATAGAGAAGGGAAGAGGAGGAAGGAGAAGAAGAAGAGGAGGAGGAAGATTAGGGGGTGAATAGAGGAGAAAAGAGGAGATAGAGTAGGAAGGAAAGGAGGAACAGGAGGAGAAGGAGTAGGAGGAGGAGAAGGAGTAGGAGGAGGAGGAAGGAGAGTAAATAGAGAAGTGAAGAGGAGGAAGAGGAAGAAGAGGAGGAGGAGGAAGACGAGGAAATGAATAGAGAAGGAGGGAAGAGGAGATAGAGTAGGACGAAAAAGAAAAAGAAGAGGAGGAGGAGAAGGAGGAAAACGAGGGATGAATAGAGAAGAAAAGAAGAGTTTGAAATCAGTGAATAGATAAACGAAAGAAAACGGTGGATTCCACGTGGCGGCACACTAAGCAATTCTCGCTAGCATGCTACTTGCTTTTGCTACTTAGTTTGAGTAGCAACGACTTCGGTCACGATCATTTTTTTGTTCTCAAAATTTTCTAAATGTCAAATCACGAACTAAGAGAATTTGAACCTAGAATACGAATGTTAGACACATTGTGGAGACGTTCTTACGGAAGTCGTTGCTACTCTAACGTAATAGCAAAAGTGAGTAGCATGCTAGCCTAGTGTGCCTCCACAAAGGCAAAGGAATACAAAGGCGGAGCATGCCGACAGGAGACCTTTTGGTCCATATCAAGGTCGGATGCGAAAAAAAATTATGGTAATGATAAATAAATAAATGAATAAAAACGTAAATTATTAAATAAAAACCAGCGACTGCATCAGCGGGAAGTCCATTCCATTTTACAACAGGCAAAGTCGTTTCCACTTATCTTGTGATAAAACCAACGACTCAAAATTTTGCGAATTATTGACATAATTTGTGTTTATTATACATGCTTGATGTCACACGATGTCATATTATGACGTCATTGACGTCACTCAGTGACGTCATGTGATTACGTCAGTCGATGACGTCACACTACAGGCCAAAATGGAAAAAAGAAAATATTTTTTTTTATCAAATCAAACTATATATTAGACAAAAATGCATGCATGCATACATATATATACATACATATATACATACATACACACATACACACATATTCATAAATACATACATACACACACTTACATACATGCATACATACACACACTTACATGCATACATACATACATATATACATACATACATACACACACTTACATACATGCATACATACATACATACACACACATACATACATACACACACACACACACACACACACACACACACACACACACACACACACATACATACATATATGCATACATACATACATACATACATACATACATCCGTGCATACAGGGTGGCCTATCCAATGCATAACACACATCCAGAAATAAAAACACAAATACACAATATTGCACAAACACAATATATGAAAGAAATGACACGCTGACGGAAAGGGGTGACACAGGGTACAAGTGACGCAGTGTGTCGTGTGACATACAAACAGCTGGCAGACAGAACAAAGACATTAAAGCTTATCACACTTGTCAAGGTCAACGGGTACACATGGCTCGACAGCTGTTTAGCCAACACATGCACTGGCAACATGTGTGTATATGCACGTGTGTGTGTGTGTGTGTGTGTGTGTGTGTGTGTGTGTGTGTGTGTGTGTGTGCACGTTCGGTTGCGTATATGAGAGTACGTATGTGTGTGTGTGTGTGTGTGTGTGTGTGTGTGTGTGTGTGTGTGTGTGTGTGTGTGTGTGTGTGTGTGTGTGTGTGTGTGTGTGTGTGCGTGTATGTGTACAGGCGCGTTTGCGTACACGTGTCTGTGTATATGTCTGTACGTGTGTGTGTGCGCATGTGTGTGTATTCAAAGTGTGTGTGTGTATGTGTGTATAAGCACGTTCGCTTGCGTATATGGGTGCACGTATCTATATGCACACGCGTGCGTGTGTGTGTGTGCACACGCGCGTTTGCGTACATATGTATGCGTATGTGTCTGTATGTGTGTGTGTGTGTATATGCGCTTGCGTACATGTGTGTCCGTATGTGTTCGAGCGTGTGTGTGTGTGCGCGCGCGCATGCTCACGGGTTATGATAACCATCACGTTTTCTATGATGAGTGGCACCTAGAAGGGACGAAAATCTAAGTGGCAGTTTAAGATGTAAACACTTACGGACAACATAAACTAGATTACCTCCTAGAATGACATTATAACTACCTAAAAAATTGTTCTTATTATATCTAACACCGCTGTGTACTATTCAATCTAGACAAATTTAATTTCAATAGATTATCTAACGATGAAAAATATAATTTGAGTCTTGTGTTCGGTTGAACGGGAATTCTTATATTTGAGTAAAAGACCTAAAAAGGAATATTGGGATTTCTAGAGAAAATCTGAATTATCAAAAGACTAGGACAGTGAGGTTAGCATAAAAGAATTCAAAGATAAGTAGAAAAAAATCATTAATATATGGAAAATTATAAAATGGATATAAATCCATCACAAATGGACACACACACACACACACACACACACACACACACACACACACACACACACACACACACACACACACACACACACACACACACACACACACACACACACACACACACACACACACACACACACACACACACACACACACACACACACACACACACACACACACACACACACACACACACACACACACACACACACACACACACACACACACACACACACACACACACACACACACACACACACACACACACACACACACACACACACACATATATATATATATATATATATATATGTATGTGTGTGTGTGTGTGTGTGTGTGTGTGTGTGTGTGTGTGTGTGTGTGTGTGTACGTATGTATATATATACAACAAAATTTAGTCTTATATTCAGAGATATTTAAAAGGAGAAACCTAGATGTCTGACCTTAGTCATAGAGAAAATTATCTAGAAGAAATGTCCTAGAATGTCACTTAGAAAACAACTCTAATATCGACGGCCAACATGATTTCAGACTTTAATGTTTTTTGTATAAATAACCTTCTTGAATTGTTCAACGGAGCTATCTCAGACTAGAACAAAAGGAAGAGTGAAGAAGCTTCGGGAACTGTCAAGCATACTAGAAAAAACTAAACCATATATATATAAATATATATATATATATATATATATATACATATATATATAGATATATATTTATATATATGTATATATTTTATATATATGTATATATATATATACATATATATACATATACATATATATATATATATATATATGTATATATATATATATATATATATATATATATACATATATACATATATATATATATATATATATATATATATATATATATATATATACAGTAACTATGGCGTCATGGGTGTAAGGACGACGTCACACTTATGATGTCACTGGTAACAAAACAATATGAAAATGCCACAAGTAATATTTTTCTCTGGGCGACCTTAGGATCTTCATGGGAGGATGATGAATCTCTCTTCAGGGGCAGGGCGTTAGGGGGGTTAGGGGGATAGGGGGCCTCACCCAGGTGAATAAAATCGCCTGAGGACAGCAGGGATTTGAATACGCAAGAGGCGTATGGTTGCGACAGGGTTGGAACTCGGGATCTTCATTATCATTGTTATTGGCGATGACGTAGCACAGGAGGTGACGAAGGAACACCAACAAGAGGAGGTGGAGGAGGAGGAGGAGGAGGAGGAGGAGGTAGAAAGAGGGATTTAGGTAGAGGAGAAGGAAAGAGAGGAAGAGGAGGAGGAGGAGGAGGAAAAAGGTATTTAGGTAGAGGAGAAGGAAAGAGAGGAGGTGGGGGAGGAGGAAGAGGAAGAGGAAGAAAGAGGGATTCAGGTAGAGGAGAAGCAAAGGGAGGGGAAGGAAGAGGAGGAAGAAGAAAGAGAGATTTAACTAGAGGAGAAGGGAAGAGAGGAGGAGGAGGTGGAAGAGGAGGAGGAGGAAGAAGAAAGAGGTATTTAGCTAGAGGAGAAGAAAAAGAAGAAGAGGAGTTGGAGGAGGAGGAGGAGGAGGAGGAGGAAATATAGAGGGAGGGAGGGAAGTAGGTGGAAGAGAAGGACAGCAATAAGGAGGAGGAGGAGGAGGAAGAGATGTGGAAGAGGAAGAAAAAGTGCAGTAAAAGTAAAGAGAGAAAGAGGAGGAAAGAGAGGAGGTGGAGGAGAAGGAAAGTGGAAAGGAGGAGGAGGAGGAGGAGGAGGAGGAGGAAGGATGCGAGGAACAGTGACGAAGATGAATTACCTAAAGGAAGAGGAAAAATAAAGACGTAGGAGGAGGAGGAGGAGGAGGACGTAGGGAAGGAGGAGAGGGATAGGAGGAGGAAGAGAAGAACAAGAAGACATTAGAGAAGGAGGAGGAGGACGACGTAGGGGAGGAGGAGGAGGAGGGACAGGAGGAAGAGAAGAACAAGAAGACATTAGAGAAGGAGGAGGAGGAGGAGGAGGGGTAGGAGGAAGAGTAGACGTTGGACAAATTAGATGAGGAATAGGAAAAGAAGATATAGGACGAAGAGGAGCAGGAGGAGGTGGGGGAGGAGAACAAGACATAGGACGAAGAGGAGGAGGAGGTGGTGGTGGATGAGGAGAAGAAAGAGGAGGAGAGGAGGAGGAGCAGGAGAAGGAGGAGTACAAGGAGGAGAAGGAAAAGAAGGAGAAGGAAGAGGAGGGAGAGGAGGAGAGAGGGAGGAGGAGGAGGAGAAGGAGGGGAGGAGTAAAGGAGGAGAGAGGGGGAAGGAGGGGGAGGAAAAAGAGGAGGATAGAGGGAGAGGGAGGGGGAGAGAAGGAGGAGGAGAGAGGGAGAAGGAGGAGAGGAGAAGGAGGAGGAGGACGAGGAGGAGAACGAAGAGGAGAAGTAGGTGGACGAGGAGGAGGAGTGGGAGGAGGTTGAGAAGGAAGAAGAGGAGGAAGAGAGGGAGGAGGGGGAGAGGAGGGGAGGAGGAGAAAGAGGAGGAAGAGGAGAAGGAGAAAGAGGAGGAGGAGGAGAAGAAGAAGGAAGAGGAGAAGGAGGAGGAGGAGGAGAAGGAGGGGGAGAGAAGTAGGAGGAGGAGGAGGGGGAGGAGGAGGAGAAGAAGGAAGAGGAGAAGGAGGAGGAGGTGGAGAAGGAGGGGGAGAGAAGTAGGAGGAGGAGGAGGAGGAGGAAGAGGAGGAGGAGGAGGAGGAGAAGGAGAAGGAAGAGGAGAAGGAGGAGGAGGAGGAGGAGAAGGAGGGGGAGAGAAGTAGGAGGGGGAGGAGGAGGAGGAGGAGGAGGAGGAGGAGGAGGAGGAGGAGGAACCATGCAAGGGCGAAAGTGACCTCCCCACAGGCGTCTTCGAAGTCTTCGTCGCGCAAGAGCAATGTTTACCTCACCTCCATTCATCTTCTGGTCTTTTTACCGACGCGAATCGACTGGACTGTGTCCTTCTTGCCCCCAGACGCGGGTTCCCTGCTCTACTCTTTGTCTCGGGCGCAAGTACACACACACACACACACACACACACACACACACACGCACACACACACACACACACACACACACACACACACACACACACACGACTGTTCAAATGCGGGTTGGTGACTTTTTTTTCCACGCGTACGCACGCATTTGCGCATGCGCGAATGTTTGTACATAGCCCCGGTCGCCGCCGCGCAGGCGTGTATAAATACAAGGATATGTAGGAGGGTTGACTCCTATGCATTGATGAACTCCAGCTAATTAATTTATAACTTATTTGTTTATTTATTTGTCTATTCATCTGTTCGTTTATTTGTTTTTTCATTCATCTATTTATTAATTTCATTTTTATTATATATATATATATATATATATATATATATTTTTTTTTTTTTTTTTTTTTTTTTTCTTTTCTTTTTTTTTTAGCTGAAGGGTACGCGGTCCTCGGCCGGAACTGAGCCTCAGTAAGGTACCTCAGGAGGTTGACATAGACAAAAGCCCGATTAAATACACTCTCGTGTATACATACACACACACACACACACACACACACACACACACACACACACACACACACACACACACACACACACACACACACACACACACACACACACACACACACTCACGAATTTGCAATTTGTTGAGATGTTTGCAATTCTAAGATTGTTTCACATTGCTGGTTTGTGCGTGCGTGCGTGCGTGCGTGTGTGTGTGTGTGTGTGTGTGTGTGTGTGTGTGTGTGTGTGTTTATATTCACGAGTATGCATACATTTACGTGTATATGTAAGTGTACATGTATGCATATGTATACATGCATACATATGAGTGTCGTGTATGTGTGTGTATGTGTATATGTATTTACATGTGCGAGTATGTATACATTTACGTGTATATGTAAGTGTGCATGTATGCGTATGTATACATGCATACTATATGAGCGTCGTGTATGTGTGTGTACGTATATATGTATTTACATGTGTGAGTATGCATACATTTACGTGTATATGTAAGTGTACATGTATGTATATG
>NC_134783.1:49701532-49709032 GCF_046742065.1 Oratosquilla oratoria | reverse complement strand
TCTTTCATCAACCCTATCTCCCAACTCCCTTTCCACCCCTGTTCTCCTCCTCACCTCCTCATTTCTCACTCTATCCAGCCTAGTAACCCCCATCATACTTCTCAGACACCTCATCTCAAACACATTCAAACTCCTTCTCTCTTCCTCTTTTATGTTCCATGTTTCTGCCCCATACAGTGCTGTTGGCACAATCACTCCTTCATACAGTCTCCTCTTCGCATCCATTCCCAAATGTCTATTCCTCATTACACTTTTTAATCCACCAAGGCATTTACTCGCTTCTCTCAATCTACATTCTACCTCAACCTTCACTCCACCTTTTCCTGCCACATTTGCACCCAAATATATAAAACTATCCACTTCCTCCAGTCTGGCTACTTCCAGACTACTGCTACTTTCACCCCTTGTACATCTCATCACCTTACTTTTACCGACATTTATCGTCAGCTTTCTTCTATCACACATTCTCCCAAACTCTGTCACCAACTTCCTCAATCCTTCCTCCGATCCTGCCACAAGCGCAGTGTCGTCCGCAAACAACAGCTGGCTCACCTCCCACTTTTCTCCATTGTCTTTAACCATCTCCAATCCCTGACCCACTACCCTTGCATTTACCTCTCGCACTACCCCATCCATATATAAGTTGAACAGCCAGGGCGACATAACGCATTCTTGACGAAGTCCCACCTTTACCTCAAACCACTCACTCTCTCCATTTCTAATCCTGATATAAGCTCTACTACTCTCATAAAAACTCTTGACAGCTTTTTATGAGAGTAGTAGAGCTTGTGTCAGGATTAGACACAATAATGATGATAATAAAGATAATGTCATAAACATTAGCCATTGATATTTAGTAAAGAACGGCCATGTACGCAAAATGTAAGAAAATTACGTCAGGTGATGCTTAGGTGCTACCAAAGCATCACATCATAGATGAATATATATATATATATATATATATATATATTATATATATATATATATTACATATATATATATATATATACTGTATATATATGTACATATATGTATATATATATATATATATATGTATATATGTATATGTATAATATATATATATATATATATATATATATATATATATCTGTGTGTGTGTGTGTGTGTGTGTGTGTGTGTGTGTGTGTGTGTGTGTGTGTGTGTGTGTGTGTGTGTGTGTGTGTGTGTGTGTGTGTATGTGTGTGTACACATTGTTAGAGCAGCAATTTTATTTATTACAGAGACAGATGATTTGGACCAATCTCTTCGCCACACTGACAGTCTTCGTATTCGTTACTTCTGACACTGTTGTTGTTGTCGTTGTTACCGTTGTCGTTGTTGTCGTCGTTGCTGTTGTTGCCTTTTCATGCAAGAAGAACATAAAACGCGCCTCTCCCGGACGGCCTAATGGGCCGGCGCCGGCGCCGTGGCCCAGCGAGTTTACTGTTTGCGTGGTCTCCGTGGGGGGGTTGGTTATACTCTGTCCAGTGAGAGGAGGAGGAGGAGGAGGAGGAGGAGGAGGAGGAGGAGGAGGAGGAGGAGAAGGGAGGGGGAGGACTGGTGAGGAGGGGGGGATGAGGAGGAAGGAAGAGGAGTAGGAGGAGGAAGGAGGAGATGGGAGGAAGAGGAGGAGGAGGACTAATGAGGAGGGGGGATGAGGAGGGAGGAAGAGGAGGAGGAGGAGGAGGGAGAAGGAGGAGGAATAGTGAGGAAGAGGGGGACGTTTGAAGAGGAGTTGGGAAAATGAATTAGGGAGAGGAGGAGGGAGGAGGAAGAAGAGTAGGAAGAGGAGTAGGAGGAGGAGGAGGGGGAAGTAGGAGGACTAGTGAGGAGGAGGAGGAGGACGAGTGAGGAGGAGGAGGAGTTAGGAAGATGAATTAAGGAGAGGAGGAGGGAAAGAAAAGGGGAACAAGATGAGCTTGCTATGTTGAATGAGTGGAGAGAGGAGGAGGAGGAAGGAGGGAAGAGGAGGAAGGGGGAGGAGGAGGAAGGAGTGAGGAAGAGGAGTTTGGGAGATGAATTAGGGAGAGGAGGAGGGAAGTAAGGGGGAGAAAGATGAGGAGGAGGAGGACTAATGAGGAGGGGGGATGAGGAGGGAGGAAGAGGAGGAGGAGGAGGAGGGAGAAGGAGGAGGAATAGTGAGGAAGAGGGGGACGTTTGAAGAGGAGTTGGGAAAATGAATTAGGGAGAGGAGGAGGGAGGAGGAAGAAGAGTAGGAAGAGGAGTAGGAGGAGGAGGAGGGGGAAGTAGGAGGACTAGTGAGGAGGAGGAGGAGGACGAGTGAGGAGGAGGAGGAGTTAGGAAGATGAATTAAGGAGAGGAGGAGGGAAAGAAAAGGGGAACAAGATGAGCTTGCTATGTTGAATGAGTGGAGAGAGGAGGAGGAGGAAGGAGGGAAGAGGAGGAAGGGGGAGGAGGAGGAAGGAGTGAGGAAGAGGAGTTTGGGAGATGAATTAGGGAGAGGAGGAGGGAAGAAAGGGGAAGAAAGATGAGCTTGCTATGTTGAGTAAGAGGAGGGAGGAGGGGAATGGAGGAAGGAGGAGGGAAGGAGGGGAAGTTAACTGAAGGAGAGGAGGAGAGGTGGAGGGGAAGATAAGTGAGGAGGAGGAGGAGGAGGAGGAGGAGGAGGAGTGAGGAATATGAATTAGGAAGAGGAGAAGGGGAGGAAAAAGGGGAAAGATAAATTTATTATGCCGAGTGAGAGGAGGAGGAGGAGGAGGAAGAGGAAGATAAGTGAAGGAGAGGAAGAGATGAAGGAGGGGAAAATAAGTGAGAGGAGGTAGAGGGAAGAGGAAGAAGGGAGAGAAGGAGGGGAAGATTGGGAGGGGAGGAGGAAGGAAAGAGGGGAAAGATATGTGAAGTAGAGTAGAAGAGACGGAGAGGAAAAGAGTAATAAGAGAGGGACAGAGAAGAGAGAAGGAGAGAAAGAGGAGGAGGAATATTAAAGGATGCAGAGAAAGAAGAGAGAGGCGAGGGAGACATGAGGAGAGGAAAAGAGGAAGGGAAAGAAATTAAAGAGGACAAGAGAGGACATTAAGGAGAGAGAAAAGAAGGGAAAAAGAGAAGAGAAATTAATGTATATATATATATATATATATATATATATATATATTATATATATATATATGTGTGGTGTGTGTGTGTGTGTGTGTGTGTGTGTGTGTGTGTGTGTGTGTGTGTGTGTGTGTGTGTGTGTGTGTGTGTGTGTGTGTGTGTGTGTGTGTGTGTGTGTGTGTGTGTGTGTGTGTATATATATATATATATATATATATATATATTTTTTTTTTTTTTTTTTTTTTTTTTTTGTCCGCCGCTATGGCAGAGTTGACATCCTATCTCGGTTCATGACCCGATAGGTCCGGGTACGGTTCCTAACGCTCGTTTTGCGTTGGATTCGGCTGCAGCTAAGAACCTTTTGATGCCCCATTGGCCAACTAGAATATAAAGGCAGTCATACCATTCTATTGCCCAGGAATCACAACGCGTGCCTCAGGTCCGTAGAGGTGACGACGAGACCGTGCACTCACAGGACCGACAATCTCACTAATTAAGTAATGTGTGTATGTGTATATATATATATATATATATATATATATATATATATATATATATATATATATATATATATGTATGTATATATATATACGAGTATATATATACATATATACGAGTATATATATATACATATATATATATATATATATATGTGTGTGTGTGTGTGTGTGTGTGTGTGTGTGTGTGTGTGTGTGTGTGTGTGTGTGTGTGTGTGTGTGTGTGTGTGTGTGTGTGTGTGTGTACATATTTTTATCAACCACAATTCACTTTAATTCTAAGCCGTCAACATCCAGAAACTCGAGGAGGCCAACATGCAGAAATTGAAACGTGGTAAACGTGTGTGTGTGTTCACTAAGTAAATAAATAGATAAATAATTTAACCTTACCCCTTCCCCTCCTTTAACTGCCTAACCCCTTTACTAACCTCCTAATTCCCTAACCGCCCTAGAACAACAACCAGGTAATCCAATAGCTCCCAATCTACTCAATCGCCACGTTTGACTCCCCATCATCCGCTTCAATACGGTAACGCAAATTTTAACATATTTTATTCTGGTTAGATTTAAAGGATTTTAATTAGTTAAAGGGGTCAGAATTTAAGGAAAAGGGGGTCCCGGTCTTTGGGGGTGACCTGCGGTGACCTTTCAGCTGAAGAGAATCGTCTTAGGTCACGTGGGAGGTAGGTCATGTTGGGGGCTCCGCCTTATTGAAAAATAAAAGTAATTTAGTTTGTATGACGTCATACCCGTCTTGCAATCTCAATTCTCTTTGAAACTTTTCCACTTCCGTCAACTCGTTTGCTTTTTAACTCATTTATTAACGTGGCGGGCTGTTGTTGATGTTGTTGTTGTTGCTGTTGTTGATGATGATGTTGTTGTTGATAAGGATGATGGTGTTGATGTTGATAATGATGCTGTTGTTGCTGATGATGGTGTTGATGTTGATGATGATGAAGATGTTGTTGATGATGTTGTTGTTGTTGATGATGTTGCTGTTGTTGATGTTGATGATGATATTGGTGTTGTTTATGACGCTGTTGTTGTTGTTGATGTTGTTGATGATGTTGATGTTGATGATGTTGCTGTTGTTGATGTTCATGATGACGATGTTCGTGTTGTTTATGACGTTGTTGATAAAGATGATGGTGTTGTTGATGTTGATGATTATTTTGATGATGATATTGCTGTTGTTGATTATCATGTTGATGTTGTTCATGTTGATGATGATGTTGTAGATGATGTAGTTGTAGATGATGTTGATGTTGTTATTGTTAATGATGTTGTTGATGTTGTTATTGTTGATGTTGTTGATGATAATGTTGGTATTGTTGATGTTGTAGTTGTTGTTATTATTATTGTTGTTTAATTGAATAAAGCACCGTCGAGGTCGTCCCGGATGACAGACGTCAGAGAGAATCGTCTCCCTACCTCTACTGACCTCCACATCCTTCTCCCCCCACCCCTCACATCCTTCCCCCACCCTACTTACTTATCTCCCCCAGCCGCCCATCCGTCCCCCTATCCTTCTCCCCTTCCCCCATCCTTCTCCCCTTCCCTCTACATAACCATTCCCTTCCTCCAATATCCTCCCTCCTCCCATCCCTCCCACCCGCCCCCATCTCGGTAACCCCCCTTTTCGACCCCCCCCCATCAAGACGCCACTACGCCCGCCCCCCGCCCGCCCATCGCCCGCCCCGTCCAGACGCGATAAGCAAACAGCGTCTGAAGAAGTTGTTTCCTTGTTTCCTTTGTCTTCGTAGTGCTGTGGTGCTGTGTTGTTGTGCTGTGACACCTTGTGATGCTGTGATGTAAGGGTCTTGTGCTGCTGCTGTGTAGGTATGATCGTGCTGTGGTGCTGTATTGTTGTGCTGTGACACCTTGTGATGCTGTGATGTATGGGTTTTGTGCTGCTGCTGTGTAGGTATGATCGTGCTGTGGTGCTGTGTTGTGCTGTGACACCTTGTTGTGATGCTGTGATGTAATGGTCTTGCGCTTCTGCTGTGTTAGTATGATCGTGCTGTGGTGCTGTGTTTTTGTGCTGTGACACCTTGTTGTGATGCTGTGATATAATGGTCTTGTGCTGCTGCTGTGTTGGTATGATCGTGCTGTGGTGCTGTGTTTTTGTGCTGTGACACCTAGTTGTGATGCTGTGATGTAATAGTCTTGTGATGCTGTGCGGGTATGATTGTGCTATGGTGTTACTCTGCTGTGATGTTACTGTCATGTTTTGGTCTAGTGCTGTGTTCTGTTTTTCTGTGGTGTTAGGGTGCTGTGGATCGATGGTGTTGTGGGGATTGTGTTATATGGTGTTTTGTTTCTTCTTAGACTGAGCCAAAGTGAATTAATTGTTCAGCTTACCATTTACATTCATACAAATTTAGATACAGACATTCGCTTAGCTCTGCAGTATAGTAGATACAGTAGTCATACACACACAAGTATATATATATGTGTAATATATATATATATATACATATATATACATATATATACATATATATATATATATATATATACATATATGTATAATATATATATATATATGTATATATATGTATATATATATGTATATGTGTGTGTGTGTGTGTGTGTGTGTGTGTGTGTGTGTGTGTGTGTGTGTGTGTGTGTGTGTGTGTGTGTGTGTGTGTGTGTGTGAGTGAGTGTGTGTGTGTGTGTATGTATGTTTGTGTGTATGTATTTTGAATACATGCATGCATAGATTGATAGTTGTATACATGTACACATATACTCGTACATATATATACATAAATAAACAAATATATTTGCGTATACACACACATCTAAAACCTTTGTAAAAATACATATATATATATATATATATATATATATATATATATATATATATATTCGTATATATTACAAAACAGCGACATTTTTTTTTTTTTTTTTTTTGAAGAATGACTCAAGAACTTCGATCTGAGCCCGAACCTCGACTTTGACTTCGACTGTGACTTCGAGTAAATCACCCGATAACGACCGAAGTCCATCGTCTTTGTCAGAAGCCACCGGCGTGGGGTTTCTCATCTCCTCCTCTTTCGAGTTGGACACGAAGGGCGTTTCCATGGAAACGAACGAAATACCCTGGAGGTTGGCCAGTTTAAAAAAAAAAAAAAAAAAAAATCTGGTGTCCGTGGATAGAAGCGCTGTGTATTGCTGAAGGAATACGAATTCCTTTCCTACTTTAATTTTTCAATTTTTTGACTCAGAAAGGACAACTGTTACAAAGGTCCTTTGTTTTATGTACATATATATATATATATATATATATATATATATATATATATATATACATATATATATATATGTATATATGTATACATATATGTATTTATATATATATATATATATATACAGTATATACATATACATATATATATATATATATATACATATATTTGTATATATATGTATATGGATATATATATATATATATATATATATATATATATATATATATATATATATATATATAAACATTTGCACATGGTTGTTTATGGAGTAGATAGCGTGCATACGTGTGTGCTCGCACTTATCAGATAGGATAAGTACGTGTTAGAGGCCGAGAGTGGATAGAAAGGATCAAGTCTGGTCGAGAGGTAGCAGACGGTGGCGTGGAAGGAGTAGGGACGGGAGTGGGGGTGGATATGGGGGGAAGGGGAAGGGGAAGGGGAAGGGGGGGTCACTGGGGGGTACGGTAAGAGGCCCCTAGCGTGACAAGGACAGTGAACACGGGCCGGACTTTAAACCTATTCTTCTCTCGTGCCCATACCTTCCTCCAGCCTTCTTGGTTCTTTGAGTGAGATGTTGTTGGGGCCTTCGTGGCTTGCGATTCACGCATGGTCTTGGACCACGTGATGGTCTCGTGAGTGTCGTTTGTTTCGGGAGAGCTTCTTCGAGTCTCACGATGAGAGATTATTCGCCTCTT
>NC_134783.1:49694032-49699032 GCF_046742065.1 Oratosquilla oratoria | reverse complement strand
ATAACAATAATGATAATAATCGGTCTATTTAGTTAATAGTGATACAGTAATACACTGACAATATACAGCCTGTATTAATCCTAGGACTAGATTGATCTGAGTTAACAATGTGCACTATAGACGGTATGGCGCTGTTTTTGTAGCGGTCAGTCCTCGACCATCTGATGGGTACGAGTTTGTTGTTGTGCCTAGTAGCGTGGCTTGGTTAAGTAGATTAAGAAGAACGTAGATGCTGAGCGGACATGGGCTAAAATGAAGATATAAAGTCTCGAATCCTTCGAGAGGATGTCATGCCTATCTACCTCGCAGAGCCCACAAGGGATGAAATATAGAAAAGAAAATGAAATAATATGATAAACAGAAAGGAAGAACTTTCCGATTTCTCTCTCTCTCTCCCTCTTTCTCTCTCTCTCTCTCTCTCTCTCTCTCTCTCTCTCTCTCTCTCTCTCTCTCTCTCTCTCTCTCTCTCTCTCTCTCTCTCTCTCTCTCTCCCGCTCTCCCTCTCTCTCTTTCTTAACTTTTTTCCTCTGGTCAGACTTTATTGTTCTACGTTCTCCATCCCCTTCCCCCCTTCCCCCTCCCCCTCTCCCACCCTGATTGCTCAACATCCCCTCCTGTCCCGGTCCTTCCGCCTGCTGTCCATCTTCTTTCTCTCTTTCTCTCTTTCTCTCTTTCTCTCTTCTTTCTTTCTCCCTTCCTTTATCTCTCTTCCTTCTCCGTCATCTTTTCATGTGTATGTTTGTGTGTGAGTATTTATGCGTATATGTGTGCATGTACATGTATATGCGAATTATGTGTGTACTGTATATGTATGTGCACATGTCTTGGCGTATTTCCATGTCTTTATATGTATGCGTTTTGGTGTGTATGTATGAGTATATGTACATATGTGTTTGTGTGTGTTTTTTGCATACATGTGTACGCATGTACACATGGATATAACTTAAATAGTAATGATCAGATACATTTATTGAATTGATGGTGAGGATAATTAGGTACACACGTTCGTACACACGCACGTACACAGGCATGTACACACGTACACACGTGTGAGAGTGAGTCCAGCGTGTGAGTGGACGCAGGTGCCAACGCGGCACTGAGTGAGGAGCAGCCGGTGGCACATTGACGTTTACCAACACACGCGGCAGGGGGGGAAGTGGGTGGAAAGGACGGGGGGAAGGGGGGATGAAGGGGGAGGGAGGGAGGGAGGAAAGGGAGTTCACTAGCAGCGGATTTTTTTTTTTTTTTTTTTTTTTTTACTTCTTGTTTGTTTATATTTTTTTATTATTGTTGTTGTAACCCAGAAAGATTTTTTGGTGTTGTTGTTTTTTATTGATTACATTGCTCTTGTAACCATTATCGTAGATGTTTTGGAATAGAGAAATTTGATTTATTTATTTATCTATTTATTTGTATATTTCTTTTATTTAGTCTTTTGCTTTCTTTGTATTAATATATTCATCTATATATTTATTTCATTAGTTTAGTATTTCATTTTATTACATTTTTATTGATTTACCTATTTATTTATTTATTCATTTAATATTCATAAATGTTTCATTATTATCTTAACGCCTTAGCCATCTTATGTTTCGATTCAATCCTGACTAGTTAGTACATAGACTCAGTTCGATTCCCAATGGTTACAAAAAGGAGCCATTTGCCCCGGTTTCCCAGGCACGCAGGGCCAAGGTGACAGTTTCTGTCGCAAGTAAGCGCCTCCCTACGTAGATCATCACTTTTATTTCTAAGAATATTGACTAGGAAGGATTCAAGGGAATATCCTGAGGGACTCCGCTCGAGACTGCAAACCATGGTCTTGGATCATGTGTTGGACTCGTGATCGACAGCTATTTCTCTCCCGGATGAGAGCTCAGAGCTCATATATAATTGGTCTATGGGTAATGCTGTGACCTTACACGCACACACATACACCCAATTCCCCACTCACGAGAGTTGGAGTAACGACCCGCAGCGCATCGATACTGAAATTATTTCAGCCCTGTGCGGGATACGAACCCGGACCACCGTAGTGACAGCTGGGAACTCTACCACTGCGCCATGAGTCGTGTGTGTGTGCATGTGTGTGTGTGTGTGTGTGTGTGTGTGTGTGTGTGTGTGTGTGTGTGTGTGTGTGTGTGTGTGTGTGTGTGTGTGTGTGTGTGTGTGTATGTCTATGTTATGGGAGGAAGTAGGATTATTACACCATGGAATGTGAGGAGGACTAAAGTTGAGGAAGGAGGAAGAGAAAGAAGAGAATGAAGAAGACAAAGAGTTGAGGAAGAAGAGAAATAGGAATAAGATGAGGAGGAGGAGGAGTAGGAGGGGGAAAAGGAGGAAGAAGAGGAAAAAGATAAAAAGGAGGAGGAAAATGTGGAGGAGAAGAACGAGGAGGAGGAGGAAGAAGAGGAAGACCTGGAATAATATTAAGAGCATGAGAAGTAGGTGAAGGAGGTGGAGGAAGAGGAAGAGGAAGAGGAGGAGAACAAAGAGAGAAAGGATTAGGAGGAAGAGGAACAGGAGGAGGAGGAGAAGGAGGAAGAGGAGCTGGAGGAGGAGGATGTACTTAGTGTTGCAGGACACCCTCCTCTCCCCACCCCCCCGTCCAAATCGCGGACGGAAGCACTGGCTATGATAGCGTCAAGACGTGGGGGGTGGGGGAATGGGGAGATCCCCCCTTCCCCTCCTCCCCCTCCCCTCCTCCCCTCCCCTCCCTCCTTTCCCTTCCGTCCTCCCTCCCCATTTCTCACTCATCTCCTCCCCTCCCCTCCCCTCCTCCCTCCCTACTTCCTAATCCCTTCCTACTACCCTCCTCTTCCAACCTCCCCCTCCCTTCCTCCCTACTCCCCTCCTCCTTCCTCCTCGTCCCCCTCCCCACTACCCTCCTCTTCCCTCCTCCTCCCTCTCCCTCCTCTCCCCTCCGTCCTCTCTCCCCACTTCTCATTCATCTCCTCCCCTCTTCTCCTCCCTCCCTACTTCCCATTCCCTTCCTCCCTACTACCTTCCTCTTCCAACTTCTCCCTTCCTCCCTCCCTACTACCCTCCTCTTCCCTCCTCCTCCCTCCTCCTCCCTCCCCATCCCTCCCCTCCTCCCTCCTCCCTTTCCCCGTCCCTCCTCACCTTCTTCCAGTGCAGAAAAGAAATCATAGAGAGGAGGAATATGGAGGAGAACATAGAGGGATGTGGAGGGGAAGGATACGGAGTTTAAGAGTGTGGAGGAGAGGCCTGTGGAGGGGAAGAGAGTAAGTAGAAAACATAGAGGGGAGTGAGAGGAGGGTAAATTAAGGAATATTAACCCTCCATATTACGACAGAAACATCGGAAGGAGGGATGGAGGGAGGGTAGGAGGAAAAGGGAGGGGAGGGAAAGCAGAGGGAGGGAATGAGGGAGGGAAAGAGGAAGGAGGAGGAGGGAAGGAGGGAAAGAGGAGAGAAGGAGGTATGGGAGGGTAGGGAAGGGAGGGAAGGAGGCAAAGGTGAGGGAGGGAAGGAGGGAACGAGGAGGGAGGGAAGGAGGGAAAGAGGGGAAGGAGGGAAAGAGGGATGGAGGGATGGAAGGAGGGAAAGAGGGAGAAGGAGGGAAAGAAGGAAGGAGGGGGAGGGGAAGGAGGAGGGGAAGGGGAGGGAAGGGAGGGAGGAAAGGAAAGAAGGGAAGAGGAGAGGAGATAGATGAGGAGAGGAGAGGAAGAGGAGAAGAAGAGAGGAGAGAGAGAAGAGGAAGAGAGAAGAGAGGAAGAAGAGAGGAGAGGAGGAGAGAGAGAGTTGAGAGGAGAGGAGAGGGAGAGGAGAGAGGGAGAGGAAGAGATGAGGAGAGAGGCGAGGAAGAGAGGAGAGGAAGAGAGTAGAGGAAGAGAGGAGAGGAACAGAGGAGAAGAAGAGGAGAGGAAGAGAGGAGAGGAAGAGAGGAGATGAAGAGAGGAGAGGAAGAGAGGAGAGGAAGAGAGGAGAGGAAGAGAGGAGAGGAAGAGAGGAGATGAAGAGAGGAGAGGAAGAGAGGAGAGGAAGAGAGGAGAGGAAGAGAGGAGAGGAAGAGAGGAGAGGAAGAGAGGAGAGGAAGAGAGGAGATGAAAAGAGGAGACGAAGAGAGGAGTTGTTCTCCTCACTCCCCCTCTCCCCACTCCCCCCGAACTCAATAGAAATGATTGACGTCAAATTGAAGAACATCATGTGACGCTTTGTAGAATAGATTATGTAGAGAGTTGAGTAACCCGTCAACTCTCTTTCTCTCTCTTTTATTTCAAACTACCGTCGGGTGATTTTATTCAGGTTAGCCAACCCTCTCTCCCCTCTCCTGTCCCTCTCCTCCTGTCCCCTCCCTTCTATCCTCCCTCCCCCTGGCCCTCCCCTCTACTCCTTCCCCCTTCTACTTCTCTGCTCCCCTCCCCTCTACCCTCCTGCCCCCTCCCCCTCTACCCTCCTACCACCCCTCTCCCCCACCCCCTCCCCATGTACCAACTCCCCCTGTCCCCTCCCCTCTACCCTCCCTCCCCCTTGCCCCTCCCCCTCTTCCCCTTCGTCTCTACCCTCCTTCCCCCTCCCTCTCTATCCCCTGCCCCCCTCCCCTGCGCCCCTCCCCCTCCCGTAACCCCCCTGCGCCCCTCCCCCTCCTGTAACCCCCCTGCGCCCCTCCCCTCACTCTCCCCCCATCTAAATGGGTCAAGTATCATCCCCTGCAACGCCACCGTTATCGTGAAAGGTGCACGGGCCTTGAACGCAAGACGGAATGAGAGGGGGAAAAAATAATAACAATAACAAATAATTAACAGAGGATGGGAAGTAGTCGGGGCCAGTCACTAACGAGGAAGGAAGAGGAGCGGAAGGGGGAGGAAGTGGAGGAGGAAGAGGAGGAGGTGGAAGAGGAGGGAAGGCGTGAGAAGGTTACCCTTTGCACTGGGGGAATACAGATGAAGTCTCCGTGTGAAGTCTGGCCGGAGGGAGGGAGGTGGAGGAGGTGGAGGAAGGAGGGAGGGAAGGGGAGGTGGAAGGACCAAGGGAGGTGGA
>NC_134783.1:49679032-49684032 GCF_046742065.1 Oratosquilla oratoria | reverse complement strand
ATAATAATAACAGTAATAATAATATAATGATAATAGTAATAATAATAATAATAATAATAATAATAATAATAATAATAATAATAATAATAATAATAATAATAATAATAATAATAATAATAATAATAATAATAATAATAATAATAATAATAATAATAATAATAATAATAATAATAATAATAATAATAATAATAATAATAATAATAATAATAACAGAAATAAGATCAATGAATAAATTAAATAAAGTAACCACAGGACTTTGTAGAATTTATCATAACGAAAACAAACTATTTTATTCAAGAGAGGAGTCCGCGTCGTGTGAAGCGAGCCTGAAACCAACGCGCCACGTAGGACGACAGCTGGCTGGCTTCGTGACCAGCTGGAAGCTCCTAGGGAGGTTCCAGCATCGGGACGAGGTCTGGAAGGTCGTACAGTTGCGTTGTAAAGTGAATAAGAGGCTAAGGTAAGGAAATTGAGTTTCATGTATAAACATAAATTGTTTTATGTCTGAATATATTTTAAGTTTTATTTATAGATAGAGACACTCAGGCGCATTGCCACCGAGCAAAGAAAAGGAGTATTTTTTTAGTAATATCCAGTGTTTTCTATCCTCTCTCTCTGTCTCTCTCTCTCTCTCTCTCTCTCTCTCTCTCTCTCTCTCTCTCTCTCTCTCTCTCTCTCTCTCTCTCTCTCTCTCTCTGTCACTCTCTCTCTGCCTGTCTCTCTCTCCCTCTCTGCCTCTCTCCCTGTCTTTCTTTCTCTGTCACTCTCTCTCTGTCTGTCTGTCTCTCCCTCTCTGCCTCTCTCTCTCTCTCTTTCTGTCTATCTGTCTCTCTCTCTCTCTCTCTCTCTCTCTCTCTCTCTCTCTCTCTCTCTCTCTCTCTCTCTCTCTCTCTCTCTCTCTCTCTCTCTCTCTCTCTCTCTCTCTCTCTCTTTCTCCTATCTATCTATCTCTCTGCTTTTCATCTTCCTTCACAGTGCTCTCCTTATTTCTTTTGTTTTCTCTTTTCCTCTCCTTTTCGTACTCCTCCTTCTCATTCTCCTTTTACTTCTCTTCCATCTCCTCCTTTTCTCCTTGTCCTTTCTATCTTCCCCTTCCTCTTCCTCCTCCTCCTCCTCTTCCTCCTCCTCCTTCTACTCTTCCTCCTCTTCTTCCTTTTCCATCTTCCTTCCTCCTTTTCTCCTAGTCCTTTCTATCTTCCCTTCCCTCCTCCTCTTCATCCTCCTCCTTCTTCTACTCTTCCTCCTCTTCTTCCTTTTCCATCTCCTCCCTTCCTCCTCTTCTCTCTGTCCATCTTATACTACCCTATCCTTTTCCTCCTCCTTTTCTTCCTCCTCCTTTTCCTCCTCCTTCTCTTCCTCTTACTTCTCCTCCCCCTCCTTCTCCTCATCATCATCCGTTCAATATCTTCTCCCTGTCCTTCTTATCCTCCCCTCTTCCTCTTCCTCCTCTTCCTCCTCCTCCTCTTCCTCCTCGTATTTCATTGGGGCCAACCAAGTGCCTCGGATAACGTGCGTGTTATGGCTATTATTGGCCCTTTGGTTTCTCTTCCTCTTCCTACTCCTCGTCCTCCCGTTCCTCCTCCTCCTCCTCACGTTCCTCCTCCCCCTCCTCCTTCTCCTCCTGTTACTCCTTCTCCAGTTCCTCCTTCTCCTCCCATTCCTCCTCCTCTTCGCCTCCGTTCCTCCTCCTGTCATTCCTCCTGCTCTTCCTCCTCTTCCTCCCGTTCCTCCTCCTCTTCCTCCCGTTCCTTCTCCTCTTCCTCCTCCTTCCGTTCCTCCTCCTCCTCTTTCTCCTCCTCGTCCTCCTCCTCCCGTTCCTCCTCCTCCTTCTCCTCCTCCTCCTCCTCCTCCTCCTCCTCCTCCTCTTCCTCCTACCATTCCTCCTCCTCTTCCTGCCCCTCTTCCTCCCGTTCCTACTCCTCCCGTTCCTCTTCCTCTCCTTCCTCCGCCTCCTCCTCCTCCCGTTCCTCCTCCTCCTCCTTCTCTTCCTCTTTCTCCTCCAGGTGACCG
Source organism: Oratosquilla oratoria (assembly GCF_046742065.1). Lineage (NCBI taxonomy): Eukaryota > Metazoa > Arthropoda > Malacostraca > Stomatopoda > Squillidae > Oratosquilla > Oratosquilla oratoria. The sequence goes on along the minus strand of NC_134783.1, from coordinate 49,682,022 downwards.
GATCGTCTTCAGTCTATATCTGATGACAGACCTTTTATAAAATCGATCTTTTTACTTATTTGCATGTTTGTTTGTATATATATTTTTGTATATTTACTTAATCTATGTATTTTTTCTTACAATCATTCATTTCTTTGTATATTAACTTCCCCAAGGTTGAGCAAGTTTTGATATCAATGATTAATTAGCTTACCCCTTTCCCCCTTCCCTCTTCCCCCTTCCCCCTTCCCCTTTCCCCCTTCCCCCTTCTCCCTTTCCCTTTCCCCCTTCCCTTCCCTCTTCCCCCTTCCCCCTTCCCCCTTCCCCCTTCCCCTTCCCCCTTCCCCCTCCTCCCCCATCCCCCCATCCCCTTTCCCTCTTTCACCCTTTCCCTCTTCCCCCTTCCCCCCTTCTCCCTTCCCCTTCCCCTTTCCCCCTTCCCCATTCCCTTTGCCCTTTCCCCCTTCCCCCTTCCCCTTCCCCTTCCCTCTTCACCCCTCCCCCTTCCCCCTTCCCCCTTCCCCTTCCCCCCTTCCTCCATCCCCATCCCCCCTTCCCCTTTCCCCCTTCCTCTTACCCCTTTTCCAGTCGCCCTTTCCCCTCTTCCTTTTCCTTTCCCTCCTTCCCCCATCCTTCTTTCCATCTTCCCCTTCCTCCTCCTCCCCTTCCTCCTTCTCCTCTCCTCCTCCTCCTCTCCCTCGCCTCCCTTCCATTCACCCGTCCTTCCATTCTTCTCCTCTCCCTCCTCGTCCTCCTCTATCCCATTCCTCATCCCTTTCACCTCTTCTTTCCCTCCTCCTCTTCCTCCTACCATTCCCCTCCTCCCCTCCTCCTCCTCCCACTCCCCTCCTTCGCTCTTCCCCCTCCTCTTCTTCTCTCCCCTCCATTCCCTCCTCCCTCCTCCTCCCCCTTCGACCACATTCTCCTCCCTCCTCCCTCCTCCTCCTCCTCCTTCGACCACATTCTCCTCTCTCCTCCTCATCCTTCAGCCACATTCTCCTCCCTCCTCCCCTTCTTCTCCTCCTCCTCCTCCTCCTCCTTCGACCACATTCTCCTCTCTCCTCCCCTCCTCCTCCTGCTCCTCCTCCTCCTCCTCTCTCCTCCTCCTCCTTCGACCACATTCTCCTCTCTCCTCCTCCTCATTCGACCACATTCTCCTCCCTCCTCCCCTCCTCCTCCCCCTCCTCCTCCTCCTTCGACCACATTCTCCTCTCTCCTCCTCCTCCTCCTTCGACCACATTCTCCCCCCTTCTCCTCCTCCTCCTCCTCCTCCTCCTTCGACCACATTCTCCTCCCTCCTCTCCTCCTCCTCCTCCTCCTCCTCCTTACCTCTCAGTCCTTCACAAGAGCTCGTCTTCGTCTCCAGTTTCTTGAAGATCTCCTCTTAATTAGCGATCCCGAGATCGATTCCGCAGCTGAATAAAATCACCTGCCGGCTGGTGGACTAAAAAAATCAGACCCTCGAAAATATCCCCTCATTATTAACCAGAATAAAATATTTAGGTTATATTTTGAGCATTAGAGAGTTAATTAGGGTCACTCCTGAATCGATTGAAATCGTCTGAGGGACAGCCAGAATAAAGACTATATGGTGACTGTGGTAATAATCACAGGGTTGGATGAAGTAAGGGACATTTGCACCTGGTACAGCGTTGATGTTATGTAATAAACATATAGAGTATTACTATGAAGTTTATTACTATTTGCTTGATTTTCATTTATTATTAGTTATATGTCAGTTTATTGTTATATACTATTTACCTGCTTGTTTACTATTTAACTATACCTGTGCATTTTTCTTATTATAATTTTTATTTATTTATTTATTTATTTATTTATCATTATTATAATTTTTTTCGCCTCCGACCTACTTATGGACCAAAAGGTCTCCTGTCGGCATGCTCCGCCTTTGTAATCCTTTGTAGTTTAGCATAACTAATTCTTTCAGCCCTGAAGCACCTGAAGGGCTGGGGAGGGGGGAAGGGGGGATAGTGGGGGTCCCTCATTTAGGGGAAAAAAAAACATAATCGTGGGAATAATTTTTTATTTTGTGAAGATGAAGATGAAGAAGAAACACTTGATGTTGTCATAGGAAATATCAGAACAAAGGAAATGTATTTTCCTTTGCTTATGTAGTTCTGTTCGCAAATGTATCAATTTAGTTATAAAGGAACTACTGTATTCTGAAATGCATTCATACATGTATTTCCATAGTTATGTTACAACGTCGGTTACGTTCATGAGTGTTAGTTACCTTGTCGAACGGGGTTAACGGAGCGAGGAGGGAGGAGGAGGAGGAGGAAGAGGGAGGAGGAGGGAGGAGGGAGGAGATGGGTGGAGTTGTCGTTCCAACAAATGGAGGGAGAGGGAAGAATCACATTCAAGAAATTAAAGCTGAAAGATCAAGGCTGCAGGACCAGTGAGGCGGAAATGAAGATATTGCAAATGTGAAGGAAGAAGACGCGTGTGCAGCACACGCACACGCGCACGCATACACGCGCGTGCACGCGCACGCATACACGCGCGTGCACGCGCACACACACACACACACACACACACATACACACACATATGTATATATATATATATATATATATATATATATATATATATATATGTTTATATACATATACTAAAGGCTTTTCCCCCCTACGCAGGGGGGTAGCCAAAAAGAAAAAGGCATAGAAACCACTCCCACCCATTCCATTTCCTATTCCACTCCCCTCCACTCTCCTCCCTCCCTCTTATCTTGGCACCTCCTGGATATATATATATATATGTATGTATATATATATATATATATATATATATATATATATATATACATATATATATATACACACACACATATATATATATATATATATATATATATATATATATATACTGTATATATATATATATATCGTATTTATACAAAGGTACCCTTGAAGATGTCTTAGATAGACGAAAATGTTCGGTTACCAATTTTTCATTTTCCTAGTGGTTACATGCATATATTTGTGAATCAC
>NC_134783.1:49661532-49669032 GCF_046742065.1 Oratosquilla oratoria | reverse complement strand
CAGAGGGACGGCGGAAAAGGGACAGACAGACAGACAGACAGGCAGACAGAGGGACAGACAAGGCAGGTAAGGGCTTGGCCGACCGATCGAACAATTTTGTTTGTTGGGTATTTCTCTTTCATTGTCCGTGTTCGCCTCCATTTTTTCTCCTCCTTCTCCTCCTCCTTCTTTTTCTCCTCCTCCTCCATCTCCTCTTCCGCCTCTTTCTCCTCTTCCGCCTCTTTCTCCTCCTCCTCCTTCTCCTCCTGCTCCTTCTCCTCCTCCTCCTCCTTCTCCTCCTCCTCCTTCTCCTCCTCCTCCTTCTCCTCCTCCTCTTTCTCCTTCTCCTTCTTCTCCTCCTCTTTCTCCTCCTCCTTCTTCTTCTCCTCCGCCTCTTTCTACTCCTCTTTCTTCTCCTAGTCCTCTTTCTCCTCCTCCTCCTCCTCTTTCTCCTCCTCTTCCTTTTTCTCCTCCTCCTCTTTCTCCTCCTCTTCCTCTTTCTCCTCCCCTTCTCCTTCTCCTCTTCCTTCTCTTTCTTCTCCTCCTTCTCCTCCTTTTCCTCCTCCTCCTCCGCTCTTCCTTTTCCTATTCCTCCACTTCTGCTATTCCTCTCCTCCCTCTCTCCTCTTGCTCTTCCTCTTCTTCTCCCTCCTTCACCACCTCCTCTTCCTCCCTTCTCCTCTTATTTCTGCCCCCTCCCTCCTCCTCTTTCCCTTCTTCTTCTTCTTAATCTTCCTTTTTCTCTTTTTTCCCTCCAGACCCCTCCTCCATGTCTTCTTCATCCACCTCCATCCACCAAAAAACCTGCCACCGGCTATATATTAATGCGTACCATTCTTGCCAGAAGAATAAATCTCATTTACTTCTTCTTCGTCATTTTTTTTTTTTTTTTTTGAGCCCCCGCGCTCTTCGGCAAAATTCTTCGGGAGGAGGAGACCCTTTCTGGCTTTTTGGTTTGCTCAGAGCCGTTAAATATTTTCCCATCATTTTTCTTGCTCGTCCTTCCGTGTTTTATGCTATATATTGTTGTTATTGTTATTATTATTATTGTTGTTGTTATTGTTATTGTTATTGCTGTTGTTATGCTATCGTTAAAATAATTATTATTATTAACATTATAATTGTTATTGTTAATATTATTATCATTGATATTATTATTATTATCATTATTGTCATTATTATTATTATTATTATTAATTATTATTATTATTATTATTATTATTATTATTATTATTATTATTATTATTATTATTATTATTATTATTATTGTTATTATTATTATTATTAATATTACTATTATTATTATTATTGATATTATTAATATTATTGTCATTATTGTTATTGTTATTATTATTATTATTATTGTTATTATTATTGTTGTTTTTATTATTATTATTATTATCATTATTGTTATTCTTCTTCTTCTTATTATTATTATTGTTATTATTATTATTATTATTATTGTTATTATTATTATTATTATTATTATTATTATTATTATTATTATTATTGCTATTATTATTGTTATTATTATTATTATTATCATTATTATTATTATTTATTATTATTATTATTATTATTATTATTATTATTATTATTATTATTATTATTATTATTATTATTATTATTATTATCATTATTATTATTATCATTATTATTGTTGTTGTTATTATTATTATTATCATTATTATTATTAATATTGATATTATTAACATTATTGTTATTGTTGTTATTGTTATTATCATTATTGTTATTGCTGTTATTATGCTATTGTTATTATCATTGTTATTAACATTGTAATTGTTGTTGATATTATTATCATTACTATTATTATTATCATTGTTATTATTATTATTATTATTATTATTATTATTATTATTATTATTATTATTATTATTATTATTATTATCATTATTGTTATTATTATTGTTATTAGTGATATTAATATTATTAACATTATTGTTATTATTGTTGTTATCATCATTATTATTATTATCATTATTATTATTATTATTATTATTATTATTATTATTATTATTATTATTATTATTATTATTATTATTATTATTATTATTATTATTATTATTATTATTATTACTATTATTATTATTATTATTACTATTATTATTATTATTATTATTATTATTATCATTATTATTATTATTATTATTATTATTATTATTATTATTATTATTACTATTATTATTATTATCATTATTATTATTGGTATTATCATTAACATTATTATTACTCTTATTATTATTATTAATATTGTTATAATTATTATCATTATTAAATTTTTTATCATTATTATTAACATTATTACTATTATTATTTCCCCCTTTCTACTCCCTTTCCTCTGTACACCATCATCTCTTCCTCCTCCCTCCTTTTCCGTCTAGTCCTCATCTTCTTCCTCCACAAACTCCGTCTAGTCATGCTCTTGTTTTTCCTCCTTTCCTCTTCCTCTTTCTTTTCTCCACCTCCTCTTCGTTTAGTCGCAATCTTCCTCTTCCTTCTTCTCTACTCATTCGCTCCCCGTTTCTCCTCTTCCTCCTCTTCTTCTGTCTAGTCCTCCTCCTCAACCTCCTTCTCTTCTCGTTGTCCTCTTTCTCCTCTCCTTTTCCAATTTCTGTTCTCCTCCTCCTCCTCCTCCTCCTCCTCCTCTTCCCTCTTCTCCACTCCTTCTCTCCCATTTTCTCCTCTTCCTCCTCTCCTTTTCCACTCTCTGTTCTCCTCCTCCTCCTCCTTCGTCCAATCGTTCTCCTCCTCTTCCCTCTTCTCCACTCCTTCATCTCCCCTTTTCTCCTCTTCCTCCTTTTCCTCTGCCTAGTCTTACTCCCTAACCTCAGTCTCCTCTGCTCTTCTCCTCCCCTCTTCCTCCTCCTTCTCTCCTCTTCTCCTCTCCTCCCTTCCCCTCCTCTTCTCCTCCTCTCCTCTCCTCTTCTCCTCCTCTCCTCCTCCTCTCATCCCCTCCTCTCCTCTCATCTTCCTACTCCTCTTCTCCTCCTCTGCTCCCCTCCTCTCTTCCTATCCTCTCCTCTCTTTTTCTCCTCCTCTCCTCCCCTCCTCTTCCAACTCCTTAACCCTCTCTGCCTCCCATTCTTGTGCCTCCTTCCAGCCGGCCCCTTCATCAAGCAATTATCGTATCTGTTTCTTGAAAAGCGGACCTCTGCGGTGGCACGTCTTGGCCGCTTTTGCAGGAAACAATGGAGGGGGTGGGAGGGAGGAGGGAGGGGGCACAAGGGACCAAAGAAAGAGGTTGGGGAGGTGGGGGGGATGCAAGGAAGAAAGCGGTAAAGGAGGAAGGAAGGAAGGAAGGAAGAAGGGGAGGGAAAGAGAAGAAGATAGGGAGAGAGGGAAAGAGAAAAGGAGATAGAGAGAGAGGGAGGAAGAGATATATAGAGAGAGAGATTGAAAGATTGAGAAAATACATTAAAGACGGCATTATATTATATGATTTTTTTAAGGCTAATAACAGATTATTTAATTCAGCTAAAAATCTGTTTCCTAAGAGTTGATGGCTCTCAGAGAAGAAAAGTAAAAATCTCTCGATTTTTTTTTCTTTTTTTTTAAATGAAGGGAATGATAGAATGACACTGGCATGCACAGATGACGTGGCAGTGGTATGTAATAGTGAAAGGAAGCTTCTGAAGGCTGCAGGTCATTGGAACACAATGATGAATGAAAATTGAACGAAGATAAATTAAAATGAGGCAGAAGTTATGGGAAGGTGAACGAATAGATGTGAGATCACCTTGGAGCAAAATTTGCAAAAGAAAACGAACATTAAAAAAAAGTGAAGAGCCTACGCTAGGAGGCGCTGAATACCTGCGGCCGAAGCCGTCACCTTTGCCCTTTGTGCTCTAGGGACTGTTAGGGGAGGTAATGTACAGTCACTGCTGGGAATAGGACAGGAGTGTGGGACTCGAACCCACGACTAGGAAGATGCGAGATTTGAACGCTTCCGACTGGGTCACCAACGCACAAAGAAGAAATAGATATTAGAAATTAATAAAGAAAAAAATATATATACGGAATGTTTTTATTCACTAAACAATGATAAAAACGCCAAGATTAGATGCAAAACTACAATAGATACAATAGTATTACGGTCAATATTAACTGATGGATCAGAAACATGGACATTAGAAAAAAAAAAAAAACAGACCCAATATTTCAGGCAACAGAAATGAAAGTAAGAAGAATCATCCGAGGTATTACAAGAAGAACCCAAGTAGAACATAACAAAGTCAAGACAAATTTTGAAAAAAAAAATCAAAATCAAAATCAAAAGAACGTTAAAGGTAATAGAAGAGAACAAACCAGATGGTACGGGCATGCCCAAAGAATGAAACCATAGAGTCTAGGAAAGCGTTCTTTCCTAGAAACCCACAACCAGAAGATCACTTAAGGTGGCGTTACACTAGGGATTTCTCTCTAGCATGCTACTCACTTTTGCTATTACGTTAGAGTAACAACGACTTCGGTTACAATATTCTAGACTTCGGTAAGAACGTCTCAAAAATGTGTCTAACATTCGTATTCTAGGTTTAACTTTTCTTAGTTCGTCAATCAGCTTCTCTATGACGTAAGAGTCATCTAACATATGGAAATTTAACAAACAAAAGATTGTAACCGAAGTAGCAAAAGCAAGTAGCATGCTAGCGGGAATCGGCCCAGTGTGCCGCCAGAGGCTACGGTAAAAGATGGTTAGAAGGAGAAGGAGATTGGCCAGAGAAGAGAAATTGAAATGGAGGGACATAAGGAAACGGGACCCCTCGAGCGTAGCTCTTCCTTTACAAGCATACTCGTACACACACGCAGGGGCTGACTATTTAGCCCGAGTTCGCTCCTCAGTAGAACAAAATCGTCTGTTTTTAGCCAGAACGAGAGCATAAAAGGTACGCCCCTTAAAGAGCATTGGCACCCGTGATAATTTTATTCTGGCTAACACAAGACGATTTTATTCAGAAAAAAAAATCTTGTTCGTAATAAGTGAAAATTTCAGGCTCCTCTTTCTGTGAGGTGCACCCCCGCCTCCCGCCCCGTTGTTCAGTTACATTCTCGACAAAAAAAAAAAAAAGTTGATGGACGGAGAGATGATGAGATAGAAATGCGATCCTGCGCTGGATAGACGGCTGTCAATCTCTGAGCGAAATATTTTCAAATTTCATTATTAAAAAAAAAAAAAAAGGAAAGAAAAATGGTACAGTCAAGCACTAAAGTTCATTCCCTTCCCCTGGCAACCTCGCTGAGCTGCGAGCGACGCTGTCACCTTTGCCCTCTGTGTTTAACCAGTCAAAGGAAGTGAGAATCACCAATAGTCGTCAAGGGTATAGTTATGTATTATTTCACACTAAACACTAACCAGACGATAGAGGATGGCCTTGAAAGTCTCAGGACATAAACTTATTATAGAAATAAGATTAACCATTTCCCTTAACCACGTAGTCTCTAAATAGAATAAGCTTCTAGCTGAAATATTCGGATGTAATAGAGCCCGAAGTTTGAAGATTCATTTAGATAAACATCGGCCTAAAGAAAAAAAAAAAAAAAAAGCGGCTTGACACAACTGACAGGGCTTTTCCGTACCATGGGTTTTTCACTTACCACTAAGTGGGAGTAGGATGATGAGACTAAATAAATGAATTAGCGATTTTGCTTATCTATCAATGTGTGCATTTATATTTATTTGTTCATTTATTAAGATTGTAATTAATTATTCACGATAAAAAAAAAAGTGAATATGCTTGACCACTTTTCATTTACTCAGTCGACAAAGGTCATCTTCGTTACATCCATCTACCTGTCGGCAGGCGATGTAAGTCGTGTGTATTTACCTAGTTGCATTTACCTAGTTGTATTATACGGGAAGGGGAGCTATGCTCGTGGTGACCCGTTTTCGTATCTCGCAAGATCAAGTTTGTTCTTAAATTCTTGCACACACTATTTCTTCATCCAATTTGTTCCATATATCTATTACTCTGTGTGGGCAGCTGTTCTTTTCCAGGTCTCTTCTGTAGTTATCCTTTTTGAGTTTCATTGCATGTCCTCTTGTTTTTCCTGTGCCCCGCTTTAATAAGTCCTCTCTATCAAGGCATTCTTTTCCTTTCATAATTGTGTGTATGTGTGTGTGTGTGTGTGTGTGTGTGTGTGTGTGTGTGTGTGTGTGTGTGTGTGTGTGTGTGTGTGTGTGTGTGTGTGTGTGTGTGTGTGTGTGTGTGTGTGTGTGTGTGTGTGTGTGTGTGTGTGTGTGTGTGTGTGTGTGTGTGTGTGTGTGTGTGTGTGTGTGTGTGTACGCGCGTATATGAATGTGCGTGTATTTTCACGTGGAGTACGAAATCGTACGCATTCCTTTGTATCATTGAGCGTATTCTCGCGGGACTTGTCCCAACGATCACAAAGACGATCCCACACCAGGTGTCTGAAGGTGGCACCAGTGCCATGCTCAACGAGGTGCCAGGTGCCAGGTGCCGGGCGCCAGGTGCTCAGACCAAAGGTGCCGTCAGTGGCTCCCGGAGTCGTCCTCAGGAGCCAGTGGCATCTCGGTGCCACTTTTAAGACGCTGTGATCCACTGACACCCTAACCTTTCTTCTTCTTCTTCTTCTTCTTCTTCTTCTTCTTCTTCTTCTTCTTCTTCTTCTTCTTCTTCTTCTTCTTCTTCTTCTTCTTCTTCTTCTTCTTCCTCTTCTTCTTCTTCTTCTTCTTCTTCTTTTTCTTCTTTTTCTTCTTCTTCTTCTTCTTCTTCTTCTCATCTCTTTCTTCTTCTTCTCCTTCTTCTTCTTCTTCCTCTTCTTTCTCTGTTTCTTCTTATTATTCTTTTTTTCCCTCTTCTTCCTCTGCTTCTTCTTATTATTCTTCCTCTTCTTTTTCTTCTTCAGCTTCTTTCTCTTCTTCTTCGGCTTATTCCTCTTCTTCTTCTTCTTCTTCATCATCTTCTTCTTCTCCTTCATCTTTTTCTTCTTCTTCCTCTGCTTCTTCTTCTTCTGCTTCTTCTTCTTCTTCCTCTTCTTCTTCTCCTTCTTCCTCTTCTTCTTTTTATTATTATTATTATTATTACACTACGTTTTCTTCTCCGGCTTCTTCCTCTTCTTCCTCTTCCTCTTCTTCCTCTTCCTTTTCTTCTTTCTTTTCTTCCTCTTCTTCCTCTTCTTTCTCTTTTTCCTCTTCCTCTTCCTCTTCCTCCGCCTTTGTAATCCTTTGTAATCCTTCCTCTTCTTCCTCTTCCCCTTGAGTACGGAAGTCCTGGACTTGTCACCTGGACTCAGCCGTAATGATTCGGTTGAACGTCGCGAAAGTCCCCCATATCAGGAGGCGAGGACGGTGTCCCTTACAAAGGAGTATGTAGCGTGGAATTTAATGAACAATGCCCTTGATTTGATTCGCCGGTGGCAGAGTTGGAACCGCCATCATCTCGACCTCTAACGCAAGTCGAGCATCCAGCGAGCATCCAGCGAGCATCCAGCGAGCATCCATCCGCAAGAATAAAAAAATAAATAAATAAATGAATAAAGATA
>NC_134783.1:49651532-49656532 GCF_046742065.1 Oratosquilla oratoria | reverse complement strand
CCAAACAGAAACCTTTGTAAAAAAAAAAAGTGATATCAAGTCTCAGAGCATAATTTCTTCCCTGAATGTGATTAAATGCGAAGAGTAAAAAGGTCCACAAACCCATAAACCCTCAACAAAGGAAAATGGACTCTTTGCCCCTTTACTGTAAGGCAGGTTTTCGCGTGGCAAAATCACAAACCCAAAATCTGTGAAGCAAAGGGAACTAGACTCTATTGCCTTCCACTGTAAGGTCGGTTTTCGAATACGGAGGTCTCCATGGGTCATTACTTACAGGCAATGACTTAGTTGCAATAGACAAAGTGAACTCGTCCAGTAAGAGAGCTGAAGGTAAAAGGGAAAGAGAGAGAGAGAGAAAGAGAGAGAAAGAGAGAGAGATTACAAAAATAGATATGAAAGAGAAAATTTGTGAGAGGAGTTAAAGAGAAAGAAGGAAGAACAAGAAGTTGAAGATGAATATTATTCTAATTAAAATCTTTAATTGGTTGTTTATATTTCCTTAATGAATATCTCCTTAATGAATATCTCAGCACAGGAAAAGTACCCAGAGCGTGTCTAGATTAGTAGAAAAAAATCGATTAAATTTGAAATGAGTATATAAATATATATATATATATATATATATATATATATATATATATATATATTATATATATATATGTATATATTCATCTTAACCTCATTAATTTTTTTCCATTTCAATTCCTTGCAAACACGATCGAGACTAACAGGAGCTCGATGGAAGCATATTCGGAAACTGGTACGCTGTCGAGCTGAGGACTCGAACCTAGCCGATACGTAACAAATGGACAGTGACTTAACCAACTGCGCTATCAAGAGGGATATATATATATATATATATATATATATATATATATATATATATATGTGTGTGTGTGTGTGTGTGTGTGTGTGTGTGTGTGTGTGTGTGTGTGTGTGTGTGTGTGTGTGTGTGTGTGTGTGTGTGTGTGTGTGTGTGTGTGTGTGTGTGTGTGTGTGTGTGTGTGTGTGTGTGTGTGTGTGTGTGTTTGTATGTGTGTATGTGTACATATATATTTTGTGTACGTGCTTGTGTGTAAATGTGTCTATTTTCTTATCAACATCCTATAATGTACCCACCTATACTATACACATAACTATATATTTACATTTTATCATCATACATGCTTTTGAATACATGTATACATGTATAAATGTATACACAGAGCCTGTATAAACTTCTCTATGAAGTAGATTTGTCTATACTTTGTTATAGTATGGAATTGCATAGTGTAGCCTTTATGGTCTCTTGCAGTGTCCTTCATTCTTATGATCTTCTAATCCCGGATTGCTGAATGTCTTTGTTTATTTCCCATCCCATCTCCCCTCTCCCTTCTTTCCGCGAATGTTGGTCTTCTCATGGTTGCTTGTCTACGTTCGTGAGGCCCCGTAGTTTCAGAATATAGTAGATAATTATTCTTTTTTCTTCCCAAATTTGGTTTTTATATGTAATTGGTGTCGTTAAATGGGTTAAGTCTTCTGTTATTAATCGAGGTAGTTTGACCGAGTTAGTTATCTTAACCATTTTCTGGTGTCAGCCACAAAGGGGTTGGTAGTTAATACCAAAGGGGTTTAAGTTACTTAAGTCAAATTTTCTCCTGTAACTATATACATTTATTTTTCTATAGTGGCTTAATTGGGCTCCGCTGTAGCCCGGTGGAAAGCGTGTCGCACTCATGACCAGGTGGTCGTGAGTTCGATACCCGGGACCCGTTGCGTGCTTCTAGTGTTGGTTCCCGACAACCCTGGCCAGACAGGGAGGCGACCCAAACATCGGAAAAAAAAAAAAAAAAAAAAAAAAATGGCATGTTGATTTTTTGAGTGGCTTAATTCCATGGGACTATAGTCATCTTACCAAAGGTGAAAAACAAAATCCCTCCTACTATAGTGACTTTAGTTCCATATCTTTTTATCCTCCAAAAACTAAAACTAAAGAACACCCCAGGAGTCGCTTAACGGCGACAAAAATTCAATTTTACCTTGTGTGTGGGTGTGGGGGAGGTTGCACACTGTCCCCCTCCTCTCCCCCCCCCTCCGTTTTCCTCTCCCCTTTCCTCCCCTTCCCCCTCTCCCCCTCTCCCCACTGCACATTTCCTTGATTAACTTTCCTGTCCAGTTGTCCGTTTTCTTTGCAGTCCTTGCCATTGGAATCACAATTATAGTTATCAATTATAGTTATTGTTAGAATCATGGTTCCTATTAGAGTTGTAACTAAAGTTTTAGTTGTAGTGGCGATTATAGTTTCAGCAACAATTACAGATAAATCCAATAACTATATTGGTTAAGGTTACAGTCAGAGCTACAAAACACGATTTTAGTTAAGATCATCATTATGACTATAGTTATAGTAGAAAACTAAACCACTAAGAGACCAGAGAAAGATAGATAGAGAGAGAGAGAAAGAGAGAGAGAGAGAGAGAGAGAGAGAGAGAGAGAGAGAGAGAGAGAGAGAGAGAGAGAGAGAGAGAGAGAGAGAGAGAGAGAGAGAGAAGAAGGGAGGGAGAGGAAGGAAGAAAGAGAGAGGGAAGGAGGGAGAGAGAGAGAGAGAGAGAGAGAGAGAGAGAGAGAGAGAGAAAATGAGGAAGGGGGAGAGGAAGGGAGAAAGAGAGAGAGAGAGGGAGGGAGAGGGAAAGAGAGTGAGAGGGAGAAGACGAGAGAGAGAGAGGAAGGAAGAAAGAGAGAGGGAAGGAGGGAGAGAGAGAAGGAGAGAAAGAGACAGAGAGAGAGAAAAAAGGTGGGATGGGGAAGAGGAAGGGAGAAAGAGAGAGAGAGAGAGAGGGAAATAGAGAGAGAGAGAGAGAAGACGAGAGAGAGAGAGAGAGAGAGAGAGAAAGAGAGAGAGAGAGAGAGAGAGAGAGAGAGAGAGAGAGAGAGAGAGAGAGAGAGAGAGAGAGAGAGAGAGAGAGAGAGAGAGAGAGAGAGAGAGAGAGAGAGAGAGAGAGAGAGAGAGAGGATTTAAAGGAACAAGAATGAGAATTAAAACGTGAGCCTGTGTTACATGTGATTTCCTCAGCAGGAAGCTTGTTCCATTGGCTGAGAAGTCGAGTGGCGAGGTTGTTTCTACCTCATAAATGATTAAACTACTTCCTGGCAAACTTTTAATTTCGTTATTTCTCATTTGTTTTCTTCTCAAAATAATTTTTTTTTATCTATTTTTTTCATTTATAATTTTATTTATTTATTCATTTATTTGTTTAATTGTTAATTTCTCGTTTGTCTTGCTTCCAAAGCGTAGGTCATTTTTACTTTTATCTATTTTTCTATTTATCATTTAATCAATTGATTATATCTTATTTGTGTATTTGTTTATCTTTTTGGTAATTCATTTTCGTATTTTGTCTTCTTTCACTTCCTTTGCCACTTCCCTTCTTCACTTCTTTTCACCTTTTGTCTCCCACTTCCCTTCCTTCCACTTCCCTCTCTTTTCCTTCCACTTCCCTTCTCTTCCTCTTACCTTCCCTTCCACTTCCCTTCCTTCACTTCCCTCTCTTTTCCTTCCACTTCCCTTCTTTCACTTCCCACTCTTTTCCCTCCACTTGCCTCTCTTTTTCCCTCCACTTCCCTTCTCTTTCTCTTCCCTTCCCTTCCACTTCCCTTCTCTTCCAATTCCATTCCCTTCCACTTCCCTTCTCTTCCACTTCCATTCCCTTCCACTTCCCTTCCTTCACTTCCCTCTCTTTTCCTTCCACTTCCCTTCTTTCACTTCCCTCTCTTTTCCCTCCACTTGCCTCTCTTTTTCCTTCCACTTCCCTTCTCTTTCTCTTCCATTCCCTTCCACTTCCCTTCTCTTCCACTTCCATTCCCTTCCACTTCCCTTCCTTCACTTCCCTCTCTTTTCCTTCCACTTCCCTTCCTTCACTTCCCTCTCTTTTCCCTCCACTTGACTCTCTTTTTCCTTCCACTTCCCTTCTCTTCCTCTTCCATTCCCTTCCACTTCCCTTCTCTTCCACTTCCATTCCCTTCCACTTCCCTTCTCTTCCCCTTCCATTCCCTTCCACTTCCCTTCCTTCATTTCCCTATCTTTTTCTTCCACTTCCTTATCTTTTTCTTCCATTTCCCTTCCCTTCCTATTTCTTTCTTTTCCACTTCCCTTCCTTCACTTCCGTACCTTTTCCTTCCACTTCCTTTCTTTTCCTTCATCCTCCACTTTCCTTCCTTCATTTCCCTCTCTTTTCCATCCACTTCCCTTCTGTTCCATTTGCCTTCCCTTCCTCTTCCCTTTCTCTTCCTATTCCCTTCCTTCACTTCCTCTCTTTTCCACTTCCCTTCCTTTTCCCTTCTCTTCCACTTCCCTTCCTTCACTTCCTCTCTTTTCCACTTCCCTTCCTTTTCCCTTCTCTTCCACTTCCCTTCCTTCACTTCCCTCCCTTTTCCCTACACTTCTCCGCCTCTTCTATTCCCTTCCTCTTCCCTCCTCTTCCTCTTCCCCTCTTTCATTTCCTTTTCTTTCACATCCCTTTCCTTTCACTTCCCTCCCCATCCATTCTCTTCCCTTTCCCCTTACCTTTTCCCTCCTCTTACCTTCCCCTTTACCTATTCCCTTCTATTACCTTCCCTGTGCTTCAGCCCACTACCTGAGCGGTGATTTGTCTCTCCCCTGCCTCCTCTTCCACCCCTCATCACCCTCCAATCCACTCCACTCCACTCCAGTCCGCGAGCGGACACGCCTCCATTCCCCTCCACTCCCTTCCCCTCCACTCGTTTCCCCTCGCTGCCTCCTTTTCCTCCTCCACATTTTCCTGTCTTCGTCTCTGCCCTCCACCTGCACTACATTCCGGATTTCTGGGCGTGTGTGTGTGATCCACCATGGCCTTTGGACCACGTGTTGGACTCGTGATCGACAGCTATTTCCCTCCCGGAAGAGAGCTCAGAGCTCATATATGACCGGTCTATAAGTAATGCTGTGACCTTACACGCACATACACACCTCCAACTCCCCGCCCATGAGAGTTGGAGTAACA
>NC_134783.1:49631532-49644032 GCF_046742065.1 Oratosquilla oratoria | reverse complement strand
CCCATCATAATATCGATAACTACCACTTGCCCCGGCTATCCGAGCACGTAGGGCAAAGGTGACTATTTCGGTTGCAACTCACCAATGCGCCCTCTGGCCTTGCCATTAATCCAGACTGTCACTGTGACGTCATAGTAGTGACGTCATATTAGAGTTATGACGTCATAATTAAAAGAGGGGTGACATCATGTCTACGGTAAAAGAACAAAATAAAATAAAATAAAATAAAACAAAATAAAATCATGTCCTAAAATACAATAGAAATAGAATAAAATGGAAAGAAATAGATAAGGAATTAGTGAGTCACAAGTTTGCAATCTAGAGCTTAGATGACGTGTTCTAGTTAGTGGCTGGAGCCTTAATCACTGTGAACTATTCACGCTAGATTCTAGAAATTGCTATTCTAGCGTTTTTATTTTCTTAATTATTCATGTTCGGTTTTTTCTTTAATACAACTATTATTTGTTTGTCTAAATATTTGTAATTATTTGTTTGTGTATTTGTGTATTCTCTCGATTTCCCATTCTTTTACATTACACAATGTACCTCCCCTTCCCCCCTCCCCCCACGTCCCTTCCCTTCAACCTCCCCTCCCCCCCATTCCCCGATTCCTTCCCCCTCCCCCTACCCACCCTCCTCCCTTGATTCACAAAACGGCTCATTTTCAGTCACTACTCGAACGCAATTGTCAAGAAAAAACAAACAAATTCCACGTTCATACTCATAAAGTGACTCATGACAGAGTACTTTGGGCGCGTGCTTCGGGGCTGGCGACAAGCTTGGACACGTCCCGGCACGCCGTGCCTCTTGCACGATCTCAAAGCCCCGTTCTTGATCAGTCTAAGAGACCCCCAACGTGCGTACAGTCAAGAGTTGAGTAAGACTTCCCGTTATCAGTGATATTTTGGTGTTAGAATATATTGTATTTGGTGAAATACGGGTGATAGGTGTATTAAGGGGTTGTGGTGGAAGCGTTTGTGTTATTTTGGTGACACAGTGTAATCATAGTGAATGTGATAGTCACGATAAAGAAGACATTTTGGTGATAGTGATTGCTATGGTGACCAGAAAGTATGGTGATAACGATGCTATAATGACGAGACATTGTGGTGACAGTGTTGCTATGGTGACAATATAGACAGTGTATTGATAGTGATTGCAATAGTGACAGTGAATGCTGTGGTGATCATGTAGACAGTATGTTGACATGATGTAATAGTGATGAAGAAAGATGATGTGGTGACAATGATTGTGATGGTATTATGACGACTGCATTCACGTATTGTGACGATGCTCTTGATGATGACAGTCTTAGTGAACGCTTTGCCACAGACAAACCCCAACGACTGTGAAAATGACCAAAGAAGCAAAAGAATGATAGGAATTGTATAGTCAGATGCAAGACACGTCAAGGTAAGATTTTTGTTGTTGTAGTTGTTGTTGTTGGTGTGTGTGTGTGTGTGTGTGTGTGTGTGTGTGTGTGTGTGTGTGTGTGTGTGTGTGTGTGTGTGTGTGTGTGTGTGTGTGTGTGTGTTCGGGCACCCAGGGCAAATGACGCACAAAATTCTAAGATTTTTCTTTTCCCTAATTATAATGGCTGGTAGAGGGATATGATTCTACTCCACCCCCACCCCGGACCACATCCCGAAGTTAAATCAAACAAATTAATTTGTCACAACAAAATAAACATTCCAAATGTACCCACAGTGACCTAAACTGAAATAAAGACAAATTAACCAGAATAAAGACTTGGTAAACTACAATCCAGGTACGTTATTGATAATTAATTTCAAATTCAAATCGTTTAAATTCAAGTATTAGTTCCATTGACCGTTGCGACGGTTGGAAAGAGATAATGTTTACATACGTACATGCATAAATATGTACATACATACATACATACGCACATACATACATACATACACGGAGATGTCTATAGAATCTCCGTGTATTCGCTTGGCTGTTTTTGAATTTATGTATGTATATGCATTTACATATGTAAGCATATATGGGTCTGATACATAAAAATACTCACATACATACGTACATACATACATACATACATACATACATACATACATACAACATGCATAGGAACATACATGTATGTTATAGTGACGTCGCGAATGTATCGAAGTAATTTGTTGAGATCGTAGCCTTTGATGACCCTTGCCATAGACAAGAGAAACAATGAAACAGAAGCCTTGAACAATCAGAACAAGAGACGTGGCCCAGCGGTTACCGGGCTGGCAAGTTAGCAAATGGGTCGTTAATTTGTAAACAAACAGTCGAGGCACGCTCGCGAAACAATTCGGGACGGCGCGAACGAAGCAATACGACAAGAGACGAAAGGTTATGAAATGGTAGACTCGTTACGGTGAACGTGGAGCTCGGTGAGCGAAAGTCACGGAGAAATTCGAGCGAAATGAAGGTGGAAATGAAAGAGATCAGTTTGATCGTAAACTACACTGTTTGTTTGTGTGTGTCTAGTCGTAATTGGTCATTAGTTTATCATGGATGGGGATGACAGGTAGTTAGGGTCGTATAACTGCCTAGTGTAGGCCTTATGGTCTCTCCCAGTCTTCCGCATCTGATCACAGATATCAATAAAAATCGCCAAACGGCAGAGGAATAATAAAGGAAAAGTATCACGCTGTATGGAAGGGTTAAACATTCTTCTTTATTGTCTCATCAAATCTCCTTCCCTTATTTGGCAGTCCTAGCACACAAGGCAGAGGTGGCAACTGAGCATTTCCTGGTGGGGTAGAGTTCCTAATACACATAAACGACTCAAGGGAGTTCGTTTGGGTAGGAACGACTTTGGTTACAATATCTTATTTTTCGGATTTCCAAATGTCAAATCACCTTTGCGTCACATATTGACAAACTGAATGAAAAACTAACAAAAGTTAAACCTAGACGAATATTAGACACTTTGTTGAATTCTAGACTTAGGGAAGTCTAGTATGCTGTCAACGAAGTCGTCTTCCAGGTTTTCGAATTCATAACATTTGACGAGGACCTTGAATGGCTGAGGGATCTTGGCTGTTTAACCGAAGAACACGTAAGTAGCCGACCGGTCGTTTACGCCAACAGTTAAGTTAAACTACTTACGGTTGGGAGATAATTCACTTGCCATAAATACGTTGCAATAGCAGACGAAAACGTAGTAAAGAAGCCTAACTGTAAACTAGATACTACGACTATATAGGGAAATATATCACATACTAATTAAAATAAATATAATAAATAAATAATATTAACGATACATGATTAAAAAAAAAAAAAATCTCGTGACTGTACATGCATTCCTTTATGAAACCAAGACGTACTTTAAAGATTATATTCAGGTTAACGCCGTGCTATTTTATTCAGCTCACGGGGTCATCCTCTACCTTGGTCTGAAAGAATTAGATATTTTGATTAAAGATCTCACCGTATACGAGATGGGGTCACATGAAGAAATGTCACCCCCAGAACGCCCACATGAAGAATCGTCACCCCATGAGACCTGAAGAATTGTCACCCCAGTACGCCGAATATCAACAGTGGAATAAAGATTAGGTCAGGTTAGGTTGAATGAGGGCTATGCTTATTGTCATCAACTTATACAACCGAAGAAGCGTAAACCCAGGATGGCCCACATGAAGAATTGTCACCCAGTCGATGTATGGGGTATTCATGTGATCCACGAGATGTACAGCGGGCACCACGAGCGTTATTCACTCTGTGCTACAATCCACCCACAAACAAAAATTAACATTAAGAACACAAGAACATAAGAATGGAGGAGACTGCAAGAGACCCTATGGCCTGTACTAGGCAGTGGCATGTTCGTGATTACCTATCATTCCCATGCCAAAAGTTGTCTAACCTTTTCTTAAAACAACCGATAGTTTCAGCGCTCACGACATGGTTACCAAGTCTATTCCATTCGTTAACCACTATTGGTAAACCAGTTCTTGCCTATTTCCTCTTAACCCGTGGATTTAGAAATTGATAATTAGATAACAGGAATAATAACAAACACCTACGAGCGCAGGTTCATACGGTCCTGAGAAAGTGGAGGAATACCCGAGGAAGGATGCGAATCTCACGGGGGAA
Source organism: Oratosquilla oratoria (assembly GCF_046742065.1). Taxonomy (NCBI): domain Eukaryota; kingdom Metazoa; phylum Arthropoda; class Malacostraca; order Stomatopoda; family Squillidae; genus Oratosquilla; species Oratosquilla oratoria. Next base: position 49,639,928 of record NC_134783.1, on the reverse strand, counting down.
TTATGTATTCCTCACGTTATACCTCACGAGTGTACAAGAGCTGTGCTTGTAACCATACACGTGGTGTGTTTGTTTCTTCCTGTGTGAGATTCGAACCCATGTCTCTGGGAGGCGGCCATCATCCGACACGCCGGAAGTGCCTACTGAAGGCGCCGGGAGGGGGGGGGGCGGCGTGTTGTGTTGTATTGGGTCGTATCGGGTCAGGTGACACTCCGTAGCTTCGACTGGAAACGACGGTTCATGTTTTTATCTATTTATATATATATATATATATATATATATATATATATATATGTGTGTGTGTGTGTGTGTGTGTGTGTGTGTGTGTGTGTTTTGCACATACTACACGTGCCCTCAATAGAACAAATACAGAACTATGTCCCTTCTCCTCCCTTACCTCCAGAACGAAGGGACCAATGAAAGCAGTGCAAGCATGTTTGTCAGTCGTCGAAAGACCAAATGGTCCTTATTTGTCTAAATAAACTTGGCAGTCATTATGAGCCCCGAGAGAGCGGGGAGCGGGACCCTTGCTGTGGAGGGGGGGGGGAGGAGGAAGAGAAAGAGGGGGATGGGAAGTAGGGAGTGAAGAGAAGGAGCGAAGGGTTGGGAGAGAGAGAGAGAAAGAGAGCGATTGAATTTGCTTATCTATTTGCTCAGTAGACACAGGTCACAAGATCATGACTAACGTGTGGATGAGGAAATAACTTGAATAAAATAATTTGGCGACAGCCAGAAGGAAAATACCAAGGAGTCAATTAAATTGGGATAATTGAGAGGTTTAATAGAATTGCCTGGCGACAGCTGCAACAAATGCATGTGTTGTTAATATTGACAAGTTCAAAATGAATGGACGAATATATTATGAACTGCAGTATAACTGTGCTCTCAAATAATTGATACACACACACACACACACACACACACACACACACACACACACACACACACACACACACACACACACACACACACACACACACATATATATATATATATATATATATATATATATATATATTATGTGTGTATGTATGTATGTATGTAGAAACGACTAGCGACGTCACCAGTTGTACGTACATATGCGAGTTTATGAGAGCGGGAGAGAGATATTGGTTTTAATACATTTATTACGCCCGTGGGCGGCAAACAATAGTACATCTATCACAGCATTGTGTTAGAGGACATGTTATATATTACACACATTCTTTAAATGGAGACATAATACAATAATCATTCAGGATCCCCCGAAATGGTGATGGCGAGGTAGTGGTACTATGTAAGTGTTACATACAATCATCATGTCCCGTCTCCGGGGAATATTGTCTGTCACTATGGGTCACTGGAGACAATAATACCAAGGGTGTTCGTGTTAGGACGGTTACACAGCCCGCACGGTGATCACCGTGGCATATCATCCGTCTGGGAGCCCCGTCACACAGGTCGACTCCCAAGTCCGAGCCGAGCACTGACATTATTGTGCCTTCGTACCATGGTCTTGCGTCGACGTTACTTGTGGCGGTTGGGTAGGAGGTGGTCGTATGGGGATATCGGTAGACCGTTCCGCATCTTTCGGTGTGTTGACATGGCATGAGTGGCTGCGTGTACTCGTATCTTGTTTTAAGGCATGATAGGGTGAGCATTGCGCGTGACGTCCATGACGTAGGTATAGGCTGCCTTGGTAAGATGGTCCACCGTTTAATAAATTCATTGCTTCTGAGGGCGACAAACAATAGTATATTAGTCATAGTATTATGTAAAGAGATACAAAAGGAGGTATGGTTGGATTTAACAATCAAAATCCCCCAAAATGGGGGTGGCGAGCTAGGAGAGTATCTAAGTTGTCGTCACTAAGTAAATATTTACATACAGTTATGACGTCTTGTCTCTGTGGAATACTGTCTGTCACATTGGGGCGCGGGAGAGAGAGAGAGAGAGAGAGAGAGAGAGAGAGAGAGAGGAGATCCTGCATTTCAAACAGAGCATATTCCATCGTATGTGTAAGGTTTTACGTGTATTTATGTGCAAACGTTTTATATACTTTCCGTGTTTATTCAAGCTGACTCGTTTATTTGTACATTTCCAGTCGCGCTTGTTTAGTCTATAATTATCGTTTCGCTGGAGGTGTGTGTGTGTGTGTGTGTGTGTGTGTGTGTGTGTGTGTGTGTGTGTGTGTGTGTGTGTGATTCACTCCCTTCCTCTCCTTCCCTCCCTACCACTCCTTCCCGCCCTTCCTCTCCGTTCTTCTTCCTCTACCTCCCTTCCTGTTTTCCTCTTCCTCCTTTCCTGTCTTTCCTCCCTTCATTCCTCTCCTTCCCTCCCTTCTTTCCTCTCCTTCCCTCCCTCCTTTCCTCTCCTTCCCTTCCTTCTTTCCTCTCCTTCCCTCCCTTCTTTCGTCTCCTTCCCTCCCTTCTTTCCTTTCATTCCCTCCCTTCCTCTCCCTTTCATTCCCTCCTTCCTTTCCCTCATGCCCTCCCTTACTTACTTCCTCTCCCTCCCTTCCTCTCCCTCCCTTCCTCTCCCTTTCTTCCTCTCCCTTCCTCTTCTTTTCTGTCTCTCCCTCCCTTCCTTTATTTCCCTTCCCCTTTCCTTCTCCCTTCTTTCCTCTCCTCCCTCCCTTCTTTCCTCCCTTTTCTCCCTTCTTTCCTCTCCCCCTCTCTCCTTCTTTTCTCTCTCCCTTCTTTCCTCTCCCCCTCTCTACCTCTTTCCCTCTTCCCTCTCCCTCTTTTCCTCTCCCTCTTTTCCTCCTCCTCTTTTCCTCTTCTTTCCTCCCTCCCTTGCTATCCCTCCTTTTCCCTCCTTTCCCCTCCCTCCTTCTTCCCTTCCTCTCCTTCCCCCCTTCATCCTTTACTCAGTATGGGACACATGCTCATGATAGTTTATGGACTTAGTGACACCCCTACAGACCAGTCTCTCGCAGTATTCGCCTATAACTGTCAACTGATCATCAAAAAAAAAAAAAAAAAAAAAAAAAAAATGGATGCAATTTTTACAATAAAATTGATCGATCTACGTTGATTTTTATTAATTATTTAATTTTTTGTAATTTTCCCACTTATTTTGTATTTATTCAATTATTTATATAGATATACTTATTTTTTTATATTTTTACTTTCTTCCCATTTTCCATAATGAGATACAAATAAATTGTTCTTCATTTCTCTCCACCAATAGCAACACATTCCGTTTTCTTTCACAACTCAAGAGTCCATATTTAGTCTAATTGACACCACAGCTGACAACGACCTGGCGGCACACGAGATATTTCTCGCTAGCATGCTACTTGCTTTTGCTACCTCGTTTGAGTAGGAACTACTTCGGTTACGATTTTTTTTTTTTTTTTTTTTTTTTTTTCCAAAAGTCAAATTACTCTCGCGTCATAGAGTGAGAAGGTGAAAGACGATCTAAGAGAATTTAAACCTAGAATACGTGTTAGACACATTGAGATGTTCCTACGGAAATCTAGAATATTACAACCGAAGTCGTTACTACTCAAACGAAGTAGCAACAGCAAATAACATGCTAGCCTATTGTGCCGCTACTCGAGAGGGCGTGGTTCACTGCTCGTAACTGTGTCAAACAAGCACAATCACACCATGAAGTTTTGTCACTGTTCTCAGAAAGATTCGGTCAGAAGGGGATATTATTCAATGAGATGGACGAAATGTTTTGAAAGTTTGGGCAGTATTTAATTTCGCGACAATGTTCGACTCGTTGAGGCGATTTCATTCTCTCTCTCTCTCTCTCTCTCTCTCTCTATCTATTTATCTATCTATCTCTCTCTCTCTCTCTCTCTCTCTCTCTCTCTCTCTCTATCTATTTATCTATCTATCTCTCTCTCTCTCTCTCTCTCTCTGCTGCGTATTAAAGCTTATCACCCCATGAAATATTTGTAATTGTATGTATGTAAAGCGTGATAATTGGGATGATTAAGAATGTGATAATGGTAAAATAATGATGCTTAATCAGTAGCATTGGTCTATTTCTAGCAGAAATTTCCGTGAACTGAAAGAAAAAATCGAAATGTCCAAACTGTAAAAAAAAGAAAAAAAAAAAAAGAAAAAAAAAAGAAAGAAAAAAAAAAAAACCATGCTCATGACTTGCTTCTTCCATCTCGACCCGTTCGGCCTCGTAACTCCTCCTTGAGCTGTGGATCTCCTACTTGAAGCGCCTCTCAGCCTCCAGGTCAGGCGAAACGAAGTGGAGGGCTGATTGAAGACGAAGGACTTCTTTTGGTGACCATTTGGTCCATTACTAGGTCGGATGCGAGAAAGAAATAATAAGTAGATCAATAAATAAGTAAATAAATAAATAAAATGGATAAATAGATAACGATAAATGATAAACAGATAAATGATAATGAATCAATAATAATAAATGAAATAAGATTAAATGGCAGGCATTACAGCATCTTGGTTAGGTGTTTATCTAAATGAATCTTAAAACTTCGAACTGTACTACATTGCACTGCCTCTTAAGGAAGTTTATTCCATTCATTAACTACACGGTTGGCGAAGTTGTTTCTACCCACTTCCAAATTAAATCCACTTCCTGTGTGATTTTCTTCTTCATGTAGTTCCTCAACGGACAATGTAATATCATCGTTTGTTTTAAGATGACATTCGTAAACATAAAGAATCCTTTTCTGAGCTGAAGAGAGTAGTCTGTCGTTCAACGGAATAGAATTTATTTAGAAATATGGTCACAAATCTTAACACATATGCACAAACCTACACACGCGCGAACGCACGCACGCGCGAACCCACACACATGAACCCACATAAATCTACGTATATAATCAACCTGTACACACAAACTTACACATACAAACGTACACACAACCCCACACCTAGAGCCCCCATCCACAACCCCAACCCCCACAACCCCCACACCCACAAACAGACCCCCCACCTACAATCCCCCTCAATCTCCACCCACAATCCCACCGCACACCCTCAATATAATTGTCTATTGGTATCCAGAAAACAACAGTACACAAGAAGTACCCCCTTCTCCCCCCCCTGTAGCTCCTCCCCTTTCGCCCTTCTCCCCCTCCCCCTCCTCTCCCTGTAGCTTCTTCCTCTTCCCCCCCCCGTAGCTTCTCCCCTTCCTGCTTTGTAGCTTCTCCTTCGCCCTTCTCCCCCTTCCCCCTTCTCCCCCATAGCTTCTTCCCCTTCTCCCCCCTGTACCTTCTCTCCCCCTTCCCCATTCTCCCCTTTCCCCCTTCTCCCCCTGCAGCTTCTTCCCCTTCTCCCCCCTGTAGCTTCTTCTCCCCCCCCCCCCACCTTCTAGCTTCTACGGGTTAATTTGGCGACGGGAGTGAGGTGGCCATTAGGAACCATTAGGGCTCGTCGGGCGCGTCTCGTCAGTCATCCTGGCTGCGCCCGATACAAATTGCCCCAACCAGGGGCTTACGACTACTACTACTACTACTACTACGACTACGACTACTGTACTGCAGTGCCCTCTCTTCCTGCTCCTCCTCTTACTCCTCCTACTCCTCCTCCTCCTCCTCCTCCTTCTCCTTCTTCTTCTACTACTACAACTACTACTACAACTACTACTGCTACTACTACTGCTACTACTACTACTACTACTACTACTACTACTACTACTGCTGCTGCTGCTTCTACTACTACCACTTCTACTACTACTGCTACTACTACTACTACTACTTCTTCTTCTACTACTACTACTACTACTACTACTACTACTACTACTACTATGACTACTAGTACGACTACTGTACTGCAATGCCCTCTCTTCGTGCTCCTCTTCTTACTTCTCCTACTCCTACTCCTCCTCCTCCTACTCCTCCTCCTCCTACTCCTCCTCCTCCTACTACTACTACTACTACTACTACTACTACTACTACTACTACTACTACTACCAATACTACTATTACTACTACTACTTTTACTACTACTACTCCTGCTCCTATTCCTCCTCCTCTCCACTCCTATTCCTCCTCCTCCTCTTTCTTCTCCAACTCCTCCCACTCCTCTCCCCGCTTCTCATCCTGTTCTTCCTCCTCCTCCTACTTCTCTTCCTCCTTTTCCTCCCACTCCTACTGCACTTCCTCCCACTCCTACTGCACTTCCTCCTCCTCCTCCTCCTCCTCCTCCTCCTCTCCTTCTCCTCCCACTCCTCCTCCTCCCACTCCTACTTCTGCTTCTCTGTAGGCTTTATAATTACGTATGCATCCTCCCCCCGCTCTCCCCCCAATTCCCCCTTTCCGCTTCCTCACCTATTTTCTCTCCCATTTTCTCCCCATTTCCTTTCCCATTTCCTCACTCATTCCCTATCCTCCCCATTCCCTTCCCCCGTTTCCTTCCCTCCCCATCATCTTCCCCCATTTCCTTCCCTCCCTATTCCCTTCTCCCTCATTTCCTTCCCTACATTTTTACCATTGTTTCAAATTTTCACTCCCCCATAGACTCGTGCCTCCCTATTCCCTCCCCATACCCTCTCCTCTCTCCCTCTCCCTCCCCCTCCCCCTCCCCTCCCTCCCCCCTCCCTCTCCTTTCCCTCCCCTCTCCCTCCCCTCCCTCTCCCTCCCCTCCTCCCCTTTATCCTCATTCCTCCACCCATTTCTCCCCCATTCTCCCCATTTTTTCAATTCTTTCTCCATGGGCTCCCCCAACTCCCTCGCCCTCCCCTCCCCATCTCCTCAGTTGTCTCAGAGTACCTCCCCATTTCCCCCCATATTTTCATAAGTTCCAATTTAGTCCCTATAGGTTTTCCCATTCTCCCTAGAATTTCTCCCCCGCCATTATCCCAATTCCCCAATAGGTTTTCCCATTCTCCCTAGAAATTCTTCCCCCCCATTATCTCAATTCCCCTATAGGCTTTCCCATTCTCCCTAGAATTTCTTCTCCATTATCCCAATTCCCCTATAGGTTTTCCCATTCTCCCTAGAATTTCTTCCCCCCCCCCCATTATCCCAATTCCCCTATAGGTTTTCCCCATTCTCCCTAGAATTTCTTCCCCCATTACCCCAGTTCCCCTATAGGTTTTCCCATTCTCCCTAGAATTTCTTCCCCCATTATCCCAATTCCTTCAGTTTCCTCTCTGTAATCCCCCTCCCTCCCCATTCTATCCCTTCTTCACCCCTGTCACCCTTTACCCTCATCCCCCTATCACCCCCTCCTCCCCCTCCTCCCCCAACTCCTCCCCTTTCCCTCTCCTAAACCTACCCCTCCTCCTCCTCCTCCTCCTCCTCCCCCCCCCCTCATGTCCTTTTCCTCCTCCCCTCCTTTTCCTCCTCCCCTCCTCCTCCTCCTCCCTGTCCTCCTCCTCCCTCAGCTCCTCCCCTTTCCCTCTCGTAACCCTACCCCTGCTCCTCCTCCACCTCCTCATGTCTTCTTCCTCCTCATTATCATCTCCTCTTCCTCCCCGTCCTCCCTCTCCCCCTCCCCTCTCTTCCCCCTCTCCCAATCCACTTTCCTTCCCCTCTCCTCCCTCTCCCTCTCCCCTCTCCTCCTTCTTCCCCTCCCCTCTCCCTCTCCCCCTCCTTCCCCTCCTCTCCCTTCTCCCTCTCTCCCTTCTCCCCTCATCATATCCTCTTCCTCGTCATTATCATCTCATCTTCCTCTCCGTCCTCCCTCTCCCCCTCCCCCCTCCCCCCCCCCCCGGCCGTGCCCCCGGGGGCGCCCAGAAGGTGCACCTGTGCTGTGCCCTCGGGCGGTTGGTTCCTCGGGGTCGAACTCGGCGGCGGCGATGGCGGCGGACCATAAATTACCTCCGGGACGGCCGACGCCACACTCACTCCCACGACCTTTTCCTTGGATTTAAAAAAAAAAAAAAAAAAAGAAAAAAAAAGTACTTCGCTCATTGTCTTTCTATCTGTCTTTCTGTCTTTCTGGATCTTCTCCTCCTTGTCCTCAAAAAAAAAAAAAAAAAAAAAAAAGAAGAAAAAAAAAGTACTTCGCTCAATGTCTTTCTGGCTGTCTTTCTGTCTTCTGGATCTCCTCCTCTTCCTCCTCCTCCTCTTCCTCCTCCTCTTCTTCCTCCTCCTCGTCCTCCTATTCTTCTTCTTCGTCCTCCTTTTCCTCGCCCTCGTCTTCCCTCTCCTCATCTTCCTTCTAATTCCCCCCTCCTCATCTTCCCCCTCTTCCTTTTCATCTTACTCCTCTTCCTCCTCTTCCTTCTCTTCTTCCTACCCCTCCTCCTCATCTTCCTCCTCTTCACCCTCCTCCTCTTCCTGCTCCTACACCTCATCTTCCTCCTCCTCTTCCTCCTTGACCTCCTCTTCTTCCTCCTCTTCCTCCTTTCCTTCCTGTACATCTTCATCTTCTCTTCCATCTTCTTAGTTTCCCTAATAATATTCGTCTTTGCTCTCTGTCCTTCCTCCTCCTCCTCCTCCTCCTCCTCCTCTTCTTCATCCTTCCCCTCCTTTC
>NC_134783.1:49621532-49626532 GCF_046742065.1 Oratosquilla oratoria | reverse complement strand
TAAATTGTATGTTCATGTCCATACAGTAGAGACGTTTTCACAGTGTAGCCACCCCTTGCGACCGGTTTCATGCAACTGGTTGCATCGGTATGTGAGCTCCCTTAGTATTAAAAAGGTAAGAAATAATTAGAAAATGGCAAAACTAGACGAATATGGTAAATCTAGAAGAACATATGTGGTAGAAAATGTTAGTTAAATAATTTGCATGACAAACACAGACCATCCTGAACGTTAAAAACGTTTCGAAAACGTTAAAAAAAACGTTAAGATCGTTAAATCCGTTAGGTTTCGTCTCATGCCAAAAAAAAAAAAAAAAAAAAAAAAAAAAAAAAAAAAAATCTTCCACTTTAAGTGGTTTTCCTTCCTTGTCCTTTGGGGGAAACTGTTTCTCATCGTTGTCCTCTGGGGCCACTCAGGAGTCCTGTTTCCTCCTCTTTTCCTCCCTCCCCCGACCCAGGATGACACAAACACGTGTCCTAAGTGACGTGGCGTGCCACTCTCGGCTGTGTCGGGTTAGGTTAGGGGGGTTCCGTCGAACCGGTGTTTTCTTTCCCATGTAAAGTCATTTGTGCTCCCAAATTTACTTCCCTTGCCTTACCTTGCTTTCCCATGACTTACCCTGCCTTACCCAGCCTTCCCATGCCTTCCAGCCTTCCACTGCGTTTCCATGCCTTTCCTTGCCTTCCCATGCCTTCCCCTGTCTTCCCTTGCCTTTCCTTACCTTTCCATGCCTTACTGAGCTTCCCATGCCTTCCAGCCTTCCCATGCCTTTCCCTGCCTTTCCATGTCTTCCTCTGCCTTCCCGTGCCTTCCCCTGCCTTCCCAAGCCTTCCCCTGTCGTCCATTGCCTTATCCCACTTGGATATAGACTAACTTTTATTTTTTATTTATTTTATTGTATTTTATTTTATTTTATCTTATTTTATTTTATTTTATTTCTACAAGGTGCAGCCAATCAGAAGCCCCCACGTCACACGAAGGGCGGAGCATAAAAAAAATTCTTCAGCACTGTGAGTGTTGCACGGTAGTATTATAGGCTGTTCAACCTAACTTGACGGAAATTGATTAGAAAATTAAATTCTTATAGACTATATATTGGAGTAACAGTTTTTTCTGAAATATACACATTAACTTGAAGAAAAATAGTAAATTATGAATGAACATATTGTATTTATATACGCAGTAGTTCTTTTAGCATTATTTTGGCACAGCTGTATTAATACAAGGATCGTGCCCTCAAGGATTTTTTTTTTTTTTCTTTTTTTTTTTTTTTTGAGATTTGCCCTAAATCCACTCATTGAATCAAACCACCTGACGTTAGCGAAAAAAAAAATAATAAATAAATAAAATAAATACAATTGCCACCGTCATTAAAGATCAATCATATACGCGAGGAGTCAGTCTAACGACGCTGAGACCTTCCGAGTCGTTACTAAATTTAATGGCGTTAGGGGAGCAACTGGGGGACCATTCGACCAAGTCGTTAAAGAGGACCTTGTCGTCGAATGAGCTTTCTTTGACGGACTTACTGAAACTGCACATCATTTCACTCCAGAAATGACCCCTTCCCTTCCGAGGGGAGTACCACAGGGATCAGTGAAAGCGCCTGGCGCCAACCAGAATAAAGATTGCCATCTGGAATTGAAGGTGTGCCAATCAAAGTAATAAAATCGTCTGGCGCCAACCAGAATAAAGATTGCCATCTGGAATTGAAGGTGTGCCAATCAAAGGAATGAAATCGTCTGGCGCCAACCAGAATAAAGATTGCCATCTGGAATTGAGGGGGTGCCAATCAAAGGAATGAAATCGGGTGACGTTAACCAGTATATAGTGCAAGTTGGCATTGAAGGGGTGGCAATCAAAGAAATAAAATCGCTTGGCGTCAACCAGTATAAAGATAAAGCCATTTGGTATTGAAGGAGTGCCAATTAAAAGAATGAAATCGTCTGGCGCCAAACAGTATGAAGATAGTGCCAGCTGGCATTGAAGGTGTGCCAATCAAAGGAATGAAATCGCTTGGCGCCAACTAGAAAAATGGAAAGTGCCACGCGGTATGGAAGGAATTGGCTGTGTATACACAGGTAAATACGCTCGCACACACACACACACGCTACGCACACTCACACACACTTTATACAAAAGTCAAATAATCATCGCTTATTGTGCACCACGCGGAAATATTTTACGATATGTTCAGGCACATTTAGCAATATATTTTTGCATACATACATATTTATGAAATGTTTGTTCGCATTTTGCTGGCGCTGGAGAAAGGTCATGTTTGTTTTTATACTTTGTCTTTATTTACGATCTTGTTTGCTCTTGCTCGACGCTCGTGAATGCTCTTCGAAACCCTTCTCTTATTTGTTTGTATTTGTGTGTCAGTGTGCATATACATATATGTAATACTCGTGTATATATATATATATATATATATATATATATATATATGTGTGTGTGTGTGTGTGTGTGTGTGTGTGTGTGTGTGTATGTATATGTATATGTATATATTTATATTTATTTATTCATTACAACACACACTGGATGGTACCCAATACATAGATTTTCATCTTATCAACTACATTAAATTTTTCCATTTTAATGCCTTGCAAACACGATCGAGACTAACAAGGATCTCGATGGAAGCATATACTTAAACTAAAACGTTGTCGGGCTGAGGACTAGGACGTAGCCGATACGTAACAAATTGACAGTGACTTAACCACTTGCGCTATATATATATACATATATATATATATATATATATATATATATATATATATATAACATTATATTATATATATATATATATATATAACATACTATATATATATATATGTGTGTGTGTGTGTGTGTGTGTGTGTGTGCATGTATGTATGTATGTATTTATTTCAATTGCCACCCTTCTAACTCCTGCCACTAATTTTAGTTGTAACCCAACCCTACGAGGAGAAATGACCGAAAATGGTGACTTTCTTCGACCATTTGTTAGCAGGGGAGGTGAGGGGGAGAGCCAGAAGGGGGGTGGGGGGGAGGAAGCACACCGAAACTCAAGATGGAGTGCCCCTCCGCATTGTGCCTCCTGAGCAAATTGTAGGGATGAAAGACAGGCGGAGGGCAGGAGCTCTGAGGAGCGATCTTAGTCCACTAATGGTCAGCACCCGATGTAGGTAGTAGGTTCTCTCTCTCTCTCTCTCTCTCTCTCTCTCTCTCTCTCTCTCTCTCTCTCTCTCTCTCTCTCTCTCTCTCTCTCTCTCTCTCTCTCTCTCTCTCTCTCTCTCTCTCTCTGTCTCTCTGAAACTGAGTAATCCACCTGAGAGAGTATATAGATAGATATACCGGTAGATACACACACACACACACACACACACACACACACACACACACACACACACACACACACACACACACACACACACACACACACACACACAAACATATTTGCAGAAACCACTTGGAAATTAAAAGTGGTTTCTGCAAGTATTGTTGTCACGTGTGCTTAGTGATTTGTTTTGCATATGTATATATATATATATATATATATATATATATATTATATATATGTACATATATATGTTATATATATATGTATATGCATATATATACATATATATAGGTATATATATATAATATATATATATATATATATATACACACACACACACACCAACTGACCCAATCCGTATATATTTTTCTATGTGGTGCCAATCGATTTTACTCAGTTGACGCTTCGATCCCTGTCAGACACCTGTGCTCGGTGTCACACTGTCCGGCTCCGTCGTTGCGGCTTGTTGGCGCCAGCAAAGTCTCCCTTATGAGTCATTAGATTCCAAAGGTCATGAGAATGTTTTAAACAAGGAGATGGTTCGTTATATACAGCTCTGGCTCCTGTCGTCAGGTGATTTTCATTAAGCTGATTGAATTTGCAAACACCATCTCGCCGCATACGGCCCCGCCGCATAGTGTGTCATCATCCTATGGTAGTCTTTCTTCCGGTGGGTGAACAAACGCACGCACGCACGCGCGGACACACATCTGTATAACCGGGAGGAGGTTTCCGGTGCCCCGGGGAAGGAGCCGGCCACCGGACGAGATCCGGGATCATCCGGGTGGAAGGAGTCACTGACTGGACTCGTGAGTCTGTGGAAGCAATCCCACGGACATTCGAAATCGTCCCACGCCATATGAAAAATATATTTGCAACTATATATATGTTTTGTTACTGAGAGATTTGATGTATTCATTTCTATATAAACTACCTAAAGAGGTTTCACAGATACGATTAGAATAGCCTGGACAGCGGTCAGGGCCAATTTTAGAATGACATTAGAACATATAAAGGAGACTGCAAGAGACCATAAGGCCTACACTAGGCAGTTCCGTGTCCATGACTACCTGTCATTCCCATCCATAAAGTTGTCTAACCGTTTCTTAAAACAACCGATAGTTCCATTCCTCATTACAGGGTTACAAAGTCTATTTCATTCGTTAACCACTCTATTAGTAAACCAGTTCTTGCCTAATCCCTTCTTAAATCTAAATTATTCCAATTTGAATCCATTATTGCGAATTTGGGGAGGGATAAGGAAAGGGGGGCCAATCTCCTCGCCTCAGTGTCGCTTCAGACACTTCTTGAAGGGTTTGTTGCGTCCTTGGGGAGGATCGAACCGAGGCTTCCGTGCGGTTCTTTATCGTCCATGCCCATCACGTTAGAACTACTTAACTACCTGGTAGCCCACGGTAGAACTACCTGCGGTAGTCTCGGTTCGGCTCCGGGGTCATTATATCGGTAGAACTCCCTTGCCGATGACGCCGCGAACGAGAGGGGGCGGGGGGAGAGGGAAAGGGGGGAGAGGCGGGGGAGGAGGACAAGGGTGAAAATGAGTACATTAGGAGGAAGAGGAGGTAAACGAAGATGAGGAGACGGGCGAGGAGGAGGAGGAGGAGTAGGAGGAGAAAGAGGACGAGGAGAAGAAGGAGGACGAGAAGGGCGAAGGGGG
>NC_134783.1:49611532-49619032 GCF_046742065.1 Oratosquilla oratoria | reverse complement strand
GGAGGAGGAGGAGGAGCAAGAGAGGAAGGAGACAGAGGAGGAGGAGAACGGTGGCAGAGGGGGAAGGAAGATTAGAGGATGAAGGTAAAAAATAAGGGGAATGGTGGTGGCAGTAGTAGTCGTAGTAGTAGTAGTAGTAGTAGTAGTAAGATGAGGAGGAGGAGGAGGAGACAGAGGAGAACGGTGGCAGAGGGGGGGGGGACATTAGGAGGACGAAGGTAAAAAACAAGGGGCATGGTGGTGGCAGCGGTAGTAGTAGTAGTAGTAGTAGTAGTAGTAGTAGTAGTAGTAGTAGTAGTAGTAGGAGGAGGAGGAGGAGTAGGAGTAAGATGAGAAGGAGGAGGAGGAGCAAGAGGAGGAGCAGAACGGTGGGGGAGGAGATTAGGAGGTTGAAGGTAAAAAATAAAGGGATAAGAGAAGGGGAAACGGTGGTAGCATTTGTTGTTGTTGTTGTTGTTGCTGCTGTTGTTGATGTTGCTGTTGCTACTGTTGCTGTTGTTGATGTTGCTGTTGTTACTGTTGTCTAAACTGCTGCTGTTATTGCTGTTGTTGATGTTGCTGTTATTCCTGTTGTTGTAGGAATAGTAGAGGTTCTACTAGTAAAGGCAGTCAGGTGTTGTCTGCCTCGTTATGGCGACGCTGGGCAGTAGTCGGGTAATTAGGCGACCGGGATTGTTCTGACTTCGCGGGACTCAGAGGTTGGGGCCGGGGGAAAGGTGGGGGGGAAAGTAAGGGTAGTGTGAATGGTCGTGATTGGTGCCCTGGTGGGAACACTATCGGTGAAAGGGAATAGTGGGAATAGTATATATATATATATATATATATGGATGAATCAGCGAACGAGCCCTTGGCTGTGCCACGTTTCAATTTTTGCATGTTGGCCTCCTCGAGTCTCTCGTTGTTGATGGCTTAGAATTAAAGTGAATTGTAGTTGATAAAAATGTATATCTATTCACAGGGACCCATTCAGTCTTATATATATATATATATATATATATATATATATATAATATATATATATATATATATATGTATATGTATATATTATTTATATATTTATTTATCTATTTACTTATTTATTTATTATTATTTTTGATCCTTTTGACACCGAAGTGGTCTCATACAAGAATTGAATATAATAACTTGACGACACCTAAAGTGAAAGGAGAAGTGCCACCTGGTAGGTAAGGGTTTGGCGACAATTTGCAAAACGCCCAATGACCGTGGGACCAGCCACCCTCCGCGTCCATTCTTCCTAATGAATGACAGAATTGGATCGAATATTTCACACGGGACTTGGTTTAAGGGAGCAGGTAGTCCATAGGTAGATTTAATGAGTAGATGCCTCATGCATTGAAATACTGTGTGTGTGTGTGTGTGTGTGTGTGTGTGTGTGTGTGTGTGTGTTTGTGTGTGTGTGTGTGTGTGTATACGTGTATGTGAATGTATGTATGCATGCAATTATGTATGTAAGTATGCATGCATTTATGTATGTATGTATACGTGTATTTACATATTTGTATGTATGTATGTATGTATGCATGTATTTTTGTATGTATACGTATAATGTATGCATATTTGTATGTTTGTATGTATGTATGCATGTATTTATGTATGTATACGTATATGTATGTATGCATGTATTTATGTATGTATACGTATATGTACATATTTGTATGTATGTATTTGTTTATGTATACGTATAACGTATGTACATATTTGTATGTATTGTATACATGTATATATACACGTATATGTGCATGTATATATATTGTAATGGTTAGGATATAATCTCGTGGGATTTACCACAAGGACAGACTGTGGACATCTCGTCCCTTCAGCCTCTTCCTTCTTCCACCCTTCCACCCCGTGGGAATCGTCCTCCTCCTCCTCCTCCTCTTCCTCCTCCTCCTCATCCTCCTCCTCCTCCTGGGTTTGCCCTCGGAGACCCGGCCAATTAACACTTAACCACTTGGGATAATTTCTTCTGGTGGATTTCGTGATGGTCTTGTCTTCGGGGATTGATGTGGGATCGGCCCAGGGAAGGGCACTTTGCCTTCTTCCTGTCCTGAATTCTTGATCCCTTTAGGAACGAGGTCCTCTCCCTCCTCCTCCTCCTCCTCCTCTTCCTCCCTTTAGGAACGAGGTCCTCTCCCTCCTCCTCCTCTTCCTCCTCCTCCTCCTCCACCCTCCTCCTCCCTCTTCATCTTTCACCTCCTCCTTCCTCCTCCCTCTTCATCTTCCTCCTCCTCCCTCCTCCTCCCTCCTCCTCCTACTCCTCTATCTCCTCCTCTTCCTTCTCCTTCTCCTCTTCTCTTCTTCCCTCACCAAGAGGTGAATTGAATCGTCTCTTCCTAGCCCTCTCTTCCTCGTTTTCCTCCTCCTCCTCGTTTTCCTCCCCCTCCTCCTTCTCCTTCTCCTCTTCCTCCCTCCCCAAGAGGTGAATGAAATCGTCTCCTCCTAGCCTTCTCCTCCTCCTATTCCTCCTCGTCTTCTTCCTCCTCCTCCTTCACTTCCTCCTCCTCTTCCTCCTGGTCTTCCTCCTCCTTCTCTTCCTCCTTCTCCATCTCCTGCTCCTCCTTTTCCTCTTCCCCGCTCTTTTTCTTCCTCTTCCTCTCCCCCCTCTTTCTTCTCTGTCTCCTGTTCCTCCTCTTCATCTTCTTCTTCCTCCTCCACCTTCACCTTTATTCACTACCACACTTATTCCTCCACCACATCTTTCCCTTCTCCCCCTTCCCCCTTCCCCCCTTCCCCCCAGCATTCTCACTTATCTCCTCGTCTTATCCTTTCCCTCCCTCCTCCCCTCCTCAAATTCGCGGATTATGGAGGTTCGATTGCCTCTGCATCCTCGAAGGCTCTGCACAGCTGCCTCCACCTATAATTTTTGTGTGTGTGTGTGTGTGTGTGTGTGTGTGTGTGTGTGTGTGTGTGTGTGTGTGTGTGTGTGTGTGTGTGTGTGTGTGTGCGTGTGTGTGTGTGTTTCCGAATGTACCAACTGAAGATTAATAGATTCATCTATCATTATCTAGAATAAAAAATATAAGATATTTATCAACTTTTTTGATATTTATGTCGAATAGTTCCCACACCCATCTGACTACATTCACCTAGCGTTAACCAGAATAAAATACACTCGAGACCAACACCACTCATTACCCATTGAAGTTACCGGGTAACCGAGTAACCTAGTAATCCTGGGGACGGTAACGGTAATCGATCAAAGGATATCTACACATCCTTAAGGAGGCAGTTAGCGATATCCTGATAGTAGCTAAAATGGGCTTCACTGATTGGTTACCATCCCTCTGACGTCACACAACTCCTTCAGGATCGAAGTCACAGGATCCCCTGATTAGGGAGATTGATAGGACGCGAGGAAATCCTACAGGACCTCAAGATTGAAGACTTGTAAGAGATAGACAGTCCTCAGACAGTACGGGTGATTGCATGGGAGATAGTCTTGATTGGGTAGCGGAGGTGGATGAGAGGGGGAGGGGGAGAGGACCTGGGCGGGGGGAGGGTGGGAGGTCATCCGGTCGGATCGCAGGTGCACGTTGAAAGGATGTATGGGCGTACAGGTGTATGGATTTGCAGGTGTACGAGTATTGGTGAACAGGTGTATTGGTGAACAGGTGTATGGGTGTACAGGTGTATGGATGGAAGAGGAGGTGCTTGTAGGTGTTGTTACTGATTGGTATGGGCACGTAGAGGAATACCTCTTTACCCTTTTCCTCTTCCCCCTTTACCTTCCCCCATTTCCCCTTTCCCTTCCCCCTTTCCCTTCCCTCTTCCCCCTTTCCCTTCCCCCTTTCCCTTCCCCTTTCCCCCTTTCCCTTCCCCTTTCCCCTTTCTCTTCCCCCTTTCTCTTCCCCTTTTGATCTTCCCCCTTTCTTTCACCTTTCCCTCTTTCTTTTACCCCTTCCCCCCCTTTATTTTCCCCCTTTCCCTTCCCTCGCTCCTCCCTTCCCTCCCCTCGCTCCCCCTCCCCCTTCCCTTTCCCCTTTCCCCTTTTTCATCCTTCCCCTTTTCCTTCCACCTTTCCCTTCCCTCGCTCCTCCTTCCCTCCCTTCCGCCTTCCTTCTTTCCTTCCCCTTTCCCACTTCCCTCTCTTTCTTCCCTCTCTCCTCCTTTCCCTCTTTCTCCCTTTCCCTTCTTCGCTCCCCCTTTCCCTCTCTTCCGCTTTCACTCTTTCCTTCGCCTTTCCTATTTCCCTCTTTTGATTCCCTCTCTCCCCTTTTCCCTCTTTTTCCCTTTCCCCTCTTTCTCCCTTGCCCTCTCCCTTCATCTCTTTCTCCCCTTTTCCTTTCTCCCCCTTTCTCCTCTTTCTCGCTTTCCCTCTCCACCCTTGCCCTCTCCCTCCATCTCTTTCTCCCCTTTTCCTCTCTCCCCCTTTCTCCTCTTTCTCGCTTTCTCTCCCCTATCCCTCTCCCCCTGTCCCTCTCTCCCCCTTCCCCTCTCTCCCCCTTTCCCTCTGCCATATCCCTCTCCCCCTTTACCCCCGTCACCTCCATCCCCATTCCTCCCTATTCTCCATTTTCCCCCTTTTCCCCTTTTCCCCCGTCTCCATTCTTCCTCTCCCCTTCCACCCCTCTCCATTCCCACTCCCCTTCCCCATTCCATTCTTCTACTCATTCCCCCTCCTCCCCATCTCCAACCCTCCTTCCCCTCACCATTCCCCTCCCCTTCCCCCTTCCCCATTCCCCCTCCCCTTCCCCCATTCCCCTCCCCCTCCCCCATTCCCCTTACCCCCCACCCTTTCCCCCCTTCTCCCGTCCCCATTCCCTCTTCCCATTCCCTTCTTTCACAAATTCCGCCTTCTCCCCCCCATTCACCTCTCTAGCCCTCTCCATCCCTCCATCTTTTCCACCCATTCCCCCTATAACTCCCTACCCATTCCTGTTCTTCCCCTGCCCATCCTCTCTTCTCTCTCCCATTACCTTCCTCCACTCATTCCCCCTTCTCCCCCACCCTATTCCCTCTTCTCCCCACCATTCCCCCTTCTCCCTCTCATTCCTCCACCTCCCCCACCCTATTCCCTCCTCTCCCCCTCATTCCCCATCTCCCCCACCCTGTTTCCCCTTCTCCCCTCCATTCCCCCATCTCCCTCTCATTCCCCCTTCTCCCCCTCATTCCCCATCTCTCCCACCCTATTCCCTCTTCTCCTCATTCCCCCTTCTCCCCTCCATTCCCCCTTCTCCCCCTTCCCCTCCCCTCCCCCTGTTCCCCCTCCCCCCCTGTCCCTTCCCCTTCCCCCACCCTATTCCCACTTCTCCCCCTCATTCTCCATCTCCCCTCCATTCCACCTTCCCCTCTTCATTCCCCCTTCTCTCCCACCCCGTTCCTCCTTCTCTCCCTATTCCCCCTTCCCCCCTTCTCCCTCCCCCTTCCCCCTTGTCCCTCCCTTCCCCCCCCATGTTACCTTTCCCATTAAATCATCTTCCCGCCGCCCTCGTTCTCAGGGACTGAATAAGAAAACTGATCTACTGTCGTCTCGAATTAATTAATTATTCGAGATAACTTATCAGTTAACCTCCTCCCCTTCCTCCGCATCAGCCTCCTCCTCTTCCTCCTTTCCTCCCCTGCTACTCTTCCTCCTCCTCCTCCTCCTCCTCCTCTATCTCCCGCCTCCTCCTCCTCCTCCTCCTCCTCCTCCTCCTATCTCTCGCCTCCTCCTCCTCCTCCTCCTCCTATCTCTCGCCTCCTCCTTCTCCTCTTCCTCCTTCTCCTCTTCCTCCTTCTCTTCCTCCTCCTTATTCTCCTCCTCCTCATACCTCCCTCCTTCTCCTCCTAACTCCCGCCTCCTCCTCCCTCCCTCTCTCCCTCCCTCTTTCCCTCCCTCCCTCTTCCTCCCTCCTCTTTCTTCCGTTATTCCTGCCCCCATGGTGGCTTTAGGCTAACCTGTTGGCTTTGTTGGCTGTATTCTTTCCTTATGGATTTGGTATCTGTAGGCATTGGTGGTGGCTTTGGTGGCTGTAGTCTTTCCTGGTGGCTTTGACAGCTGTAGGCTTTCCCGTTGGCTTTGGTGGATGTAGGTTTTCCTGTTGGCTTTGATGGTTGTAGGCTTTCCTGGTAGCTTTAGTGACTATAGGCTTTTCTGGTGGCTTTGCTAGCTGTAAGCTGTCCTGGTGGCTTTGGTGGCGGAAGGCATTTCTGGTGGCTTTGATGGCTGGAGGCTTTCCTTGTGGCTTTAGTGACTGTAGGCTTTTCTGGTGGCTTTGCTGGCTGTAAGCTTTCCTGGTGGCTTTTGTGGCGGTAGGCATTCCTGGTGGCTTTGATGACTGGAGGCTTTCCTGGTGGCTTTAGTGACTAGTCTCTTCTGGTGGCTTTGCTGGCTGTAAGCTTTCCTGGTGTCTTTTGTGGCGGTAGGCATTCCTGGTGGCTTTAAGATTGGAGGCTTTCCTTGTGGCTTTAGTGACTGTATGCTCTCTTGGTGGCTTTGGTGGCGGTAGGCATTCCTGGTAGCTTTGGCTGTATGCTCTTCTGTTGGCTTTGGCAGCTGTAGGCTTTCTTGTTGGCTTTGATGGCCGTAGGCTCTCCTGATGGCTTTAATGGTTATAGGCTTTTCCGGTGGCTTTGGTGGATGTTGGCTGTAGGCTATGTGGAGGTTGAGTCTGTGGCTGAACGGGAATGATATTTCATAAAACTGAATAAAATCACCTGGCGGGAACCTGAACGAACACAGACACATAATATAAACTCCAAAGAGTCTGAGCATAACCGCAAGTGAATAAAATTCTTTGGTAATAACCAGAAACAAGTCTTTAAAGTAGCTCTGCACGCCAGTAGGCTTGTCTTTGTTCTCGAAGAAGCGGCCTTGCTGTGGATGTGCTGTGTCTTGCTACATTGCTTCTGACACAGGGCCGTGGGTGTGATACAGGTATGACCCGTCATCCATGAGGAGCTAAGATGAGATGGGGGAAGGGTGGTGGATGGGAGTGGAATTGGTGGGAGTAGGTACGTGCCTTTCGTTTGGCTACCTCCCTTATAAGGGGGAAAATGCTCTTGGTATATAGAATATATATAGATAATTATCTCGAAGACTTGAGTGATTTTATTCAGCAGAGAGGAACCTCTGGATCTTTTAAGTTAAAATAAACAATCTAGAAAAAAAAAATGAAAAAAATATAATTAAAAATAAGGACCATTATTGTGTATCCGGAACATTGGAAAATGTCGTGCACGGCTGACGTTAGAAAATTTTATTCAATTTTCAAAAAAAAAAAAAAAATTGTGTGGTTGCCAGCTGGAAGGATCCGCATCTGTCTGGGATGCAAGGTCTTCCGGTACTGAGGAAGAGGAAGAGGAGGCGTTGGAGGAAGAGAAGGTGCTAGTGGAGGAAGAGGAAGAGGAGGTGGTGGAGGAAGAGGAATAGGCGGAATAGTATAAGCAGTAATAGCAACAATACTAGTAGTTCCCGGAACTTGGACTGACGTCATGGACGTGGAGGCCTTCCAGAGCTCCCGGAAGTCTTTGTGGGAGACTCTCCCAGAAGAAAGAAAG
>NC_134783.1:49594032-49609032 GCF_046742065.1 Oratosquilla oratoria | reverse complement strand
TCTCCTGGTCTCCTCTTCTGAAGTCCCTGATGGGCAAGTTTTTGTCCTCCCCATCACTCCATCCCCCCACCCCCCCCATCTCGCCTTTCCTTCTCCTCCTCCTCCTCGTCCTCCTCATCCTCATCATCTTTATCATGTTCGTATAATTTACGTCTTTTCTTTGCTCTTCTCGTTTGTTTTACTTTTCTTTCCTGTTTCGTCATCGTGGCTGCCTCTCCTTCCTTCCTTTTCTTTTGTTTGATTTGGGTTTGATCAGTGTCGGGGAACTTTATTCATCTGGTGGAAGGATCCAGAGGGCTGAAGTAGAAACGATCATGTATTTCTTTTTCCTTTGAGCTCCCTATCTATCCACCAAGAGCTTCTTCCCCCTTATCAGGGAGGTAGCCAAGTCAAAAGGTACGTTCCCACTCCCACCCATTCCACTCCCACTCATTCCACTCCCACCCATTCCACTCCCACCCATTCTACTCCCACCCATCCCACTTCCACCCATTCCACTCCCACCCATTCCTCTCCCACCCATTCCACTCCCACCCATTCCAGTCCCACCTCTTCCACTCCTACCCATTCCACTCCCACCCATTCCACTCCCACCCATCCCACTCCCACCCATTCCCCTCCCACCCATTCCACTCCCACCCATTCCTCTCCCACCCATTCCACTCCCACCCATTCCACTCCCACCCTTTCCACTCCCACCCATTCCACTCCCACCCATTCCACTCCCACCCTTTCCACTCCCACCCATTCCACTCCCACCCATTCCACTCCCACCCATTTCACTCCCACCTATTCCGCTCCCATCCACCACTCTATCCCACTTCTTATCTTTGCTCCTCGTGGATGACGGGTCATCCCTGTTTCCCGGTCAGTGCCCTTTGAACTGTACTTTGTATAATTTATTTTGTCTACTGAACGTCCATCTTAGCTGAAGGGTTATATTCAGAGTGAAGGAACGGACTCATTAGGGACCTCAAGGTACCCTGGAAACTGAATAAAATTGTCTGACGCCTTTTTTTTTTTTTTTTTTTCCAAAGAAATCGCAATTTCCGTCTTCATGTTTCTGCCTGGATGGCTCGCGTGCATTGAAATGCAAGGAACGATGAAAGCAACTGAAGATCAACTAGGAAAAGCAAAAAGCAACCTGGTTTCCTCTCTCAGCAGACGAAGGATTAACCTTTTCTCTCCTTTGAGCTAAGAACCCTGTCTTCTCTGGAGCAATGGGCGAGGGATAGTAGTTATGTAGTTGTAGTTACACAGCACATAATAGGTAGTTGTAGTTACATAACACATAATAGGTAATTGTAGTTGTAGTTACACAACACATAATAGGTAATTGTAGTTGTAGTTACATAACACATAATAGGTAATTGTAGTTGTAGTTACACAACACATAATAGGTAATTGTAGTTGTAGTTACATAACACATAATAGTTAATTGTAGTTATTGGTACATAACACAAAATAGATTATTGTAGTTGTAGTTACACAACACATAATAGGTCATTGTAGTTGTAGTTACATAAGATAATAGTTAATTGTAGTCGTAGTTACATAGCACATAATAGATAATTGTAGTTGTAGTTACAAAACACATAATAGTTAATTGTAGTTGTAGTTATATAACACATAATAGTTAATTGTAGTTGTAGTTACATAATACATAATAGTTAATTGTAGTTATAGTTAAATAACACATAATAGATGATATATACATATATTGTTTATATTATGTATGTATGTATGTATAAAGTATACATGATCGTTTCAATAAAAGTGTATCTAAATGATTTATGTGCACATTGCACGCATTATACACAGATACATGTATTTCTGTAGCATACATGTCTTAAGCTTCTCTTAGCATGAACAAAGTTAATCAAGTTCGCCGACAGAGGTTGGCACAGTCAGCTCTTCTCGAACAGGTTAGAGAAAGGAGCTGAAGAGGTGACGTCTGGTTGGAGCCCTTTTTTTAATTTTTTTTTTTTTTTTTTTTTCCTTTTTCGTCTTTTTCGTTTTTCTAATGTTTTCTTTTTTCTTTTTCTTTTTTTTCTTTCGCCTTTTTTTCTTTGCCTTTAGGTTGTTCTGTTTTTCTTTTGTCCTTTGTTTCTTTTTCTTTTTCTTTTTTCTTCGTCTTTTTCCTTCCTTCGTTTTTCTTTTCCTTTCACTTTTTTCTATTCTCTTCGTCTTTTTCTTTTTCCTTCGTCTTTTTCTTCGTCTTTTCCGTTTTCTTTCGTTTTTTCTTTGTCTTTTTCTATTTCCTTCGTTTTTTTTCTTCGCCTTTTTCTTTTTTCCTTTTCCCTTATTTTTTTTCTTTTCCTTTTTTCTTTTTTCTTATCTTTCCTAGCTTTCTCAATTTTTTTCGTCTTTTTCAATGTCTTCTGCTCATTGTTTTCAGCTTCATTAATTTTTGTTTTTCTAATCATGCCTTTTCATATAAATAATTTAATTTATAATTTGAAAAATTGTTTCAGTGAATGCTTGGATTCGCTTATTTTAATTGCAATTCCTTCCCCCTCCTCCTTCTCTTCCTCCTCCTCCTCCTCCTCTTCCTCCTCCTCCTCTTCCTCTTCGTCTTCTTCTTCGGGACTCACACACGTGCCAAGAGCCTCAGCGTGAGACAAGTCTTCGTTGCCCCTTCCCTTGCCCCTTGCCCCTCCCTCCCACTCCCTCCACCCCTCCCTTCCACTCCCTCCCACTCCCACTCTTTCCCTTTGAGCTTCGTCTCTCCCACTCACACACGCACGCACGCACGCACGCACATAAGCATCCGCGTGCACACACACACACACACACACACACACACACACACACACACACACACACACACACACACACACACACACACACACACACACACACACAAGTTCACATTTACACTCTCACATTCAAACACGTCTGTTCCATCACTCCCTCGCTTTACCATTCACTCCATTTTTGCACTCCCTCTACTTTCTCCCTCCACTATACTCCATCCCTTTCAACTCCCCCTCCTTCCCTTCCCCTCCATACCCTTTTCCTCAACCTCTTCCCATCCTCTCTCCCCCCTTAACCCTCTCCTCCCCTTCCCCTTCCCCCTATCCCCTCCCCATCTTCCCCTTCCCCTCCTGACCTTTCTATCTCCTCTTTTCCTTCCCCTCCCTTTCCCCTCCTTTCCCCTCCCTTTCCCCCTCCCTTTTTAATTTCCTTCCCCTCTTCCCTTCCCACTTACTTCTCCTCCCTTCCTCTCCCTTTTCCCCTCCCTTCCCCCTCATTTCCCCTCCCTTCCATCCCACCTCCCTTTCCCCCTCCCTTCCCCTCTATTCCCTTCCATCCCCCTCCCTTTTCCACTTACTTCCCCTCCCTTCCTCTCCCTTTCCCCCTCCCTTCCCCCTCCCTTTCCCCCTCCCTTCCTTCTCTCTTCCCTCTCCCTTCCCCTCCCTTCCCCTCTCTCTCTCTTTCCCCCTTCCATTTCCCCTCCCTTCCCATCCCTTTCCCCCTCCCTTCCCTCTCCCTTCCGCTCCCTTCCCCTCTTTTCCTCTCCCTCCCTTCCCCTCCTTTCCTCTCCCTTCTCCCTCCCTTCCCCCACCCTCCCCCTTCCCTGTCAGTCCCAAGTCTGCATATACCTTTACCTCCCCTCCCTTCCCACTCCTTTCCCCTTCCTTCTCCTCCCTTCCCTTCCCTCTTCCTTTCCCCCTCCCTTCCCCCCTCCCTTCCCCTCCCTTCCCTCTCCCTTCCCCTCCCTTCCCCTCCCTTCCCCCTCCCTTCCCTCTCCCTTCCCCTCCCTTCCCCTCCCTTCCCCCTCCCTTCCCTCTGCCTTTCCTCTGCCTTCCCCTCTCTTCCCCTCCCTTCCCCCTCCCTTCTCTCTCCCTTCCTCTCCCTTCCCCCTCCCTTCCCCCTTCCTCCCCCTTCCCTGTCAGTCCCAAGTCTGCATTTACATTTACTTCCTCTTCCTTCCTCTCCCTTCCCCCTCCCTTCCCTTCCCTCTTCCTTTCCTCCTCCATTCCTCCTCCCTTCCCTCTCCCTTCACCCTCCCTTCCCTCTCCCTCCCTCCTCCCTTCCCCCCTCCCTTCCCCCTCCCTTCCCCCCTTTTCTGTCAGTCCCAAGTCTGCATTTACATTTATATGTTTTCATATACTCACAATTTTCCCGATTAGAATTCTTCGTCCACTTTAGACATATATTTTCTTTTTTCCACGTCATGCCTCTTCGTTTCCAAAATATTCGGACATCCAAATGCAAAGAAACTTGAAAGTGAACGAACGTTTCTGAATCGAGACGTCTTTTCTGGTTCGGGATTATCCCAAGGCGGGAGAGAAAGTGATGCTGGACTCAACAACGTACATACAAAGGTACACACGTGTACGTATACTTACATAATGGTAGACACACATGTACGTCACTGGGGAGCGTGAATGCGTTCATTCGCACGAGCGCGCGTGCACACACACACACACACACACACACACACACACACACACACACACACACACACACACACACACACACACACACACACACACACACACAAACACACACAAATTCCTTCACGTTGACAGAACGCCCACAGATTTTTTTTTTTTTATAAATATTTACTCACAAAGACAATTGCATGTACAGCCAAGGCACAAAGATCACATGAACAGGGTGTCACAATATTACCATTAACTTAAAAAAAAAAAAAAGTAATAAATGGGCCTTCCATGGTATTTCACCTCATAAATCAGACGATACCCCGAGCATTCGTTTTGTCGACCAGCGCCATCTGTGATTTGTGATCGTAATTATTTATCCCGCACGACATTCTATATACACTTTACACCATCTGCCCAAGGGAGCTCGCGCGGGTTAGGGCGTCGCTACATGCGGCGAAAGTCGAGGTGATGGCGGTTCGAACCCTGCCACCGGCAAGTTGAACCAAGGGCATGGTTCATTCTACGATACAAAGTCCTCTGTAAGGGGCACCGTCCTAGCCTCCTAATAGGGGGAAGTTTGTGACGTTTAATCAAATCATCGTCATCACTTTCTGCACCCCTTGAGCAATCCGGAGGTAGCTCCACGAGCAAAAGTTGTGACAGGTAGTAACGGACATGGAACTGCCTAGTGTAGGCCTTATGGTCTCTTGCAGTCCCCTTCATTCTTATGTTCTTATGTTACACTTCTCACAACGCTATTGATTCCTGCCTCTTCTTTCCTCTTCTTCTTTTTTTTTTCTTCATCTCCTTCCTATTTTTTTTAAACGTTATGATATATATTCCTATGTAGTATTTAGTTTACATTTAGTTAATTTGATTAATTAGGTAAACAAAAATTTGATAGACAAAGAATATTAATTTGGTATTATGAATATATATATATATATATATATATATATATATATATATATATATATATATGTATATATATATATATGCTCGTTACATCAGTCACCTTACTCGTTTAGTTAATATGTCAACTTCAACATAGAGTCCTACCCTTAGCTGAATGAAATCGTCTGGTCTCAGACCATAATAAAGCACATAAAGAGTGTCCTAATAGCGGACACACTCCCATGTAGACACGCGGCCCATCCTCATACCATCTTCAAACAAATTATGATTACTCAACACGATCGTGTCCCAATTTAGGGAGCGCATCCCCCATCCCCCCTCTCGGCCTTGTCCAGGGAGGAGGGGGGACACGTGACCCTAATGCTTCAGACGTTCTTTGATAAAGAAGGTTACTTGATCATAGGGCCTTTTGGTAGCCCAGTGGTTACCGTGTTGAACTCATGAGCAGGTGGTCGTGAGTTTGACTTCCGGGGGAGGGTGCTGCGTGATTCTTGCCCCCCCCCCTTTTTTTTTTTTTTTTTTTTTTTTTTAACAGACACCATTGAGTAAGTCCTGGTTTGACCTATGATACCCACAGGATCTTCCGGACAGACTCTATACCAAGGCCACATCCGACCAGACGTCTTCTTGTACAGACTTGAAGGCGTTTACTCCCAAAGACACTGAATCAAAATACTCGAAAACTCGAACGCACAACTAAAGAGAACCAAATCAGTTTTTGAACATACACATGCATGAACACAAAGACACGACCAAAAAGCATACATGCACAGATGTTTGGCAATGCAAAGACCTTGAAATATAGTCATGCACAATTGTGAATGGAAGAGAATGTACACACACACACACACACACACACACACACACACACACACACACACACACACACACGCTGAGAGAGAAAGAGAGAGAGAGAGAGAGAGAGAGCGACCGTTATTTCAACGGGACAGTAAGTAACCATCCCTCACGCCCGGCCTTTCTGGCACGCATGCGCAACATCAGAACGTTTGTACTTTGACGCACTGGACCATTTTGTTTGATGGATTTATGAAAGAATCCTCGCTTACGTCATCGATTTATATCACGCCCATCGTCACCACTTCTGAAATCGCAAGTTATGAAGGTTCCTGTTGAAACTCTGTGGCTTTTTAGTGCAGCGTTTCAAGGACGGGAGCGTTGAAATCCTTTTCCTGCCGATGCTCGGAAACAGCTTCGATAGGTCACAATACCAGATCGTGACTACAGGAGACCTGTTACCCTTTGAAGAGGCCGGAAGGAGGAAAGGAAAATAACAGAACGAGATTAAATACGTACACAAGTAAATATACAAACAAAATATCTAATTGATCAACGATGTAGCATATTGCTTAGGTGTCTGTTCGTCTGAATTTTAGAATTTTGAACTTTAAACATTTTATCTCTTCTGCAATGTGATTGACAAAGTAGTTTTGTCTTAAAGAATTCAACCTCCTGACTGATTAAGCCCGTTTTGTTTTTATTTAGTCAAAAGATGGTCTTAATTATGATCATATTAATTCATTTTAAAGACCTTTTGAGTGACGAGTGTATGATTGTGCATGTTCGTG
The DNA here is from genome assembly GCF_046742065.1 of Oratosquilla oratoria. NCBI lineage: Eukaryota > Metazoa > Arthropoda > Malacostraca > Stomatopoda > Squillidae > Oratosquilla > Oratosquilla oratoria. The sequence continues at coordinate 49,602,137 of NC_134783.1, read as the reverse complement.
CTTATTGGTAATCCTGTAGATGATAGGTATTCTTTTGTTGGTATTACTGTGGTTACCAGAAACTCTGTAAGTATCTTGGGTCCTTGTTACAGTGAATCTTACAATGATTAGAGGAGACCTTTTGGTCCATAACGAATTTAAATGCAAATAAACAAATGAATAAATAAAATAGAGTAAATGGGTAGAAATAAATAAAATAAAAATAAGAAATAATTCTTGGACATGCAAACTACCGCAGAAAGAAAAATCCGGAAACATTCCTGTATTTGTATTCCATTATGTAATCGCAAACAGACAGAGAAGAAGTCACGAAAAAGTATTATGTATTCATTTGTGCATGTACAGTTGGCAATACTTCCTTGTGGTCCACAAGTGCGTTTAATATGGGGTTATGTGGCAACATCGGTTATGTTGTCACAGAACGGGGTTGGTATATGTAAAGGCTGTTCTTTTCACATTTACACGCTAATACACGCGCGCTGTTGCCACATCTACACCTCATGAACAGATGGACCGCGCGGAGTTGATGGCAACTGTACACTACATTAAAGTAAAAAATTAGTGAAAGGAAAGGAATATACGGGGTTGAGAGAAGGAAGGAAAGGAAAGGGAAGAGAGAATATGGGATGTGGGTAGGAAAATTAAAGAGAAAAAGAGAAGGTGAGAGGAACAATGAGAATAAAAGGGTGAAAGCTGTGCCAGCAACAAGAGCAGCTTTGGAGGCTTGGAGCGCGGCTCCTCGGAACGGGGCTGTGTGGGCTTTCAACGCCCATGCAAGGCGGACACGCCCACGCTGTGGCCACATCAGGGGGATTATATTCATTGATTTTTTTTTTTTTTTTTTTTCTCGTATGCCGACCTGTTGTTCCCACACCAACCTTACCTTAACATATTTAACTCAAAATTGAAAATATATCTTTGTCAAAATATTCTTACAGGTTGATTTTGAAAATATTATCTATGCTCCCCCCCAAAAAAAAAAATCTTCCTAAGAAATATATAAAATTTCATTTTTTATTAGTACCAATGTATTTCATTCGACCCAGAAGTTACTTCGAGACCGACAGCGTTATATGAAATTACCTCCAGACTGACGTTAATAAGTGACTTCTAGACTGACGTTGTGAAAGAGTCTATTTCTCAACAGTGTTGCATAACTTGTATGTATAAGTTTTCCAGCTGACAGCAGATGGCTTTGTGTAGGTGGAAGATGACCAGCGTAAAGAGGTCAGCCCTATGTGAGTTTGTTTGTTTGTGTTATATTTTTTATTATATTTCAATATTACTGAGGCCATGTGTATGTTGCGTGTGTGTGTACGTGTGTGCCTCTGTCCAAGTGTGTATTCACTTGGTCTTTGGATCACGTGTTGGACTCGTGATCGACAGCTATTTCCCTCCTGGAAGAGAGCTCAGAGCTCGTAGGTCCGATCTATGGGTAATGCTATGACCTTGCACACACACACACCCCCAACTCCCCGCCCACGAGAGTTGGAGTAACACCCCTCAGCGCTGCGATACTGATATTATTTCAGCCCCGTGTGTGTGTCTGTGTGTGTACTGAAGTGTTTGTATACATGTATATCCATGTGTGTGTGTGTGTGTGTGTGTGTGTGTGTGTGTGTGTGTGTGTGTGTGTGTGTGTGTGTGTGTGTGTGTCAGTGTGTGTACTGAAATGTTTGTATACATGTATGTACGTATATCCATGTGCGTGTGTGTTTGTGTGTACGTGTATGTTGAAATGCAAGTATGTATACTTGTGTGTATGTACGCATATCCATGTGTGTGTTTGTGTATGTCTGTATCCGTGTATGTTAAGAAAGACGTATACTTTTATGTATGTACTTATATCCATGAAAGTGTGTGTGTGTGCGTGCGTATGTGTGTGTGCGTGCGTATGTGTTGAAATGCAATTTTGTATACATGTATGTAATGTACGAGTATGTGTCCATTAGTATGTAAGCATGTCTATTAACAAGAGAGAGAGAGCTAAGTTTGTTGACATTAATGAGAGTACTACAACTCTCACGCCCCGGAGTAATGAGAGTAGTACAACTCTCACACTCCAGCGTGTGCCAAACCAGCTCCTTTCTTTGTTTCAACATACTTTCAACTAACGTGTACGTTTGTGTGCGTGCGTGTGCGTATTTCTGAGTAAGCGTGTGTACGTACATGTACACTCCCTGTCGTGTGGACTTTTTTTTCGCGCGTTTTTTGTGCTTTCCGTGTATTTGCATATGCATGTGTACCAGCACGCTTGTAGATCTGTTTCACACCAATTCACACGTGTGCGTAAACGTGACCGTGTACACCTGTGTGCACCTGTGTGCGTACGGGTTCCCTGGGAGTTGATGGCCGTGTGGACGTGGACGTGGGTCTTGCAATTTGCAATCCTTGCGTAAATGGGCACTTGCTGTCGTACAAAAGAGTCCTTGTGCATGGGTGGGCATTTGGATATATCACGGGAGCCGCTGTTTCTGTTGTGGGTTGGAGGTCTTTTCCCGCGCGTGGGTATATGAGAGTGAATGTGTGTGTGTGTGTGTGTGTGTGTGTGTGTGTGTGTGTGTGTGTGTGTGTGTGTGTGTGTGTGTGTGTGTGTGTGTTTGTGAGTTTACTTGAGAAAGTGTGCTTAATTGTGTATGTATGTGTGTGTGTGAGTATACGTGATTGTGAGTGTGGTTATGGTTATGTGTGTTTGTGTGTTATTTGTGTGTATGAGAGTTTACTTGAGAAAGTGTGCTTAAATGTGTTTGTTTGTGTATTTACCTAGTTGTATTTTACGGGAAGGGGAGCTACGCTCGTGGTGTCCCGCCTTTGTATCTCACAGTGTCTAGTTTGTTCTTAAGTTCGTGAATATTTTTTGCGCACACTCTTTTTTCATCCAGTGTGTAAGCATGTGTGTGTATGTGTGTGTTTGTGTATGTGTGTAGGTAAGTATATATGTTTACTGTATATGGAAATATATACATTTGCATGTTTATGCATGGTGATATTTGTCTGCCATTCAGAATCTCAGGACGGATCACTAATCTTAGCCACATCACTCCTGCAAACTTCTCTCTCATCTCCCTTTGTTCATTCCAGTCTTCTTTTTGCAGTCCTTAGTTTATCTCCGTCGTCTTCATAAGTTGCCAAGTCTTCCATCTGTTCTCTCTCTCTCTCTCTCTCTCTCTCTCTCTCTCTCTCTCTCTCTCTCTCTCTCTCTCTCTCTCTCTCTCTATCTCTCTCGTGAGCATTTGATATTTCTTATCAGTAACCCGACAGGATGATCTGTTGAACAGTGATCGTGTTACAATGTCTCCAGAAACAGACTTAAGTGAACGTTTTATATATATATATATATATATATATATATATATATATATATATATATATATATAAATGTATATATATGTATATATATTCATATATACATATGTATATATATATATGTATATATATGTATACATATATATATATATATATATATATATACACATTGTGTGTGTGAGTGTTTTTGTGCATTTCTTTTTCTTGGAAGGGAAAGGTAAAGAAGGGGCTAAGATGTAGACGGCTTGACCATGGGTATTTTACGGGTGAGAGTGGGCGGTCGTGAGAGGGTCCGGGTCGGCGTGAGAGAGTGTATGGGTGAGCACGAGAGGGCGTGGCACCTACGTGACGTCCCGCCCGGCCTCGGTGCTGCTCCAAGGCGCCGCGATTTATTAGGAGGATGCATTGTGGTAGTGTTGTAAGGCGACCGCCCGGCGTGTGCACTCAGATACGGTTTCCCAACCTTCATCCTCACCTTCCCTCTCCTTTCCCCTTACTTTACCCTTCCCTTCCCTCTCCTTTCCCCTTCCTTTCCCCTTCCCCTCCCCTCTCCCTTCCCTCCTCTCTCTTCCCTCCCGTTTCCCCTTCCTTTACCCTTCCCTTCCCCTCTCCCTTCCCTCTCCTTTCCCCTTCCTTTGTCCTTCCCCTCACCTCTCCCTTCCCTCCTCTTCCTTCCCTCTCCTTTCCCCTTCCTTTTCCCTCTCCTTCCCCCTGCCTTCACCCTCCTTTCCCTCTCCTTTACCTTTTTCTTCCCCTCTCCCATCCTCCCCTTGCCTTCACCCTCCTTTCCCCTTACTTTACCTTTCCCTTCCCCACGCCTTTCCCTCCTGACTTCCCGCTCCTTTCCCCTTACTTTACCCTTCCCTTTCCCTCTCCTTCTCCCCTACCTTCACCCTCCTTGTCCTCTCCTTTACCCTTCCTTCCCTCCTCCCTTCCCTCCTCCCTTCCCTCCTCCCTTTCTTCCTCCCGTCCTCCCTCACATTCTCTTGCATTCCCCCTCCTTCCACCTTCCTTCCCACCTTCCCTCCTACTTTCCTCCCTTCCATTCCCCTCCCTTCTTTCTCCTTTCCCCCTTCCTACCTCTCTTCCCTCTCCATTCCCTCTCCTTGCCAGTTGCCTCTTCCATTTCCTCTCCCTGTCTTTATTACCATTATTATTGTTATTATTATCATTATGATTATTATTATTATTATTATTATTATTATTATTAGAATTATTATTATTATTATTATTATTATTATTATTATTATTATCATTTTTATCAGTAGTAGTAGTAGTAGTAGTAGTAGTAGTAGTAGTAGTAGTAGTAGTAGTATCATCATCATCATCATTATTATTATTACCATTATTATTATTATTATTATTATTATTATTATTATCATTATTATCATTGTTATTATTGTTATTATTGTTATTATTGTTATTATTATTATTGTTATTACCATTATTACCATTATTATTATTATTATTATTATTATTATTATTATTATTACTATTATTACCATTATTATTATTATTATTATTGTTATCATTGTTTTAGATATTACTATTTTTATTTCTATTATTGTTTTTAATTACTCTTATTGTCATCTTTAATTATCATCGTCAATCATTGTTTTTTCTTTTATTGTTTATTGTCATTATATGAAGCTTTTAATGTCCCATCGAGGCATACGTGTACGGTACACAGCTTGACGCCCTTTTATATGGTGACGTTCATAAAACTGAATAAAATCGTCTCTTATTAGCCAGAATAGAATCCATGAATTACGCCACCGTAACGTTGGACCTCCTACCAACAAAGACTCTTGCCCTGGCTATCCAAACACACAAGGTCAAGGTGATGGCTTCAACCTTACCCATACTAACACGTTACGTTGATCAAGGTACGTATCTCTCTCTCTCTCTCTCTCTCTCTCTCTTTTCATTCCTTCTCTATACAGTGGTGCATTTTATGCATTTTGTCACTGGCGCCAGGTGATTTTATTATAAATATTAAGAATGAACCCCGGCCTGAAGGGGGTCCCCGTCGGTCGAGACCCAAGCGAGGCGGTCCCTTGCCTTTAATAGAATCGTTTGGCGTTTGTGATAATATAATCTAGACAAGGCGCCACGGTAACTTTATAGAATGAAGTATGGAAGATGTAGATTCTGGGTGTGTGTGTGTGATTCACCACCATGGCCTTGGATCACGTGTTGGACTCGTGATCCACAGCTATTTCCCTCCCGGAAGAGAGCTCATAGCTCATATATGACCGATCTATGGGTAATGCTGTGACTTTACACGCACACACACACCCAACTCCCCGCCCACGAGAATTGGAGTAACAACCCGCAGCGCAGCGATACTGAAATTATTTCAGCCCTGGGTGGGATTTGAACCCGGACCGCCGTAGTGGCTGCCGGGAACTCTACCAACTGCGCCACGAGTTGTGTGTGTGTGTGATTCACCTTGGTCTTTGGATCACGTGTTGGACTCGTGATCGACAGCTATTTCCCTCCCGGAAGAGAGCTCAGAGCTCGTATGACCGATCTATGGGTAATGCTATGACCTTACACGCACACACGCACCCAACTCCCCGCCCACGAGAGTTGGAGTAACGACTCGAAGCGCAGCGATACTGAAATAATTTCAGCCCTGGGCAGGATTCGAACCAGGTACCGCCGATACCGCCATACTGACAGTCTGGGACTCTACCAACCGTGTGTGTGCGTGTACGTGCATGTAAGCGTAGTATACACACACCATCATTATATGTGTACATAATCATGTGTGCGCAGACATACACTTGCTCCCTGTTTATGTCTGTAAGCCCGTAAAAAAAATCATCACCGAATATATTCATCTCTCGTTTTGTGTTGTAGCCAGCCTTGTAACAAGACTATTTCTCACCTTTTATTATAATCGGCACTTGAAATCATGACTTGCTGGGTCTCGGAGAAAAAAATTAGTGGAAAAAAAAACGACTCCATAGCAAGTTTTCGAAAGAGCAACCTATTCTATTTACTTATAACTCTTGACCTTTCTTTGTTCTTCGCGGGAGCTTCTGCAGCCTTGAACAACTCCTCTCCCTTTTCCCTACGATTTTTTTTTCTCCTCCTCAGGCCAAAGGGTCGCAGTGGACCTGCATCCTGTTCAGCCTAGGGGCCGTCCCTCAGCTGAATAAAATGTCAAAGGATCTCAGCGTTGATTGAAAGAGAGTCGACAAGGTCCTGGATGTAATTGACTGAGACGAGTATTTTCCAAAGGGTGTCGTATCTAATCCATTTCTTTTTATGGCTGTCGCCAGACGATTTTATTCAACTTAGAGGGAACTTCATATGTATTTGTGGGTGAATGTAGAGAGAAAATTAAATGACCGAGCGATCCTGGTGTATGGAACAAAGGCTCGGAATATAAGTGAGGTTGAAAGATTTTTTTCTCCTTTCTTTTATGAAGTTATCGACAAATATGGTAAGTGTTACAAGAATAGAGAAATGTGGAGGCGATACAGAGAACGGGGATGAAAAAGAGACGTCGGATAAGGTAGAAGCCCCTTACTTGAGAAGCTTTGGACATTATGGAAAGATTGAGGAAAGATTTTCTGTGTGGAAAGCAGGTGTGGATGGAGTGAGCTCAAAAGGAAGACCGAGAATGAGATAGATGGCCCTTACTTGAGAGGCTTTGGATATTATGGAAAGATTGAGGAAAGATTTTCTGTGTGGAAAGCAGGTGTGGATGGAGTGAGCTCAAAGGAAGACCGACAATGAGATAGATGGATAAGAGCATGAGAATGGAAGAGACTGCGAGAGACCATAAGGCCTACACTAGGCAGTTCCATATCCCTTACCACCTGCCATCCATATTCATAAAGTTATCACATCTTCTCTTAAAACAATAAATTGTTTCCGCGCTTACATTGGATGTAGTGAAGGGGGCTTCGGATCTACGTGGGATGTCTGTCGAGCAGGGAAGAGAGAGGGCGAAAGATGGGAGTGAATGGATGAAGGTTGTAGATGGATGAAAGGATTACTTAACCCAAGAGGATGTTCATATCTGCTTCATCATTTCTCGCGGATGAGGAAGGCGGGGAAAGAAAACGGGCTTTGGCGCCTTACGACCTGGTTCCGACCACCTTCGACCGAAAATCAAGCGATCAGTCGGCGACACAAAACCTATGCAAGAAATAGAAATGGAAAAAGTTAATGTGGTTGATAAGAGGAAAAGCTATGTACTGGGGACTATTCAGTGTGTGTTGTAATATATCTATCGATCTATCTATTTATCTGTCTTATTACCGACTAACAGCGACTTCCAGAGACTACCTGCAACTGGTCGGCGACTGGTCGGAAACAGGTCGTAAGCTTGATGTGACTGGGCCCTTAGTGTGAAGCTGTGTCTTGGGGCATTGCTTTACATCCAAGCCATGCGGCGGGAGTCAGGGTGACCCTTCACCTTGCGATGGGAAGGGTGGATGATTTTTTATTTATTTATTTATCTATTTATTTTTTATGATGTGGTTGTGTGCTTTGACTTGTGTGATTCACCACGATCTTGGATCACGTGTTGAACTCGTGACCGACGGCTGTTACCCTCCCTGACGGGAGCTCCAAGCTCATATATGACCGATCTATGGGTAATGCTCTGACCTTAGACACCCCCCACCCAACTCCCTGCCCACGAGAGTTGGAGTGACGGCTCGCAGCGCAGCGATACTGAAATTATTTCAGTCCTGGGCGGGATTCGAACTTGGACGGCTGGAGTAGCAGTTGCGAACGCTGCCAATGCGCCGTCGAGCCGTGGTTTGTGTGTGTGTGTG
>NC_134783.1:49556532-49591532 GCF_046742065.1 Oratosquilla oratoria | reverse complement strand
CTGAAGGGGGAGTCTGGCGCCAGAAGCGAGAGTCTGGCGCCAGAAGGGGGAGTCTGGCGCCAGAAGGGGGAGTTTGGTGCCTGAAGGGGGAGTCTGGCGCCAGAAGGGGGAGTCTGGCGCCTGAAGGGGGAGTCTGGCGCCAGAAGGGGGAGTCGGCTACCAGAAAGATATTTTCCTTCAATGTGTGGATTGTCAAAGCAGAAAAACAGCCTTACAATAGACTTCTACCATATATACCTGGTCGGTTTGGCATAATGGTAGTCTGATCGTCGACTGATGGTTTCCCCTCGTATCTGGAAGTCCTGACAGAAAGTCTGTCAGTCGATGGTCAGCTCCCTTCCCCTTCTCTTTCCTTCCATTCCCTTTCCCTTCTCTTACCTTCCCTTCTCTTCCCTTCCCTTCTCTTCCCTTTCTTTCCCTTCTCTTCCCTTACTTTCCCATCCCTTCCCTTCCACTTCTCTTTCCTGCCCCTTTTCTTTCCTTCATTTCTCTTCCCTTCCTTTCCCTTCCCCTTGTCTTCCATTTCCTTCCCATCTCTTCCCTTCCTTTCCCTTCCTTCTCTTCCCCTTCTCTTCCCTTCCCTTCCCTTCCCTTCCCTTCCCCTTCTCTTCCCTCCCTTTCCCTTGTCTTCCCTTCCCTTCCCATTCTTTTCCCTTGGTTGAAAGACAGTGGACAAACGGTCTCTATCCATACCTGATTGTCTTTATAAAACAATCGTTTGCCTTGGTAAAATCCAGACACTTGACCAGACAGCCCCGTGGCACTTTCACTTTCTTTTGGCACTTGGCACCCGAAGACACACAACGGGAGCTTGGGGAAGAACCTTCTTCGGGGAAAAAAAAAAAAAACCTCTTCGTTTGGTCTCAGGAGTCGGAGAGCCTCTTGAATGGAACTTGGGGAAGAGCCTTCTTCGGGAGAGAGAAAAAAAACTCTTCGTTGGGTCTCAGGAGTCGGAGAGCCTCTTGAATGGAGCTTAGGGAAGAACTTTCTTCGGGAGAAAAAAAAAAAAACTCTTCGTTTGGTCTCAGGAGTCGGAGAGCCTCTAGAATGGAGCTTGGGGAAGAACCTTCTTCGGGAGAAAAAATATTCGTTTGGTCTCAGGACTCAGGAGTCAGAGAGCCTCTTGAATGGAGCTTGGGGAAGAACCTTCTTCGAGAGAAAAAAAATCTCTTCGTTTGGTCTTAGAAGTCGAAGAGCCTTTTGAATGGAACTTGAGGAAGAACCTTCTTCGGAGAAAAAAAAACTTCGTTTGGTCTCAGGAGTCGGAAAGCCTCTTGAATGGAGCTTAGGGAAGAACCTTCTTCGGGAGAAAAAAAGATCTCTTCGTTTGGTCTTAGAAGTCGGAGAGCCTTTTGAATGGAACTTGAGGAAGAACCTTCTTCGGAGAAAAAAAAAACTTCGTTTGGTCTCAGGAGTCGAAGAGACTCTTGCATAGAGCTTAGGGAAGAACCTTCTTCGGGAGAGAGAGAGAAAAAAAAAAACTCTTCGTTTGGTCTCAGGAGTCTGAGAACCTCTTGAATGGTCATGGTGGCCAAGCACCAGGAAGTGAATTTAGCCTAACCAGCGCTACGGCAGGTGTCTGTCTCGTCGTCTTGGCCAGCGTGACGGGAGTTAACGGGCCGTTTACTGAAGCAGCTGGTGGTGTAGACATGCCGCAGGAATACAGCTGCTCACAGAGGCGGTAAAGATACGGTGGAATCAGTTTTTTTTTCTTTTTTTGACACCGGGACTCTTCTGTCTTCGCCAGGCTATTATATTCACCCCCTAGGGACGCCCAAACCAAGTAACAACGTCCTGGTTGTCTGTCTTTTTCAATCTTGGTGACTTTTTAATCTTCCCTCCCTCCTCAACTTCCTCTTCAACTTCTTCGTCTTCCCCTTCCTCTTCCTCCTCATTCACTTATCCCCCCTCCCTTTATTCTCCTCACTTTCCCTCCTCTCCCCACCACCTTTTCTCCTCCTTCTCCCCTCCTCCTCCTCCTCCTTCTCCTTCTCCTCTCTCTACCTCTCTTCCTCCTCCTCATCTTCTTTCTCTCCCTCCCCCTCTCTCACCTCTGCCTATCCCCTCCTCCTCCTCCTTCTCTCTGTCCTCCTCCTCTCTCTTTCCCCCTCCTCCTCTCTCTCCCCCTCCCTGCCCTCCTCCCTCCTTTCCTTCCTTCCCTTCCTCCACCTGTCTCCTCATATCTCTGTTGTGCTTTCCTCTCCTCATTCCCTCCTCCTCCTCCTCCTCCTCCTACTACTACTACTACTACTACTACTACTACTACTACTACTACTACTACTACTACTACTTCTACTACTACTACTACTACTACTACTACTACTACTACTACTTCTACTACTACTACTACTACTACTACTACTACTACTACTACTACTACTACTACTACTACTACTACTACTACTTCTACTACTACTACTACTACTACTACTACTACTACTACTACTACTACTACAAATGCCATATATGCTCAGAGTACCTTTAATAGTCTTAGCCTGTTGCATTAAAAGATATCCACAATATAAATATCCTCATTTCGAGGTCTTCCTATAAAAACATATACATTTTTTCTGCAGTTAATTTTTTCATTTGTTGATTCTGTTTCCCTTGGTTTTATGGGTTTGTCTTTTTTATTAACATATTTGCACAGTTAACTAACCCTTCAGCTGAAAAAATTGTTAAGGCAGTTAGCAATATCTTAAAAAAGCAAAAACATTATGGAAAGATTTCGACATCTTGTAACTATTGATATTCAAAATAATTTGATCTGTATGTATGTATATATATATATATATATATATATATATATATATATATATATATATATATATATATACCAAGAACTTTCCCCCCCCTTATAAGGGAGATAGTCAAGTCAAAAGGTATATACCAACTCCCACCCATTACACCCCCATCCACCACCCTTTCCTCCCATCCCGCCCTCCCCCTCTCCCTCCCCCTCCCCTCCCCTCCCCCTCTTCCCTCCTTTTTCTCTCTCCTTCCTCTTCCCTCACCCTCCCCTCTCCCCCCTCTCCCCCACTCCAGGTGTCATATGACACACCCGTAAACGCTGTCGTTGCGCCACGACGTGACGACGTGTCGTGTGACGTCGTTGGTCATCGTGTGACGTCGCCGGTGATCGTGTGACGGAGCTGGTAGTCTTGGTGGTCAAAGCGTTTATCGGAGCTCGTCTATGTCATGGATCATATGACGTCTTCCCACGACGCGGGGAAGACGTTCGTGCGTGCGTGTGACGTGTGTGCGTGCGTGTGTGCGTGTGGCGTGTGTGCGTGTGGCGTGTGTGCGTGCGCGTGTGCGTGCGTGGAGGAAAGCTGCAAGAACGGGGTGAGAGCAAAGGAGAATATTGAGCATAATATGTGTGTGTGTGTGTGTTTGTTTGTGTGTGTGTGTGTGTGTGTGTGTGTGTGTGTGTGTGTGTGTGTGTGTGTGTGTGTGTGTAAGCACTTTTAGTTAAGGATGTACACATCTGTACGGTACACCTAAATAGCTCATTTACAAAACATATGGAGAAATACAAAGAGAATTATAAAAATAAGAGAAAATAAAGAAGTAAAAATAAATAAATAAATAAATAGATATATAAATAAAGAAGAAAATTGAGATTTGTCTTTGAAATGCAACAGACCGAAGAGTAAAATCCGTTACGGCCGTTACAAACTCACCCAAAGATCCGTTTCAACCGTTACGCATTCAAACCAGTTTGAAAATTCAAACTTCAGTCCTTAATACTGCAGCTTTGTCTTTGAAATTATAGTATTAGAAATAATACCAACAATAAAACATGTGATGAACAATTAATAATGAATATTAGTAATAAGATGATAATAATATTAAAATAATATTCGTTCTGGAAAACCTTTGCTTTAGTGGAAGTCGCCAAACTTTCTTTTAGGTAAAGAAACTTATCAAAATTACTCAGATTATTATTATTATTATAATTATTTCTTTATTTATTTTTCTTTATTTATTTTTATAGGAGGAGCCAAGAAGAGCCAAGAAAAGGAGGGAAGGAAGGGATGGTGAATGGGAGTGGAGTATGTGGGGATGAAATGGGTGGGAGTGGATTTATGCCTTTTGACTTTGGCTACCTCCCTTGTAAGGGGGAAAAAGCCCTTGGTATATGTATGTATTATTTTGCAGGTTTGTTATTCATTCTTTGGCTACCCCCCGTGTAAGGGGGAAAAGGCCTTTAGTATGTTATTCATTCTAGTTGTCGCCAGATGATTTTATTCCGTGGATGGAATCCCTAGCGCAATTGGTGAGAGGTCAATGAGGTTTTTGAATACCAGTGAGTACATTCATCATTTCCGTCGGCAAATAATTTTATTCAGTCTAACGATAGACGATTTATTCAGCTCCTGGCAGAACCTCAGTGTGAAGAGTCTGACGACCAGAAGCTGTCTTGTCTTCGTTTCCATGATGTCTTTGGATTTTTTTTTTCAAAGCCAGAAGATTTGATTCATCAAACTAACGATAGACGATTTATTCAGCTCTTGGAAGAACCTCAGTCTGAAGACCAGAAGCTGTCTCGACTTCGTTTCCATGATACCTCTGGATTTTCTTCTTCTTTTTCAAAGCCAGAAGACTTTGATTCATCAAACTAACGATAGACGATTTATTCAGCTCCTGGAAGAACCTCAGTCTGAAGAATGACCAGAAGCTGTCTCGAATTCGTTTCCATGATGTCTTTGGATTTTTTTCTTCTTCAAAGCCAGAAGACTTTGATTCAGCTTATGGTGCAGAAGCGTCTGTGATGCTTGAGCATCGCCCTCGACCCCTCCCGGAGGCAGGAAGGAGACGATCTCTCACTTCGTGGAGGTCCTACTCGAACCCTCTTTAGCGTCTTCCTCTTCCGCTCCCCTCGAGTCTTAGGGTTTCTTCAGCGTCTTCTGCACCTGTTCTTCATCCTCATCCTCTTCCTGTTCCTCCTCTTCCTCCTCCTCCTTCTCACCCTTGTCACCCATGTCATCCTTCTTATCCTTTTCATACTCTTCCTCATCCTCATCCTCATCCTCATTTTCCGCCTCCTTCCCCTCCTTCTCATTCTTTGCATCCTTGTCATCTTTGTCATCCTTCATATCCTTTTCATCTTCTTCCTCCTCCTCCTCCTCTCCTTCATCCTTATCCTCCTCCTCCTCTTCCTCCACTTCCTTTCCCTCTTCCTTACTCTCATCTTCCCTTTCTATGCACCCACGCGCGCGCGCACACACACACACACACACACACACACACACACACACACACACACACACACACACACACACACACACACACACACACACACACACACACACACACACACACACACACACACACACACACGACTCGGTGGCGCGGTTGGTAGAGTCTCAGACTCAGTACGGGGGTGCCGGCGGTACCTGATTCGAATCCTGCCCAGGGCTGAAATTATTTCAGTATCGCTGCTCTTCGAGTCGTTACTCCAACTCTCGTGGGTGGGGAGTTGGGTGTATGTGTGCGTGTAAGGTCATAGATAGGTCATAAGAGCTCTGAGCTCTCTTCCGGGAGGGAAATGGCTGTCGATCACGAGTCCAACACGTGATCCAAAGACCAAGGTGAATCACACACAAACACAAGCACGCACGCACGCACGACTCAATGGCGCAGTGGCAGAATTCCCGGCCGCCACTACGGCGGTCCTGGTTCGAATCCCGCCCAGGGCTGAAATAGTTTCAGTATCGTTGCGCTGCGAGTCGTTACTCTAACTTTCGTGGGTGGGGAGTTGGTTGTGTGTGTGCGTTTAAGGTCACAACGTTACCCAAAGATCGGTCATATGAACTCTGAGCTTTCTTTCGGGAAGTAAATAGCTGTCGATCACGAGTCCAAACACGTGATCTAAGACCATGGTGAATCACACACACACACACACACACACACACACACACACACACACACACACACACACACACACACACACACACACGACTCGGTGGCGCAATGGTAGATTTCCCAGCCACCACCACCGCGGCCCGGGTTCGAATCCCGCCCAGGGCTGAAATAATTTCAGTATCGCTGCGCTGCGAGTCTTTACTCCAACTCTCGAGGGCGAGGATTTGGGTGTGTGTGTGGGTGTGTGTGTAAGATCACAGCACTACCCATAGAAATGTCAAATGAACTCTGAGCTCTCTTCCGGTAGGGAAATAGCTGTCGATCCAAACTTGTGTTCAAAGACCATGGTGAATCACACACACACACACACACACACACACACACACACACACACACACACACACACACACACACACACACACAGGATTTGATGCTGACGTTCAGCTAAGTACCGGAGACTCTCTTCATGTGGTCCACTTCGTTGAAGGACCCTGAGGAACGTTTGGTTCTTGTTTGCCCCTGTCGCCAGGCCCCAGTCATAATATCACGACTCTCGTCAAATGTCGTGAATTTGAAAAGCTACAAGGCAACTTCGCTTACAGTATTCTAGACTTCCCTAAGTCTACAAATCAACATTGTGTCTAATATTCGAATAGGTTAACCTCTCTTAGTTCGTCATTCAGCTTCTCAGTTTGTGGAGATTCGAAAAAATAAATTATTGTAAACGAAGTCGTTTCTGCTCAAACGAACTCATTTGAGTCGCGTATGTGTGTGACCGGATCTTTAGAGTCCGACGGAGTCTTCGGACACTCGAGCAAGTGTCGGAGGAGGACCTTCCACGTCAAGTTCCCGAAGACGAAGGTTCAAGTCTGTCGCCAGGTCGCCCTTGACCTCGGAGGGTGGACTTGAGGACGGGCCACCCAAGGGCTCCTGTAGGAGGACCTCTCTTCCTGATCGCGCCTTTGGACGTCCTTGGTCGTTCTTGTAAGAGAACCTCCCGAAGAGGTGGTCGAGGACACGACCCCGGGGGTGCTTGACCAAGTGTCACCTTGCCCACGCCCCATGGGGAGTCGATGTATGTCACTAATCCCCTCCTGAAGACCTTCTTCTAGGGATTCCAAAAGGAAATAGGCAAAAATTGGTTTATCTAAGGAGTGGTCAACGAATGGAACAGACTTAGTAACCACGTAGTGAGCGCTGGAACTATCGGTTGTTTTAAGAAAATGTTAAACAACTTTATGGATGGGGATGATAGGTGGTCATGGGCATGGAACTACCTAGTGTAGGTCTTATGGTCTCTTGTAGGCTCCTTCATCCTAATGTTCTTATGATCCAGGACGAAGTCAAAGGCCTACGAAAGGGTCGTGGAAGGATCCTCTACGGAACTCCAGAGATCCTCTCTCTCTCTCTCTCTCTCTCTCTCTCTCTCTCTCTCTCTCTCTCTCTCTCTCTCTCTCTCTCTCTCTCTCTCTCACACACACACACACACACACACACACACACACACACACACACACACACACACACACACATATTCAAAGAAGTATATATAAAAAATGTTGAGGTAATGGAAAGGGCAGCGACTAGATTGACCCCTAACCTGTGAAGAGGTCAAATGAGGAGAAATTAGAAACTGGGATTGCCCACATTGGAAGAACGAAGAGAAAGAGATGACGTGATTGTTATCTTTGGAAGGGAAATGAAAGAACATAAGAGAACATTGCAGTGAACGGATAAATTAATAAATAAGTACATAAATAAATAAATGAAAATTAAGACAAGACTGCTTGAAAGATCAGAAGTATCAGTTTCTGGAACAAATGATTCAGGTGGACAACGTAAATGAATTTCAGGTTACAAATGATGAATGGGGATGCAGAGGCGGGATTTCATGAATAATTTCAGCTCCATATAAGTACATACGCACACGCGCGCACACGTTCACATACGTTCGGACACACACATGCGCGCGCACACACACACACACACACACACACACACACACACACACACACACACACACACACACACACACACACACACACACACACACACACACACACACACACACACACACACACACACACACACACACACACACACGTACACGCACACTATATGTCATATAAGCAATGTGTATGTATGTGTGCTTCCGCGGGTGCATGCGTGTGAAACATATAATGAAATACGAAATTCAAACTGACCAGAATCAGGTAGCATAATCTCACGTATAATCGTTTATTTTTTTCCTGAACATAGAGGAGAGCAAAGTGGTCGTTAACAAAGCAGCGAAATGAGAACGAACCGGTTAAGGAAGCTGGAGAACAATAGAGAGACAAAACAAAGAGAAGGAGATGGGTCCATGGGATAGGGCAAACCAGGTCAACATGTGTGTAAAAAAAAAAAAAAAAAAAAAAAAAAAAAAAATTAATTGATAATGGGATAAGACAGACCAGGTCAACGTATGTGTAGAAAAAAAGTAACTAATAACGCCCCTTTCGTAAGATGCATTAATGTTTCACCTGAATTAAATCGCCTGTGACATTAACCAGAATAAAAGAAGTCAGGCCATAGTAATGACGGAGTAGCTCACATTTCGAAAGACTAGGGGATATGGGAACATACCCCAGGAGGCACTACACTTCCAACCAACCCGTCACCACTGTCCTGTGTTCTTGAGCAAGTTAGCCATCGGCGAGATCGAAAACAACGCTGCACGCAAAACAAGGTGACCCTAGCACGTATGTGACCTAAGCTTGAATTCAGTGGCCACTGGTGTCACGTGACCTAGCTGTCCTAACACCCAGGGCAAGGGTGACTTCTGGTCGTAGCGAGGCATTGGGGGGAGGGGGCGTCCTTTAACTGAATAAAATCACCTGACGGCAGCTACGTATTTGGCTATGCCACACCTTTAAAAACCCGGATGTCCCCCAATGTGGTGATATCATACAATTGTTATCTCTGAAAAATAAATTCCCATTCAGCTGAAAAAGCATAAAACCTTGATTTAGAACCACTTCAAAAGAACAAGACATCAATGAAAAATAAAAAACAAAATAAATTGAATAATTTTTTTTTTTTTTTTTTTTACACAGACTTCCTCAGTTGCCCTTAATTGCCCCCGTTAAAATTCCTATAGCCCCACGTTGAGAAGCATTGTAGACCTACAAATTAACATTTATTGATTCACTGTTTACCTTTATGTCATGACTGCTTTGGTAAGTTAATATTTTTTTTGTAAACATCATCCAAAACAATGATTTAATGCAACGTTTACCAACCTGGGGTGCTGAAATCAATTATAGGGGGTGCTGGGAAGTGATGCACACAAAAATCACATCAATATATGTATCATTGATTACCTAGTTGTGCATATTTGACTTTTTCCATGCTATTTTATTTCTCAAGGGTGTTCTTATTTCTTCTACAAACAGTATTGTCAATTTGTTTCAGTTCTAAGGAACCAAGAAAATAAATCGTCAAGCAGTACACATCACTTTCTTTTATCCTTCTGATAACAAGATAGGGGTGTTGGACTGCTTAGACATGACAACACGGGGTGCTATGGATGGAAAAGGTTGGGAAACGCTGATTTAATGTACTCGTGTCACAAACGATGGAAAGTAGTTGCAGAAACGGGTGTGCATATCCCGTAGAGTTGCAATATTTTGGACGTTCTTGTGAAGGGGTGACTACATTTTTTAGAGCTCTTGCGAGGCTAACGGAACGGGTTGGGAAAGACCTTAGATCCTCTGTGGACTCCCGTGGATCTTTGAGTTGACTTGACTTTTTGGTTAGATCAGCTGGTACTTGCGTCCTATTCCTGATCATGTGAAAGGAGAAATATATTTCTTATTATATGATCTTACGGTAAAAAGATATAATAACTAGTGGAAATGTGTCTCAACATTAGTTCTATGATTAGGTTCTACACGTGTGTGCGTGTGTGTGTGCCTGTACCTACCTGTTCGCGTGTGTGAGTTTGCGTATGTGCGTGTGTTCATGTGCATGCGTCTGCGTGCGCGTATGTCTGCATGTGCGTGTGTGCGTATGTGTGTGTATACACACCTGTGTGCGCGTGTCCGCGCACGTGTGTGTGTGTGTGTGTGTGTGTGTGTGTGTATGTATGTATGTATGTATGTGTGTGTGTGTATCTGTGTGCACACCTGTGTGTGCTTGCGTGTTTGTGCGCGTGTGTCCGTGTGTTTGTGTGTGTGAGTGTGTGTGTGTGTGTGTGTGTGTGTGTGTGTGCTCATGCGCGCGCGTGAGTGCGTTTGTGTATGTGCAGTTGCGCATGTGCTTGTTTGGACGCTTGCTTGTTTGCGCATGTGCTTGTGCGTTTGTACATGTACGTGTACACGTATGTGTTCATGAGCCTGTGCTTGTGCGTGTTTGCACATGTGCGTATGCACGTGTGCGTTTGTGCGTTCATGCACCTGTACTTGTGCATCTGTTGGCGTACGTGGGTTGCGCGTGCGTGGGCATTGAATCTCTGGGTAGATTTTTGGGCTTTCTGCCTCTGGCGTCAACACTTGAGTCCTCTCGAAGTGACATCCGTAGGAGGCCTCGTGGGCCAGATGGTGGCCCAATCGGAGCCATTGGCCAAAATGACCCGAAAGTCTCCCAGGTACGTGAACGAAATCGTCAGGTCGGCCGATTTGGCCCAGAGGGAGAGATTCGTGTAAAAAGGTCTGTGAGGTACGTGAGAGGAGCCTGGACACAAGGATGCTTTTCCACGCCTACTACCCGCACCTTCTAAGTGTTCTCCAAGTACCATCAGCAAGAGGTTTTGTGGACCTCGACCAGTAGGTGAAATAGTGGCCCAGAGTCAGTGGTCTAAATGAGCCGAAGATCTGAGCCTCAACTGTGGCAAGATTGGACAAAAAAAAAAAAAAAAAAAAAAAAGAGCCGAAAATCTGAGCCTCAACTGTGGCTAGATTGAAAAAAAAAACGCGAGTTTTCGGGTCATTTTGGTCACTGGCTCCGATTGGCCCATTGTGTTACCCACAGGTGGAGGACCACGAGGGCTCCTAGAGATATCAACTGGAAGTCACTCAGGCCAAAGGTTACGGGCGGTAGAGGCGGAAAGAGGAAAATGCAACCAGTCTTAACTTTGGTTGGGCCTCACGCACACGCCCATGGGCTGAATTTATAAAAGAACCTAACCCTCAAAATGGCGGAAATTTTACCTAAATCCCTATGCAAGGTTATACACAACAGTAAGTACGATTACAAGTTATTTGGAAATTCGTTAACAAAAATGGATAGCGGAAAGGATCTCTGCGTAATTATCAGTAACGATTTCAAATCATCTAAACAGTGTATTTCAGCCTTTGAGAAAGCAAATAAGATTCTAGGACTGATTGCGCGATATTTTGACTACAAAAGTCCAGCTCTCAACAAGCTATATAAATCGTTAGTTCGTCCACATTTGGAATATGCTGTTTCCGTATGGTCACCGAATCTCATTAAAGACATTGACAGATTGAAAAAAGTACAACGGCGAGCCACAAAACTGATTCCAAATATAAAAAATGAATCGTACGAAAATCGACTAAAACATATGAATCTGTTTTCCCTGGAAAAAAAAGACATTGACAGACTGGAAAAAGTACAACGGCGAGCCACAAAACTGATTCCAAATATAAACAATAAATCATACGAAAATCGACTAAAACATATGAATCTGTTTTCCCTAAAAAAGCGTAGACTCAGAGGTGACTTGATACAGGTCTTTAATGGTCTCAAACTGTTAGGAAAGAGATTTAATTTGGAAGTGGGTAGAAACAACTTCACCGACCGTGTAGTTAATGAATGGAATAAAATTCCTGCAGAGGCAGTGCAATGTAGTTCAGTTCGAAGCTTTAAGATTCGTTTCGATCAGGGGTTCCCAAACTTTTCAGCTCATCGACCCCCTAGTAAAGTTTAAGATTTTCTATAGACCCTCGAATTATGTCAGTTTATTATTATTATTGGTGTTATTGTTATTAACGCTAGTGATATTATTATTATATATTCTTTATTATATTACTATAATATTCAAGCCAGTAATATTACACAAGCTCATCTTGATGCTCATACACGATGTGGTTGTGTGTATGTGAGATTCTCCCTACATGCACAGAATGGGGAGGATTTTCGACTCAGAGTGAACTGACATGGTTTTTCTTTAAGTTTAGATATTGGTTGGTTGATTATTCTCACTCTTTCAGCACGAGAAGAAAACAGGATCATTTCATGCTATCCATTTAATTTTAAAGACTGCCTTTCGACCCCATAGTAATTTACTGACCCCTTTCGACCCCCTAGCAATCTACTGACCCCTTTTCGACCCCCTAGCAATCTACTGACCCCTTGGCTATTTGTCGACCCCTTGGATGGTCTCATCGACCGATATCGACACTTTGTGAACCCCTTGTTTAGATAAACATCTAAGCATGATGCTGTAATGACTGCCATTTATTTTATTTGTTTATTGCCTGCTTATTTGCTTGATTTTCATTTGATATTAACTGTCAGTTTATTATCTACTATTTACCTGTTTATTATTTAACTATACCTATGCATTTTTTTATTATTATAATTTATGTTTTTTCGCATCCGACCTAGTTATGGACCAAAAGGTCTCCTGTCGGCATGCTCCGCCTTTGTAATCCTTTGTTATGTCTAGATTCTAGACGTGCGTGTGTGTGTGTGCCTGTACCTACCTGCACGCGTGTGTGAGTTTGCGTATGTGCGTGTGTTCATGTGGGGTTGGAATCTTTTATAAACTCTGACCCAGACTCCTCATATGCACCTCACAGTGCTGTGTGTACCGCTGTCTCTCACTAGGGCAAGTTTGGGCCAAATCGGCCGACCAGATCCGGGTCAAAAATTTACCCCCTTTGGGATTTACGGGTCATTTAGGTCACTGGCTCCGATTGGCTGGGAGCTACTCTCCATTTTCTTTCTCAAAATTCATCAAAGGAACAAGAAAAAAGTTGTCTTGTTGAAAAAATAATACCTTGGTTTTATTTCTATATACAATTGACATATTTACACGTCTTGATATATTCTCACAAGTACATAGGTACCTTCTGTAAAAAGAAGCATACATTTCCCTCACGTGATGCAAGTGCTTTGGTCTTTTCAATTATTGGAAAGAGGGTAAGAAAAAAAATACACAGGGCTCGTCTGGCCCAGGTGAGAGAGAGAGAGAAAAAAAAGAAGGATCCCTTGGTTGGCAACACTTGTCATCCATTAGGGGAGAAATGCCACAACGACACTCGCAAAGCCAGACAACCCCGAAGTGATTGGTGGGATGGATGAAGAACCTTGGGAGGGAGGGAGGGAGGATGGGATGACTTGTTGACATGAGGATGTGGGAACCTTTTGGAATTAGGATAACTTCGGCTCCCGTCCGTCTCTCACACCAGTTGAGGCTTCAGGTCTGGAGTAAAATCATTCTTAGGAAGGCGGTGATTGTCATGGGAGAGAGTCTTCTGGAACTGGCTGAAGGGATCCAGGAGCTTCTGGGTGTCCTCGGTGGGTGAGAGGCAAACATACGTAGTGTCACTCTTGAGGGTCTACGGGGGACTGGGTGAACAGTTACAAAGAGGGTCTCAATGGATGACTGATGATAGGTTCTGTCTGCAACAGCGTACCGGAGTGTGTGGCTGTGAATAGGAGGGAGGGGGAAGGGGGGGGATTCTCCTTCCTATAAGGGAGGGGGGGAGGGTTTGATTTAGGTCTTAAACATAGATACAAAGACCGAGGCTGCCAAGAAACCAAGCGGATCATTGTGATCGAATTGTACACAAAAAATTGTCAATGTCAGAGAGAAACTGTACCTCTGTAATACGTCCCCTTCCCTCCCCTCTAGCTACAAATTAAGTAGTTTAACATTAGAGTAAAAAAACTGTCAATTACATGTCCGAAATGGCGTGAAAAATATCACGATTTTTTTCTTAATCAAGAGAATACCCGAGGGAATTTTTTTTTTCCTTTACATAGTTATTAAATGATACTTTTTTAAATATTAATAAAAAGGTGAAACCTCTGAGATCCTGATATCGAATTCCTGATTTTTCTTCTTTTTTTTTTTTACATCTGTATTGTGCGTATGTGCGTGCACGCCCTTGTGCAGCTTTACTCAAAGCACTACACAACGCCAAACATACCAGTAATGTATAAAAATGGGGTGACATGACATGCATACAAATAGGAAGGTACAGGGAAGGGGGTTGGGGGTTGTGTATGGTGAATTATTGACATAATAAATATATATATACACTTGTGTACATGTATATATATTTATCAAAGCATTTCTCATCACCAAATCTTTCACAACAAAGGACTTGAAGTAAATCTGAACATCATGATGATTAAGTACAACGCAACCCAGAGTAGTTGCCCTAATCTTTCACCACTTTCTCTTCACACTTAAACATCATCATCATCCACTTTGCCATCATCGCCACCGTCATCTGGCAGTATAGTTTGCGCATGACGTCATCCACTTAACGGTGACGTCACTAAGTAGCTTGGCACTAGATTGGAACAGTGACGTGGTAGACGCGTAGCGCTAAGTCCTCTGCTCGGAGTGGGTAGAAGAGCTGGTGCAGGAGGTCGCTTCCTGGTCCTCCTCCTCTTCGGGTTGTACTTCGTGTTGGGGTCTTCTCTATCGATCTCAGCTCGACTGCAAGGGCCCTGGGACTTAGCAACAATGAAGTCATCTTTGGCTCTGTGTTCTCAAGGTTCCCGTTGCAAATCAGCTGATTGGCGGGTCCCCCCCCACCCTTCATCCTCCCCAGCCCGCACCAGCTGCCAGAGGGTGCAGATGGGAGGTCAGGTGGGTGGGTGGGTGATCATGAAGACTTTCGTATCACTCGCTTATGTTTTTCTGTTTAATTCCAACCACTAAATAGTCAAATAAACACGAGCACTGTCGCCACTCACGCCAACTTTGTCACTTATAATCAAATTCTTCAACAATAAATAAATAACATCCAGGCACGATCTAAATTAAAAAAAACATCTTTGGGTAGGAGTAGGACTAAACGAATAGGACTAAAGAAGTGGCTTGCTCACTTCACAACATTTCAAAGAAAAGAAGTTTCAGTAGTCACAGTGGTAGTAACAGTAGTGCAATAGTAGTAGTAGTAGTAGTAGTTGCGAAAGCAGCATAGAACTGCTTTACCCGCTTGCAGGCACCAACTTCAAGAAAGTTATGGAGAGCGAAGAAAAAAAAAAAAAAAATCGAGTCACATGTTGCAATGCAACTTGCGCGAGAGACAGTGAATAGATTCTTTTGGCGTCCACGAATTAACTTAATGACAATAATTAAAAATAACTAGTCCTGTATTTTTTTTAAGTCGACCGCTAGACCTCCGTCGCGATGTAGCTGTCATCGTCATAGTGCTCCTCGATAACGTAGACACTCGAGGGTGTGGTGCACGTCGAAGGGCTGCACGTTGAGGATAACGTGTGCGTCGAATTGTGCACATCGTTGTTGTTATTCGAGGAGGAGGTGGAGGAGGAGGAGGAGGACACAACACCTCCTCCGAGGCCGACACTGCCCGGCCGCTTGCTGTATACTTCACTGTGGAGGAAGAGACAGAGGAGGTAAGTTGGAGCGTTCGCGTACAAAGCATCAACTGTATATGAATTTTGTGGGACAATTTCATTGTCAATATACTCAAAATTTATCATAAACAGTAAAAGTACATCCGGGACCTGAAGTTAAATTATCAGTCTGTTCAGAAGGGGTTAACTGTGTGTGTGTGTGTGTGTGTGTGTGTGTGTGTGTGTGTGTGTGTGTGTGTGTGTGTGTGTGTGTGTGTGTGTGTGTGTGTGTGTGTGTGTGTGTGTGTGTGTGTGTGTGTGTGTGTGTGTGTGTGTGTGTGTGTGTGTGTGTGTGTGTGTGTGTGTGTGTGTGTGTGTGTGTGTGTGTGTGTGTGTGTGCGTGTGTGTGTGTGTGTGTGTGTGTGTGTGTGTGTGTGTGTGTGTGTGTGTGTGTGTGTGTGTGTGTGTGTGTGTGTGTGTGTGTGTGTGTGTGTGTGTGTGTGTGTGTGTGTGTGTGTGTGTGTGTGACCCTAAAATATTGGTGGCTTGTGCACGGTTCCTTCAGGTCTCGAGCGTCCAAAAGGTCTAATTACACTTACCTATTACTTTGCGACCTGGGCATATTATGATGGTCGACTGGTTTGCAGACTGCAGTCATACCAGAGTTCACAGAAACAAAGTCATGGGGAGAAGGTCCCCTGGGATGTGGGGTCGTTGCGCCACACAGGCTCTCGAGGTCCTTTTCGAGCTTCTCCGCCAAGGAGAGACGCGAGACGTCCGTGTTGAGTGTCTTGGTGCTCCGGGTAGCCACGATGCTGTAGGTCTTCTCGCAGGACTTGTAGTCAGGTTCCGGGTGGTAGGCAGTATGGAGATGCTGGTGATGTTGCTGTTGTTGGTGTAACTGCTGACCGGATTTCGTGTTGAGAGGCTTGCACGGGTAATCCAACGAATTGAAGATCATGTTCCCCTCAATCGTCTTGCAGTTGTTGACAGAGTTGACGGCGTTGTGCACCATGTTCTGTTCGTTCTGCCGACGGGCTTCCTCGTCTTCGCGGGCCCTATCCTGCCGACGCCGGCGTTTCATACACACGATGACGATGGCAGAGATGACGGCCAGGAGGGGCACGGCGACCGAGAACGTGACGATAAGGACGACCTGAGCGGCGGACATGGGTCCTGCAGATTCTGTGTGGCCTCCGGAGACGAGCTGCGGGTTGACGTCACACCGGAGACCCATAATACCTGGAGGACAGGTACACTGGTACCCGGCGAACCGCCGATCCGTGATCGTGCAAGTGCCACCGTTGTGGCACGGGTTGGACGCGCAGGGGTTAAGGTCCACCTTCCGGTTACAGTACTCGCCCTCGAAGCCCGAAGTACACTCGCACTTGAAGCTGTTCACGAGGTCGATGCAACGACCGCCGTTGGCACAAGGCCGCGTGGCACAGTCGTCCACGTTGTCTTGGCACAACTCGCCGACGAAACCGGCGCGGCACTGGCACGTGAAGGAGTTGGTTCCATCGATACATGTGCCACCGTTGAAGCATGGTTGGTGGGCACAATGATCTACTTTGGTCTCACACCTGTGACCCATGAACCCGACTGGGCAGACACACTTGAAGCCATCGTGTTGGTCTACACAGGAGGCACCGTTCAGACACGGGGACGAGGCACACTCGTTCTTGGCACGCTCGCAATTGGGGCCTTCGAAACCCGAGGGACATCGGCACTCGTAGCCGTCACTGAGGTCCAGGCACGTGGCACCGTTCAGACAAGGCCGGTCGCTGCAGGTCTTCCCGGTAATCTCGCAGTACTGACCCCGGTACCCCATGGGGCACTGGCACACGAAGGTGCTGTTCCCGCTCTCCAGACACGTTCCGCCGTTCTTGCACGGCTCGTTGGCGCAGTTGTCGTTCACGATCTCGCAGTTCGTTCCCGAGAAGCCTGCCGGACACTGACAGGAGTACGACCCCGGTTCGGTGTTGAAGCAGGTAGCGCCGTTCATGCACGGGCGGTGGTTGGTGCAGTAGTTCAGGTCCTGGTTGCAGAAGAGACCTCCCCATCCTTCGTCGCAGTTGCATTTGAACGGTTTGTCGCAGGTTCCGTGGAAGCACCCGGGGTACACCTTACACTCGTCACACCTCGCTCCCTGCCAACCTCGCTTGCACCTGAAGAGAGCAAAGGAAAAAAACACCTCAGTCACAAAGAACACCTGTACCTACTCCATTATATACATAAACAAGCCATAACAAAGGATTGTTACAATAATAAATAAAACTTCCTGTTAACCCCGCCCCACTCCATCCTCACCACAATAACTCTTCTCCATTAGATCGGAGCTAGTATATATATACATATAACTTTAAATTTATCTATGCCTTATCACAAATCATACCTATACTCTTCTTCAATTTCCAAAGGATCCACAAACCCAATATGGCTACTTCGTCACAGGAAAATATTAAATAATCAACCTCCTTCCTTCCTACCCAACCCATCCTACCAGTTCCCCCTCCCTAAGCATACCCCCTCCCCTCCCCCTCACAACGCTGTTCAGTACTTAGGACCCCCGTGGAGAACTTAATGGTGGAAGAAGAGAATCTGCGTCACAAGAAGACTTAGACTGAGAACGATAGTGGATGACTGACAGCAATCCATAAGTGAGCCTGATGGCGTCATCGGGTCCCTATTGCTTACCTTCGCCCTCCAGTACATTGCCCTGGGAACCGTTCCCCCCAGTTCAATAAATTCATTTGATGTCTGCCATATGAGGAGAGAGAGGGGGAGGGGGGGGGAAGATGCACAAAGTGAAAGTCAAAATAGTCCACTTAAGCTTTACAGGACCTACCAACCCAACCCAACCTACAGCCAGCCTAGACCAAGCCAGTCCCAGCCCCCATCCGCCACCAGCGGAAGTGACATACAACCCGGGACTCGCCTTACACAGCCCCCAACCCTTCCCCTTACCCATACTACCGCCCAACCTTGTTTCAAAACCCTTCGGCCACACCCTTTGTTTCTGCACTACCGCGAGCGATGACATACGAAACAGCCTGTCCTTACACTTTGCTTTCCAATAATCATGGTACGAACCAAGAGATAAAGCCCATAGGCTGAACGAAACGCTCGGGGGCGAAGAGGACCGGGGTGTCCAATGCTTATGGGGCATCGCTATGGTCATATCAATAAAATGTTCGGAACAGGAGAAGAGAGGGGGGAGGAGGGGACGGACAAGGGGAGAAGACCAAAGCTGTCATAAAGAGGGGAAGGAAAGGAAAGGTGAAAATGTAAAGCTCCAGACTGAAGAGAAAGGACCCACTTGCAAAGAATTGAAAGAATTACATGGGAAAACGCAACTGTGGAATCAGCTGACAGCAGACAAAGGCGGGCCGGTTGACGTCGACAATAGACCAAAAGAAAGAGAAGAAAAGTTTGACATGTAGAAGAAGAACAAGACAAAGAGAGAGAGAGAGAGAGAGAGAGAGAGAGAGAGAGAGAGAGAGAGCTAAATAACACCGGATAAATAAACCCGTATTAAGCGACGAAAGGCAAAATCCCAAAACAGTACAATGAGAATACCAAGATCCACCAAAGAGTACTAAGAGCAAAATGTCAAGACCTACCGAAGAAGATGTGTGTATGACAACGATAAATCCCAAGACAGAAGACCCCCTTATACCCCCAGAAAGAAACCATTAATGATAATAAATAATTCGGAGCGGTCATGGCGTTGCCTCGACTATAACGAGTCACAGGAGTTGAATGGCTACCTCTATCCCTACCTCGACCTTCTTTCCGCAGAGCCCATCTTCAGAAGCCCCTAAAGAAGCCTCCCTCACTCGCTCCCCAGGGGGGGTTGGGATGGCCCTAAACGCCTTGCGCCCACTTTACACCAAAAACATCCCCGGCCCCAGACACCCACGCCCTGTTAACATCCAGAACATGCCCATGGCTGAAACCCATGCCCGGACTACAAGAACAACATGCCCTCGCCTGGGAACTCGCGCCCGGTTGACAACTTTGTACACGACTACGCTGGAAATCCTACGCCCTAACATGACAGCCCACCCTTCGTCATGATAAGACAATTACATCGACAAGAAGGGTCCTACACCCGATACCTCCTTCAGCAGCCCAATACTCTAAGATTCCAGAGACCCTGGAAGGTATACCTTCCAGGCTAACCCCTAAAAGAATGTTGTTCTTGGGGGCGACGCGTTCGCCTGCCAGCCTACTCCCTCTTGTCTCGCCAAAGGTGAGAAGAACTTCTGCAGTACTTACTTGCACTCGTAGGGCTTCTCGCAGTGGCCATTCTCAGGATGGCATCCAGTCGCGCATACAGCTGTTGGGAAGACGAAGAAAGAACAAAGACCGTTACATTTTGTCGCCAAGGGATGAGGAAGAGGACAAAACTTACTCAAACGTTAATAGAAACCGAACCTTTAACCATGATATCACAAGGGCAAATCGGGGGAAGGGAGAGGGAGTTAATGACAACCCTCCCCCCCTTCTCCCCGCTTACGGGTGACAAAGAACAGGGACAAATGTACACTTACCAGTAACACAGTAATTGTCGGGACCCTGCCAACCGGGCAGGCAGACGACATAACCGGTGGCGTTGCAGACGTAGTGGCCGAAGTTATCGTCTCGCGGTCTGCACCACTTGCGACATCCTTCGCCGTAGTAGTTCTCCTTGCAGACGACCCGGAACGAGTACGAGAGGAACGAGTGGTTCGTGTGGTGGTCGTCGCTCGTCCAGGCCTCATCAAGGTCCAGCCATCGTTGGGTCATCAGTCGAGTAATGAGCACGGGACCTGAAAAGATCAGAGAGAAACGTCATTAATCACAAGAACGTAAGATTGAAGAAGACTGCAAAACACAAGAACATAAGAATGAGGGAGACTGCAAGAGACCATAAGGCCGATACTAGGCAGTTCCTTAGACATTCACATTTTTTTATAGTTAATTACCAACCACTACAGAATATACCCTCCCTTCCCCTCCAATAAAAGTCATCTGACGGGTCACGTGATGTACATGATAACAAGAGATCAATGGTTACGTTTGTCAATTTAATTCAAACTACTCGTTAGTTACCGCCACGATATTATGGGTAACGATAGCGCCTGGAACGTGTTACACACACACACACACACACACACACACACACACACACACACACACACACACACACACACACACACACGTCCTTTCACAATTTCTCACAAATGCACAGTTCCTCTCACAAAACCTCAGATGTATAACAAAACCACTTCAGGAGCTCA
This sequence comes from Oratosquilla oratoria, assembly GCF_046742065.1. Classification (NCBI taxonomy): domain Eukaryota; kingdom Metazoa; phylum Arthropoda; class Malacostraca; order Stomatopoda; family Squillidae; genus Oratosquilla; species Oratosquilla oratoria. The sequence goes on along the minus strand of NC_134783.1, from coordinate 49,570,836 downwards.
TTACGCCAGGAGGAGCTAAACTACGGCCGAAGGCATCACCGGTAGCTATTTGAGTCGAACTCTGATCTGCGTCCTTCGAATCGAGGCCGAAACAAACCCGCCACAGCGCCACATAACCTCTAGCCCCCCTGCATAACCATTACGAGTTTTGAGAGGGCGGGGGAGGAATTGCCGATTACCTCCTGCAGATGGCAGCATGCGCGCGCAGTTTACAAGCAGAGAACCCACATACCATCGCGTCGCTCCATCACGGCCTACCTGCTGAAGCACCGAACACTTCACGTAATTATGTAATACACACAGACACGCCCGTTGTCAACTTTGGGAGTTTATAACCAATTCTCGTTTCTCCACACAACCCCACAAAGACCAAAAACACCTTCGGCCGATCCTCCTCAACGCCGACACACGTACGAACGCACACACGACTCGCAGCGTCTCCCATGTGCACGGGCCCGCGTACACATACACACGTATACATATACATACACGCGCACATATCGAAGCATGATGCCTCAGCTTCCCACGGCCTCCTCCTCCTCCTCCCTCGCGCATCCACCCTCCCGTCTGTCGTGGCAAAACACAAGCGACATGACGCAACTGAAAAAGTAGTTTCCTTGACAGCGAGAGAGCACAGGACAGCAAGACCAACTGACAAAGTCGCTCAGGAGTCAGAACCTGAGAGGCTGCACCTTTGCGAGCTACCAGCAGGAAATTAAAAGCTGCTGCAGAAGCACTAAGAGCGGGTCAGGTCGGCTAGGCCAAGAGGTCATCTGTGCTTGCGGTGTAGTCTACCTGTAACCTCTCTCACAATCTTTGGAGTTGCTGCTGCTGCCTGACTGCTTGCAAGAATGCCCGGATCCTCTGACTACGTCATCGTTGTGGCCTGTGCATGTCACGAAGATTCCAGAGAGATGTCGCCAGGAGAGAGAGAGAGTACACCCACAATTACATTACTAGTTACTCCCACTACAACTACTAGTCCAACTAGGTATCACCTAATATATCCACGGAAACTACCACCCCACCCCATCCCCTCTCCATCACTTGGGAGTCCGAGTGGCCCATTTGTTTCAACTTCTGTTACCTGTCTGCCCAGCGGTCGCCCCTCATTCACACCTTGTCTGCCAGCCTGCCTACACCCGCCTGCCCCCTGTCTACTCCAACCAGCCCCCGGAAACACATGGCCCTACCAAACCGTCCACCTCCCAGGTCTTTTACTGAATCCCCGAGTCATGTTTATGTAGACCGTTAGCGAGTAATTGGCATTTACTTAAATAACCATAAGGTGTTTCAGCAAATAAACTGTATCAATAAGATGGGGTAACTGAATGCAAAAGAGAAGATTAGACTTTTGGTGGCAACTGTGTGAGAGTGTAATCACCCGGTACATATGAACACCCATGAAATCACGAAGTTGCCCAGCCAATGAGGAGACTCCTGTTTTACAAATCCTATTCTGACGTAATGGAGTCTCTTGGGTCGTAGGGGAGATTAACTTGTAGGCTTCGATCTACTACGGTACCTAAACGCACCCAACCATTCTCTTCACCATGACCAAACCTCACAACCCCACAACCGAACCTCTCGCCTTCTCCCATCACCCCAAAGTTGGAAAAGGGGTTGGGGGTTAAGTTAGTGGGTTTGAAAGAGTGGGGGGTGGGGGGAGACTTCAACCCACCAACTTAAAACCCCCGTTCACGGCAAATTGATGCCTCGAGTCTCCTTCTTAACACAGGAAATGACTTCAACCAGACTTTCTCACCCAGTAAGCGAGCGAGCGAGCGAACGAACGTGAACCATTGCTAATGCCAAAAGTCCTCGTAGCCAGTTTACCTTAACGAAACTGGTCCGAACAGTACACGAAGACATAACATACTCCAGACAAGCAGTACAAGAATCCTTCTGTTATAACAATGAATTGCCAGGAAAAAAAAGAAGCGCAAGGAAAAGACGGGTCGGCAACACCGGGAGAGGGAAAGAGGTGACCGGCGTATGGCATCACTCAGGGAACGGACGGATGGTGAGGAACTTATAGCGACTCCACCTCCTCCTCCTCCTCCTGGTCCACGTCCAACGCTCCTGGTTCCTCCTCCAGACCCCACTACAACTGCTACCCTTGCCTCGCTCCGAGCTGCTGCTCCTCCTCCTCTTCCTCTGACAGCAGCTGTTTTCTCAATACGGAGAGCAGTTCCCCCACATCTGCTCCTTCATACAACAGCTCAATAACGTCTTCACTCAACGAGCAGTACCTCCGTTTGGTCCTCATTCGCTTCTGAGCTGCTCATAGCCCGAAGGCAGCTTAATGCATGTCTTAATATTATAAGCTGCCATACACGGAAGGTAGAAGGAGGAGGAGGAGGAGGGGGGGGTCGGGGAGGAAGAGGAAGAACGAGGAGGTGGAGGTGGGGGAAGGTGTGCATGGGAAACTGAAGGCTTGCCCGTGCCTGAGGGCGAAGGCGAGGAAGAACGGCGCCCGAGGAGGAAGGAAGGGGAAGGGGGGAGGTCGAGGAGGAGAGGTGAAGATTAAGGAAAGGAAAGGGAGAAGGAAAGGAGAGTCAAGGGAGTGGAATGGGAGAGGAAAGGGAAGGAAGGGGGAAGGAGCAGGGTGAAGGCTAGGGAAAAGGGGATAGAGATGGAAATTGTGTGTAAAGACGGGAACGGGAGAGGTAAAAAAAAAAAAAAAAAAAAAGTGAAAGGAATGGGAAAGGGGAGGGAAAGGATAGTCCACTGTCAGGAATGGATGAACTAAGAATAGTCAAGTCATAAAAAAGGGGATGGGTGTGGGGGCTTCGTCTACAAGTGCACAGGTCTCGTCTCCACAAACACGACAGCCCCAAAAGTGGGCTGGCCCATCGGCGTCACCAATCCGCCGGCGCCGCCCAACGCCCACCTCGCCCATGACGCCAGCAGCCAAGCGAGCAAAGCCCCTTTAAAGGGTTCTAACTAACCACCCCACCCTTAACTAAGTACGCGCGAAAGGGCTACCACTAGGCACTAAACACTAGGCTATACACACTAAACGCCGTGACGAAACGGCCTAAGTGGTGCAGCGCGGCTTCATGGGGAAGGGACGCGATGGGAGGTGGAGGAGGAGAAGAGGGACATTTGGAAACCACTTCTCTTGCGGTCTTGGGGAGGCAAACGGTGGTCGGGGAAGGGTGGGATGGGATCCGGTGGGTGGAAAGAGTCCCCCCCATCCCCCCCATGCGCCTAATGTAGAGGACGGAAGCAATCAAAGAGACCAAGATAACTCAGGAAATTGTAATGGGGGGAATAATGTTTTTCTTTTCGGGGGTAAAGTGGTCCGCTGGGAAGTTTCATTGGGGGGAAGGGTACGGGGAAGGTGAAATATGTCAAGAGGAAACCCAGTGTAACAATGTTGCCAAAAATATAAACATAATAAAAAAGCCATTTCAACTTTTTGCTATACCGAGACACTAACGACACGGTATCAGTGAAACCTGTCATGTGTGTGTGCGCGCGCGCGCGCGCGAGGCGGTGGCAATTTTTACAGCCTTATCAAACCAGCCGATTGTATAAACGACAAAATACTATAAGCGACATGACAAACAAATGACGCCCGGGGAGACAGGCGTCTCTGTCACGTAGGACACAGTGTCTGCAGCATAACGACATCTTCCTCTTTCCCAAGAAAGTTCCCACCAAATCAGCTCGCTTCATCCATCCATCCACTCCACACCAATTGTGCAGAACCCGGACTGTAAGTACACCTAAAATACCTATACCTGTTGTATAACACGTCCCAAACTTCCATTCCAAGATTTAACCAAGTCCTATTGCAAATAGAGCAGAATGCTCCTTTCAGACAGGAGCCCCTGGCTAAGCTGGGTTACCTCTCCATTACCCCATGTCCGTCTCCGACCCCCCCCATCTTTCCTCCCCCTCCTACCCCCCCACCCAACCCCTCTACTCTTTCTTCACACCGCAACTGCCAACACCCACCCGACTCCCCTCGGCTGTCCTGACAACTCCTGGACAACACACTCAAGTAACACCAGGGTCCTGGAGGTCCAACTTCAAGGTGTCTTGCGTATCACGATAAGTACCAACTCCACCGAACTTTAAGGAACAGATACGAAGTACAGTTCGTTAGGTAATCTTCAGTTTCCCTCTAACGATGCATTTTCGGTGACGTCACTCATCGAATCACGTCAAAGAAACGTCATCAAACATTCTTGGCTTCCAGTCACCTTACCTGGAAGGCGAATTCTAACCACCCCCTTTCCAGGACATTGACTATTATTATATATCCTTATTAATGTCCAACGATTTTATTCATATCGGGCGGAACTGCTTCAACCAAGCCTGAGGAGCTTCGGCCATGACCTAAGGTCACATCTCAGCTGAATAAAATCCTCATCCTCGTGCTGAAGAGGTTGGCACTCCACGGAGCACCACACGAGGAACAGGGATGATCTCGATCATATCGAGAGGAACTAAGCCACAGTTAAGCCCAATGATATGCTACCGTCGGTGTTCCTTATCAGTGTGAGAAAACGCAGAGAAGGAATATATCTTCGCCTCAACCTCCCTCTCCCTTCTTTCTCTCCTTCACTATTTTCTCTCTTTCTCTTTCTTTCCATAGCCTCCTCTATTCTCTCTCTTACCCTATCCTCCCCCCTTCTCTCTCCCCCCTTTCTCCCGTCTCACCCTTCTGCCTCTCCCCCTTTCTCTCTCCCACCTCACCCTTCTGGGTCTCGAGCGCTACCGACATGGCCACCACAGACAACACTGAGCTACTCCTGCACCTTTCGTACCTACATACAACTAACACGATCAACCACCAAGCCCAGCGAGGATTATCCCATACCTTAAAGAACTGAGAAAGGCTCACATGTCCTCGATGCACATTTTAAATGGGAAGACATGGCAAGGGCGCGCACACAATGATACACAGCTCCACACACACACACACACACATTTCCAGGCTTCAAGTTTTAGCCCTATGCAGGGGTAGCTCGCTTATCCATTATGGGTTGTTTTTTAGCCCTAACCCAACTTGAATGGCCGGGGATGTAGAGCCTCGGTATATACGTCACGCTTGCTAAGTGCAACATGATCCCTTTCTTAACTTCACCTGGGGATTTGTATACCATTTCAAGAGCATGAAGCTCAAGGGTGTACGTTGTGAGAATATACATATTCACGGAAACGAGAGCTGGAACAGTATACATTCAACAATGGGATAAAATTACTTAGAGAAAAAAAATGTAAAGCATATGGAAAAGAGTTTAGACCATAGAAAGGGTTTTGCAGTAATGGGAAGGATATTTGGAGAGAGAGAGAGAGAGAGAGAGAGAGAGAGAGAGAGAGAGAGAGAGAGAGAGAGAGAGAGAGAGAGAGAGAGAGAGAGAGAAAGTCTCCAAAGCCGAAGTCAACATAACACGATAAACAAGAATGGAATGGTAGCAAGACCCGGCAAAGAAATTATGATAAAGTAACACAACTATTGTAGCTCCTGGTTTGAAGTATCCAGTCATTTAAGATCCAACACTCCAAAAAAGAGGAACTACCAGGATACGACTGGAAAGAAAAACCGTAGGAAGGTTCTGGAAGGAAAAGGGGTTTGGGGTGCAGGCGAGGAGAGGACATATGGGGAGAAGTTGGCAGAGGAATAGAAAACGGGCAAAGCAATGCAGAAAGGGACGGTAGGAGAGGGAAAGTGGGGGGGGAGGAGGAGGAGGGAGACTAAGCGGTTCTTGAACCACATATTAGCAGATGTGTTACTGATGGAAATGGCAAAATGTGTATGGAGGGAAGAGTAAATATAAGTAACGAAGATTAAGAATACACTTGTTGAAAAAAAATATATGGATGCGTGTAATACTTTAAGTGTTTCTTTAATTATCATTTCCAATTACTTTTGGAATTTCAAGTAAACGAAGAATAGGTGTCTATGGACTACTTATAGTGGGAACGAGTGTTTAGTTGGGTTGTTTATGACTGAGGAAAACCAAACTTGATTCAAGGACATTTGTAGTTCGTCTGGCTACATTTTAATAAACTTTACTGAATCTGCCGTTAGGTCATTTTATTAAGATAAATACCGTCCATAGTGACAGAGCTGAACTATGAGAGATCGGGATGTTTTATAGTATGCATCACGTTACTGTACGGTAAGTATGGTCTTAAGAGAAAGTCGATTTTCACGAAAAAAAAAATAAAAACGAAAAACATTATTTACCAAATTCGTGTGGGCATAACTATGATGAGAATTTCGAAAGCAAGAGAAAAATACGAAACGAGGGGCAAAGGAAAGAAAATATGCTTCGGTCGAGATGGTACTGGCACGTTGGAAGAAAGAGAACAAACATCGTGTTGGACACCATCCAGAGGGAAAGAAGGCAGAAGCGAAGCAGACACATTAAGTCGTGATGTTCAAGTATACTAAACGAGAATACACACTAACATGTACAAATGCCATCATGTATGGTGTTCATACATTCATACCTGTGTGTGTGTGTGTGTGTGTGTGTGTGTGTGTGTGTGTGTGCACGCAAATAATTGTAATTTCCCTGTCCAAGCCATTGAACATAAAAAAATAATGCCATATCAATTGGCCGAGTTGGAAGTAGATATTAAATTAGATTCATTGTTTCCCATACATAAGAGACAATGTACCAATATTAACTAAAGTATTTGCCATCGAAATCCCAGTGTGTGTGTGTGTGTGTGTGTGTGTGTGTTTGTACTCGTATACACAAACATACAGCCTACATGAATACTAGCATCTTATAAAGCTTACATGTATTATCCATGGCAGTCATATTGGGAACTAGAAAGCCTACATATAGAGAACTTACATTGAAAATGGACATTTCGAGATTGTGTTTGTGCGAGAGAGTGAAAGAGTGAGAGATTCTCTTTTAACAGTTTCAGTTGTTTTCCTTGCTAATCTATGAACCCTCATAGGAAACAAAAATGTTATAAAACATCCACCTAAAGTACAATTTTAACTGTCTCCTGAAATGCCCATCTAAGCTCAACCCGAGCAACAAACTATATGTGAATTTTGTTACTCTGTGTGTGTGTGTGTGTGTGTGTGTGTGTGTGTGTGTGTGTGTGTGTGTTTGTGTTTGAAAGTGCGTGTGATATGTTGTGTGACGTTTCTAAAGAATCCGTACCAGAAACGTGTGAGAAGAGATGTATACAAGTTTGCTATGAACATGTATGGTTTATATACTGAAGCATGTGTAATTACAAGCATACAGGTAGAATCAAACCAAATTTACAGCTATGTACAGTGCGACTTGTAGTGAAGAAGATACATAGAATGTTGTAGTACATACATCTGGTACTCCTGTGTAAGCCCACTACATTCATGTGTATGTATAAACACGTACATCAGCACACATACACAACTTTGTACAACCACATGTCTACATAGTGTAAACATACGAATCTTCCATCCATCTCTAAATTCACATTCATCCCCATGTGCACATACATAGCAAGACCGTAACTGCTCGATCTCAAGTCACACACACACACACACACAATCCCCTCAAAACAATGATAACAGGTTTCCCACACCGATAAGGTCCGTGGCATGGTATCTCCTTTAACGATGCCACTCTTATCTACACATTTCACTCGATTTATAAGCCTGAACTCAACGTTTCAAAGTTTGTCCACAACGTTTGAAAATATGAAGTACGTTTGTTCTCCTACGTGGTCTGAACGCATCACGGCCCCAACACATATCAAGCATAAGTTCTCGTAACTGTTTTATATATACATATATACCGAAATCCTATGAACGAATCTATGTATCTAGATTAGTGAACACATCTTGTCCCGTTCCCATTAGTTAACTACGAAGAAGTTAAACTAGATTAAGACTTACCGGCATATGATTCTGTTCCGTTGTTTTCTTCATGCCAAGCTTCGATGATGAGCGAGAAAGTACCCTACAGGATCAAAGAAAAAACTTTTTTTGAAAAAAAACGCAGGATAATCCACACAAACACTTTTTTTTTTAACTTCACATTATTCACATTTTATTTCATTTTATTTATATTTCACTTTTTCTCTCTTTTCTTATTACTGTTTCATTAACACTGTCACATTGATGGTTGTGATTGCTATCATTAAATCACTTTTATGTATGGCGTGTAAGGTCATCACTATGCACTTGGAAATTTATTTTCTCACTAACTACAAAATCAATTTTGTAGTTTACTTCTTGGTCAATTTTCAATTTTCTCTTGTCACTAACACATCTAAGTTAACAATCACTGAGTAACAAATTATCTTCAATTCAAATGCACATACAATTGCGATATTTGTTGCAACTAAATCTTGTGCATTAACACGATAACCCTTTTTCCACTGCAAGACATGTTATCTGTGGTCTTGACGTTCATCAGTCTTTCGTTGTCTCAAAACATCCCTCCCACCCCTTTCTTGGTAAATTGAACGAAAACTACTAGATCCATTCGCTGGCCGTAGTTGAATAACCCGTAGACTGTTCAAAACACTTCACAAACCGCCCACACTTTCTTTGAACACACGCGTTATAAACAACTTTTCAAAACACCACTTTGTTCCATTCATATTTTCCAAACTTCTTATAAAAAACGATGACCAACGTATATCTCGTGAGAAAACTCTTAATACATCATACCATACAAACTTCGTGATTTAACGATACCAACCCACTATCAAGTGTAGTTGCTCATGATCAAGTATCGAGAAAATTTCACTACCACCTTACCTGCCAGGAAGGCATATCAAACATAATTGGATTCGTGAATCCTTCCACGGTTTCGAAATCCACTCGGTTATGTCCAAGCACGGGTGTCGTGGCCTCTCCAAAAGCACAAGGAGATGAGAGATCTATCTCAGCCTGATAGACATTCAGGCATACCCGAAATTTGGTAGCACAGTTCCCACTGCATTTTCCGTTTTTGTTCTTGTAACCGCTACAGCAATGTCCTTGGCTGTCTTTCCCGTAAGTATTCACAAACTGTTTCAACCGAAGTTCGAATCTCGCGTTCGCTGTTGTCTGTTGACAAAAGGAAAGAAAATGGTTAAGCTCTGGGGGTATCTTGAGAGAGACACGTTAACAACCAATTATAACTCAAGCTTATGAACAATCATACAGATATTTCTTAACAATTCCGAAAGGGTATTGGATAACAAGTCAACTTACCTCAGAAATACATAGTAGAAGGACCACAGTGGCCGCAACAATGGCCACATTCTGTTTAAGCCACCGCATGGTGGTCTGTGTGCTTGGAACGAGAAGTATGTAAACTGGAGACGCCTCGCTGCACAACCGTACCGTTTGAATGGTCGTGACAAACTAACCCCTCTCACAACTGGCGCCGTACATACACCGATCCGTGTTTCCCTGAAAGACAAACACATCGTTATAACAACTTTATACATTATAATATACATTCTATATATATTTAATATCTTCTAAAAGTAATTGGTAAATGAATCCTTGTTTTATTTTGTAGATATAATCGTTACTTTTTACGCAAAAAAGAAATATCCGTACTCTAGCTGGCGGCTCCTGGCAACTCGACTCGTATAGTTCGCAGTTTCGCCGCCAGATAGCAGGCCAGTACGGTGAAGTACATTTTAGGTAAATAAACTATATAATTATTTTTCACTGCATAGGCTGAATCTTCCTACAAAATTTTCAATTTCAGATTCTGACTGCAAACACGATTCTGCAGCAGCTCAGTTATTAAATCCTCTAAAGTTTTTAATTTTGAAACGTAATTTAACGATATGAATATATTCCCAGATAGTATCATACTAATTACTTTAGGCTACTTTTCTAATTTAAGTGAGTATAGACATTCTCAAGATGCAAAAATATTGCAAGGATCGTACCGATCATCGCTTCCTGGTTCAGTGTTTTGTTTCGTATGTCACCTCTGTCAAATATTAAAAATTTAAAGCGAGTAGTTTATGCATAAAACAGATGCATCCAGGCGACATGTGTTCTCCGCCTCTTGCCAAGCTGTAGTGGTCGCGTAGTAGCTGTGGATAGTTGCCTATTCTGAATTCTTTTCAGCAGGATCTTGGACCCATTACTATCCATACTTGGTGTTTGTAAATGGAAAACACAGTTGATACATTTTGCTAAATTTTCTTGATCAAAAGTGAATTATATACCCAATCTACTTAGTCCAATATTATATGTATTATTGCACTAATGGGTTACTTTCGCTACAGCCCCGTACTAATGTCGTTTGGTAAATTTTCACTAAGGTGATCAAAGAGAAATAACTTTGAACATAGTCATTTTACACATTCTACGACAGCGTCAGTCTAACCTTATCAACCTGAACTCGTTATATTTGTAGTTACTAAACGGCGTAGGGTTAATAAATTCAACATGTTAACATAACTTAGCAACTCTGCCAAGGGGGCTTGGGGGTTGTAACAGCTGCGAAGAGCCACCTGCTCCCCCCCCAGCCCCTAAGACCCCCGTGCCTCGCGCGTGAGGGGTATGTGCATTAGGGCCCTATGCCACAGTGAGCTTAGGTAGGGCACAGCTACAACTTGTGACTGATATTCTGTCTGCAAAATTCGATGCGCTTGCATCGGATCGTCAAGATACAGTACCTTGATGATTCCTTATATATTATTTCATATTCCGAATACAAGAGAAAATTTAACTGGATGTTGACTGTAATAACGATGGTACATAGTCATTGTTACCTAATAATATTGTTTTCTTAAGAACCAATGCTACCTGTTTCGAATGCATTAAGGAAACGTGTTTATATACATCTTAAGCGTTTAAGGAAGCCGAGGGTGCACTTTAGTCCGTGTAACTGTCAGACGCGTCTTCATTGCTTCCTTGACCCACCTCAACTGAGAGGTCGTTTGACGTTTTACCATACAACAAAAATCAAATCGATATTTCCAAGACTTTTTTTATGTGTTGGGGATGGAGGAGGGGACGTTATGCCCTCTCTCACTTCCGCTACCCCGAAAATCATACTTTCAATAGTCTCATGCGTCTATTTAAAGAACAGTAACTTATAAATATTAAGAATAAAATGTAAACATCATGTACCAACAAAGACAAATGTTAACTTCGAAGAATGCATATCAATCTCAGGTATATAGTGAGCTACTTTATGGAATACTGTCAATACCTTGCAGCCCCTCCCTCCTTGAGAGCAAAGAGGATACTAAGGAAGCGAGTTTAGGACCCAGTGATCCAAACAGTGCGCCACGGTCGTCTAACTGCTCGTGTACGAGAGTAAGAGCGTCTTACGCCCTTATTCCACTGAGATGCCTTGGGCGAGACAACGCGTGCTGTAAGTCTCAAGAACGAGTCGTGTTTCCCGCCATGGCGCGCGCGCGTGCACACATACACACACGCGCGCGCACACACACACAAGCACATACGCTCGCGCGCACGCACACACACTCACGCACGCTGCTCCCACAGCGGTCCGAGATCGAATCCCGCACGGGACTGATATAATTTCAGTATCGATGCGCTGCGAGTCGTTACTCCAACTCTCGTGGGCGGGGAGTTGGGTGTGTGTGTGCGTGTAAGATCACAGCATTACCCATAGATCGGTCATATATGAGCCTTGAGCTCTCTTACGGGAGGGTGAAAGCTGTCGATCACGAGTCCAACACGGGATCCAAAACCATGGTGAATCACACACGCTCAGATTTTGAAAAGCACTACCATTCTGCAAGCCGTTGTTGATTTTGAAAAACGGGCATAGTGTGTGTGTGTGTGTGTGTGTGTGTGTGTGTGTGTGTGTGTGTGTGTGTGTGTGTGTGTGTGTGTGTGTGTGTGAGTGCGTGCGTGCGTGCGTACGTGCGTACGTGCGTATGTAAGGCATTGTTCATGAAACGGTCTACGTATGTACTTCATGATCACGGTAAATCACACACAAACGCACACACACACGCACACACACGCACACACACACACACACACACACACACACACACACACACACACACACACACACACACACACACACACACACACACACACACAATGCGTTACGAATTCCTGCACATTTTTTTTTTTTTCATCCTTCATGGCACCTGCTTGCCTAATAAGGCTTGTATGGTCAAGCGAGGTTTTCTGTTTAGCAAATGTCACTTTATGTGTTGGAACCAAAACAATCACAAAAGTAATTTCCTTGAAACAATAAAAAACAAAGTCTCATATACTCATGTTGTACGACACACAAACACACGAGTGTGTGTATGTGATTCACCATGGTCTTTGGATCACGTGTTGGACTCGTGATCGACAGCTATTTCCCTCCCGGAAGAGAGCTCAGAGCTCATATATGACCGATCTATGGGTAATGCTGTGACCTTACACGCACTTGGCACCCCCAACTCCCCGCCCACGAAAGTTGGAGTAACAACCCGTAGCGCAGCGATACTGAAATTATGTCATCCCTGGGCGGGATTCGAACCCGGACCTCCGTAGTGGCAGCCGGGAACTCTACCAACTGCACCATCGAGAGAGAGAGAGAGAGAGAGAGAGAGAGAGAGAGAGAGAGAGAGTGTGTGTGTGTGTGTGTGTGTGTGTGTGTGTGTGTGTGTGTGTGTGTGTGTGTGTGTGTGTGTGTGTGTGTGTGTGCGCGCGCGCCACTAAACTGCGGCCCAAATCTCAAGTAAATGACAGGAACCCTCGAACCTTATGGTGACCTCGTATGACCTGTTCGTTCACCAGATGGCAGGTGACCCAGCTTCCCATGTCGAGACGCGATTACGTCACTGACCTGGCGGTGAGTTGAATAAACAATGTAAAGAATGACCCAACTTTCAAAGGAGCTCACCATGTTTTTTTTATTTTATTTTATTTTTTTTAATCTGCTTCCCACAGAACATAATCTTGAATTCGCATTTTCAAAGTACAATAAGTATATTATGTTTTTATTATCATTGTCATCACCATTATTATCATTATTGTTATTACTATATAATGATTATCATTATTACTGTAATAATAATGATAATATATTATTATTACTATTATTATTATTACTATTATTATTATTATTATTATTATTATTATTTTTATGAATTATTATTATTATTATTATTATTATTATTATTATTATTATTATTATTATTATTATTATTATTATTATTATCGTTGTTATTTTCATCATTTTGCACCCGCAGGTAAGCAAGAAGATTTTGCTGAGTCTTGAAGGTGGGCAGGGGGGAGATGATTCTCTCTTACGCCCATCTTAAAGAACCATCACTTGCAAGTATTCATTAGTCTCTCACCATATTGCAAAACATTGCAAAGTGACCCTTGTGAAGTCTGAGGCAAAGATATTTTTTTTGAGGGGTTTCATCCACATTTTATTTGATGTACATTTAGTACAAATGAGTTTGGAGAATATTTTTACATATTTGTGCAAATTATTTTAGAGAATTTTTTCATACGTCGCCCGAGATAATACTCGTAGCATCGCAATATAATGACATCAGTTTTATATATAATTTACCTTAGTTTGCTAACAACTAAAAGAAATTTTACATCTCCTCCCTCTCCCCCTTCTAACCACTCTTGTTATCTAGCTTCATCCTCTCTTCCTTATCCTTCCTCCACGGCCTCCTCCTCCTCCTCCTCCTTCCCTGCTACTCCATCCTTTTCCCCTCCTTCCTCCTCTTCCCCTCTCCTCTCTCCTTCCTCCTCATCCCGCCTCCCATCCTGCTCTCTCCTTTTCTCCTCTTTTTTCTCTTTTCCTTATCCTCCTCCTCCTTTTCTTTATTCTTTCTTTTCCTCCCCTTCCCCCCCTTCTCTCTCTCTCTCTCTCTCTCTCTCTCTCTCTCTCTCTCTCTCTCTCTCTCTCTCTCTCTCTCTCTCTCTCTCTCTCTCTCCCTCTCCCTCTCTTACTTTTCTCTCTTTTCTCTTACTTCTCTCTCTTACTTTACTCTCTCTCCCTCTCTCTCTCTATTTATCTATCTCTACATGTATATCCATGTCTATATTGCTCTGGACACATACTACACCGTATCCTCACAAGTTATAATTGGCAATTACCTCGGAACTGTCACAGGGCGGCAGCGAAACGGTACCACTCTCACGAGAGGAGCGAGCGAGAGTACCGCTGGGGCGCCACAGGAGTACCGAGGGAGGTCTGCGTCGACGGCGAAGACTTCGTCAGGAAGAAGAGCTGCAAAGGAGGAACATAGGTGAGTGTGGGAAGACGGTAGAGAAGGTTGCAACACATATATACATACATATACATATGATGATGATATGGCTTAACGTCACAAACTCACCCCCCACCCCCCACACACCCCTCC